>NC_072793.1:2372083-2676875 GCF_028583425.1 Eublepharis macularius
GCGAGAGATGGAGCGATTTATTAAGGACAATGAAAAAGACTTACCAACAAGACTATGAGTATGGAGTGTAAAGTATTATCTTGGAATGTAAATGGACTAAACTCACCGAATAAGAGGAAAAACATTTTTCACTGGCTACTAAAACAAAAATGTGACATTGTGTGTTTGCAAGAGACCCATATTAGAAAACAGGATGTAAAATATTTAAAATCTGGAAAACTGGGCAAAGAATTTGTAGCGGCCTCTAACAAGAAAAAAAGAGGAGTGGTGTTATACATAAAAGAGGAGCTACAGCCAAAATTTGCTATGAGAGATGCGGAAGCTAGATTTGTAGCAGTGGAATGTATTTGGAATTTAAAGAAAGTGTTGGTAGTCGGACTTTATGCACCTAATGGTGCAAAAGAAAGCTTCTTCGAGGACTTGAGGAAGCATTTAGACGATTTTGTATATGACCAGATAATTCTTGCTGGAGACTTCAATGGAGTGACAGACTTGGAACTAGATAAAAAAACTACAACGGCACAAAAGAAAAAAGGACTTTTACCAAAGCTTTTTTTTGAGTTGATTCAACAAGAGACTCTTGAAGATGTATGGAGGAGAGAATATCCTAAAAGCAGACAGTTTACTTTTTATTCTGCAAGGCATTGTACATTATCAAGAATTGATATGATCTGGGCCTCAAAAGACTTAGCGTTATGGACTAAAGAGGTGGAAATAATGCCGATGGTAGGCTCAGATCATAATCCAATTATGTGGAAACTAGGAAAAAGGAGAAAAAGGAAAGCATGGAGAATAAATGAGGACTTGTTACAGGAAAATGAGAATATGGAAATATTGAGAAGAGAGACAAAGTTTTTTATACAATACAACGTGAATAAAGAAGTACCAACCAATAAAGTTTGGGATGCCTATAAGGCGGTTGTAAGGGGCATACTAATGGATTTAAATGGTAGAGCAAGAAAGAAGAAAGAGGAGAAAAGACAAGAGATTGAGGAGAAAATAAAAGCCAAAGAAACACAGCTAAAAAAGAGACCAGGGAAAAAGAAAATATACCAGGAAATTAAAATACTTCAAGAACAGCTAACAGCAATGAGTAATAAAGAATTGGAATGGAATCTTAAAAGACTGAATCAAAAAGCGTTTGAGGGCGCTAATAAACCTGGGAAGTACCTGGCATGGCAATTGAAGAAGAAAAGGGAAAAGAAAATAATAAATAAAATTTGTGAAGATAACAAAACGTATTTGGAGCAGACTACCATTAGTAGAGCCTTTTATAAATTCTACGCTAAGTTGTATAATAAGAAAGAAGTGAATAAAGAATCAATAGCGTCATATTTGGAGAAAACCAAACTTCCAGAAATCTCGGAAGCTTGGAGAAATAAGCTGAACAGTGAAGTAACTGACGAGGAAATAAGTAAGGCAATACAATCTGCAAATCTAGGAAAGGCGCCAGGGCCAGATGGACTTACGGCTAAATTTTATAAGGTAATGGCTAATGAACTGGCACCATTCCTAAAAGAGGTGATAAATGGAATTTTAAGGGATCAAAGGATTCCAGCTACTTGGAGTGAAGTGAACATATCATTGATCCCAAAAGAGGGCCAAGACCTGACTAACGTGAAAAATTACAGACCCATATCGCTACTTAACAATGACTATAAAATCTTTGCGAAGATATTGGCGGAGAGATTGAAGGGGTGGCTCTCGGAAGTTATAGAGGAGGAACAAGCAGGCTTTTTGCCAGACAGACAAATAAGAGACAATTTAAGGACAGTGATCAATGCTATTGAATACTACGATAAGCGTTGTGACAAAGAGGTTGGTTTCTTCTTTGTAGATGCTGAAAAAGCGTTTGACAATTTAAACTGGGACTTTATGTTTGCCACTATGGAAAAGCTACAACTGGGAGAAAGATTCATCAGAGCAATTAAGGAAATTTACAGAGACCAGACTGCAGCAATTGTGGTGAATGACGAATTGACTAAGAAATTGACGATAAGTAAAGGAACAAGACAAGGTTGCCCGTTGTCTCCATTGTTGTTCATTTTAGTGTTGGAGATTCTGATGATACAAATACGTCAAGATGAGGAAATTCGTGGAATTAAAATAAAGGACTATTCATATAAGGTCAGAGCATTTGCGGATGACATAATGTTAATTGTAGAGGACCCACTGGAGAACATGCCAAGAGTGATAGATAAGATTAAGGAGTTTGGAGACTTGGCAGGTTTTTATATTAACAAAAAGAAGTCAAAGATACTATGCAAAAACATGACCAAGCAGAAACAACAATTATTAATGGAAACAACGGACTGTGAAGTAACAAGCAAAGTGAAATATTTGGGAGTCGAATTAACTGCAAAGAATATAGATTTGTTCAAAAACAATTATGAAAAACTATGGACTCAGATAGAGAGAGACTTGATTAAATGGAACAGATTGAATTTGTCATGGTTGGGTAGGATTGCAGCAGTTAAGATGAATGTGTTACCAAGAGTAATGTTTTTGCTACAGACAATACCAATCATCAGAGACTCTAAACAATTTGAAAAATGGCAGAGGAAAATATCAGACTTTGTTTGGGCAGGCAAGAAGCCTCGAGTGAAAGTGAAAGTTCTACAAGATGCAAAGGAAAGAGGCGGAATGCAACTGCCCAATCTGAGACTTTATCATGATGCAATCTGCCTAGTTTGGTTGAAAGAATGGATGATATTAAAGTATAAGAAACTACTAGCCCTAGAGGGATACAAAAAAATATTTGGATGGCACGCATATTTATGGCATGACAAAGTAAAGGTCAACTCGATGTTCCTACATCATTTTGTACGGAGAAGCTTATATATAATCTGGAAGAAGTATAGAATTTATCTACAAGAAGGAACTCCCTTGTGGGTGGTTCCGTATGAGGTGATAGACCCGAGAGCTGTCGATAGCGAACAACAATGTTTAACGTACAAGGAAATAACTAAAACTGAAGCATCTAAACTTAGAATAAAGACGCAAGAGGAACTATCACCTAACTACGACTGGTTCCAGTACAGACAGATCAGAGACTTATATAACTCGGACTCTGTAAAGGGAGGTATACGAATAGAGAATTCGGAACTAGAGCAGACTCTTCTTAAAGAAGATAAGAAAAGAATATCCAAGGTATACCAAGTACTGTTGAAATGGTATACCGAGGATGAGACAGTTAAAACACAAATGGTGAAATGGGCTATTAATTTTAACAAAGAAATAACAATGGAGGCATGGGAATACTTGTGGAAAACTACAATGAAGATAACGACATGTACTAATATTAAAGAGAACATTTACAAAATGATTTATCGTTGGTACATGACACCAAAGAAGATTGCGCTAGGGAATTTGAATACCTCTAATAAATGTTGGAAATGTAAGAAGCATGAGGGCTCCCTCTACCACATGTGGTGGTCGTGTGAGGTAGCTAGGCAGTACTGGGGGGAAGTAATAAGAGAAATGAGTGAAATTTTACAATTTCAAATAAATAAGAACCCAGAACTCCTGCTACTAAACTTGGGAATAGAGGGAATTCCAGCCCATCATAGGACGTTGATATTCTATATGACAGCAGCAGCCAGACTTTTGTATGCGCAAAAATGGAAAGTACAAGAAGTGCCAACTATTGAAGATTGGATCTACAAATTGCTGTACATGGCAGAAATGGATAAGATGACTAGAAAACTGAGAAATCTGGACTCAGGACAGTTTAACACAGACTGGGAGAAGCTGAAACAATATCTGGAGAAGAAATGGGAGGTGGGAGGAAAACTGTGGCAGTTTGAGAACTACTGAAGTATAATAAAAGTATAATAGAGGGGGGTGACTTTACCGAGGGAGGAAGAGATAAATGTGAATTAATAAGCAGTTAACAGATTGATATATAAATAGATATATATAGGTTAATAGATAGAATATTGATAGAAAATAATTAATGATAAGGTTTAAATATAAGGATTGAATAACTAACAATATTTTCTTTTTTTTGATAAGTTATATGCACCAAACTGAATGTACAGAAGAGTCAAATTGATTGATTATGTGATGTGCTATATAGAATTACCATAAAAAGATAGAATGAGGAATATATAGAGAATAAGTCAAATTGTTTGATTTAAATGTAAGATTTTTATGGTATACAGAAATATTTAAAACTGGAAAATGGGATAAATTGTTTATCTAAGATGGAAACAAAGACTTACAGTTTGGGTATATAACAAGAAAAGTAGTTAAGGATGTACTGCTTAATATAATAGTGAATGTATATCTGTTTTAGATAGAGGAATTTAACAGAAGTAAGGGAAAAGGGACAAAGGGTGGGAAAGCTGTTGGAAGTCAACAAAAGGGGGGGAAAGGGAGGGGGTTAGGAATGAAAAATCTGGGGAAAATTGAATGTAATGTAAAAATAATGGATTCTAACCCAATAAAAATTTTTTCAAAAAAAAAAAAAAGAACAACACCCTTCTCTTGAACGGGTGTTGCAATAAGAGCTTGCGTGGCCATTTGGGCAAATCACAACAAAAGTTAGCCCTCATACTTCACACCAGGTTGCCGCTGTTGTAACCAACGGGGCCGGATTTATCTGATCAGCTCTGATTTAGATCCACTGCACTAGATAATATGGCATACAGAGGCAGCTTCGTTCAGGCATTTTCTGGACTCTGGGAGACTGGTTAACAGCACCCTAATTTCTCCCAAAGGGCCACTGTTGGTTGATAGCAGAGCAAGAAGCTCCAAATCAATAAGAGAGAATTCCTGTTTTGCATGCCCCATCAACTTCTTTTAAGTTGAAATTACGGAGGGTATCTTATTATAAAGCCAGCCAAATCCTGGAACAGCCATTGGGAATGGCATAGAAAAATTCCATTCTTGAGCTAAGATTTGTTTTATGGTTTCAATAATTACCACGTTGTGCCTGGAGTCCGCAGCCCAGCCCCCAGACTTACCTGGAGAAGAGGCCGGGAGACCCCTGGGAGACAGTGGCCCAGCATTCCCAGCAGACAGCCAGACCCAGAACCAACCAGCCACAGGGGGAAGGGAAGAGACACCCAAGCCTCAGAGGGTTAGAAGGGGCAGGTGGAGGCCAGCTAGCCCCACCCTCCAGTGGGAGTCCAGGGAGCCAGACAGGGAGAGTGGGGGCAACCCAGAGGGGGGCAGAGAAGATGGGAAGGCAGAAACAGTAGGGACAGACAGACAGCAGCTGGCCAAACTGAAGCCTTACCAGCCAGGGAGGAGAAGCAGCCTCAGCAACCCAGGGCCATGCCCCAGCCTGCGGCCCAGCTTGAAAGCAATAACCTAGCCCAGGGGATGCCAGCAGCTAAGCAACTCCAGGTGGAGCTGCCTGAGGCATTCTGTGGGAGAAGATGGGCAGCCAGCCAAGGAGGCTCAGCTGTGCCTGCCTTCAGCCATCAGCTCAGTCAGAGAGGCTGGACAGCCAGCCAACAAGGCACAGGTGAACCAGCCCAGTGCTTCCAGCCAAATGAGCACAGGTGCCGCTGCCTAGGCCAGCTAGGGCCATGGTTAGGAGGCAGCAGGAGGGCGTGGTTGGCAGGTGGAGCATGGCAAGGCTGAGGGGATAAAAGGGAAGTCCACACACAGGGCATGGTGGGTTGAGTAGGAGTGATGGAGTGGAGTTGGAATGGAGCAGAGTGAGAGGAGGTGAGGAGGAAAGTGGATGGGGGAGGAGATCAAGAGGGGGGGGACTGGATCAGGTTGAGCAGGCCAGCAAGTGGACTGAGAGGGAGTCTGGGTGATGTATACCGCCCCTCCTTCCACAGAGCAGGGTCCTGCAGAGTCCCTGACACCCCTTTGATGTCAGGGCCAGGCATGCCAGCACCCTGCCCAGCGGTGGCTGCAGCAAGCCCTGACATGTTAGTTGCATTTTTTTTAAGTGATGGATGAACTTCCCAAACGTGAACAGGAAAAGGCCCAGCAATTTCCAGCAGCAACGGGGAATGCTTGGGAGGAAAGAACACGTCTCTCTGGGAGAGTTCTCATCATCCCGGACACTCTCCACAATCCCTATGCCGACTCAGAAGAAGAAAAGCAGAATACGTTTTGATAAATTGCTGTAAAACAGGTGGAGCATTACCCTTGGCCTAACTGGTAAAGTTGTTGTAAAAGATACTGATAAAATGGACATTTTGTAAATATTAAGTCAACAATCCTATGCCTATACAGTCTCTTGCCTTGAAAGCCTGTGGGGTTGCCCTAAGTCAGCTGCAACTTGACAGCACTTCACACACAAACAGTTCTATGCACACTTATTCAGTGCAACCCCATACAGGGTTGTTATACCCATCTAAATTCATCCATTTCAAGGAACTTGGATATAATGATCAAGTAAACTTACATAGGACTGGCTGGCAGCTGGGGAAACATTCCCTTCACTCTCAGCTTCTCAGAGGCATTTTGAAATCTTTTTGGAAGAATTATATGGGGATTAGTAAATGCTCACAGAATGGCAGTGAGGAAAGGGGGGCTGCCCGTGGGGAGTCTCTCGCCGTGGTGTGAGACCGGGCAGCCCCCATACAGGCTGATTTGGTAGGGCGGCAGGGCCCAGCCTGGCAACCAGCAGTAGAGTGGGGGGGGGGCAGGGACATGGGGGCAGCCCTCGGTGCTGATATGACATCACTTCCCGGAAAACCTTGCAGTCACACTCTGTTGTAAAACCATGTAACACAGTCAGCCCTGTGGCCATCTTTTATCTTCTATTTCTCCCACTGCCACAAGGGCAGCAACAGCACATGGGAGCAGGTGGAGATGGTGGGGGTGGGGGGTGGGGGGTGGGGATTCCATGCCCTGATTAAGGGGCTGGCAACCCTTTGATCTGGTTACGCATTTTTTTGTGAGGGAGGCATTTCCCTTTGGCATTTAATGGCCCAATCTCTGTTTCAGAAAAAACCCTATTTTGTGCATCTGAATTTATGTAGCATTTTTATTTGACCCTTGGGTTGAACCATGTCTCAAAGATTTTCCATTTGTACAGTCATTCTCAAACATTAAATAAACATATCATTATGATTTATGCTTTTGAAAACCAATTATAACTCTATTCAGAATGTATATATGCTTTTAATTTAATGCACCTAGCCCAGTGCAGCCTGGGAAGTTTAAAAAAATCACTTGGACAGCTGTGTGGAACTCTGTACAAGTAAACAACAATGGTTTCAACACTGTGTTTAAAAATGCCTTTCAGTGATCCATCTTGTGTGGTGTGAGCGCAACAGATGGTCTTTCTCATGCTGCACGTCCCATGGATCCCTCCCTCCCTTTCTTGCCACCAGAGACTAGATCTAGAATGGGTCGGGCTTGTTATTACCAGCAGGGCCCTCCGGCAGGCAGGCAGGCAGGCAGGCACGATTGCTGGAACCCAAGAGCTGCTCAGACTCCACTTGTGCGATGGGAGGAGGCATCGAGCACAGGAGGGAGGCAAAGGGGGGCCGGAACCATTGAGGCAAGGCCCAGCCTTCACCTGCCTTCCATGGCACCCCAGCAGCAGCAGTTTGCCAGTTTGGACTGAGCGGGCAAGCACTCAGCAAAGACGCCCTGCTGCCACCAGAGCCACAGAGATACTTTGCAGCGAGGGCACCGAGCTTGGCAAAAGGAGCCGCCAGGCTATCCACTCGTAATCCCCTGCCCATTGAACCTAGAAGCGATGGCTGCCCAAGCACCAGCTGGGGATGTGCCCCTAGTGTGTGTGTGTGTGTGTGTGTGTGTGTGTGTGTGGAGGGGAACTGTTTCGGGGCAACAATCGCCTAATGGTTCCAGGGAGGCTTGGGGCCTTTCATTTCTGGTCCCCATGAAAACATCATTTATCATCATTTTTTAAATCTTTATTATGGCTAGGCATAATAAAGCTGAAAATGAAAATGAAAATGAAAATGAAAAGCTGGAAGAACTCTTAGAACCCCTGAGCGGGGAAGGGTTGTAGCTCACTAGTAGACCATTGGCTTGGCACGCAAAAGGGCCCGGATCCAATCTCTGACATCACCAGTGGGAAGAACCTGATAGTGGGTGAAGTGAGAGACCTTTGCCTGGGAATGAGAGAGACGCTGCCAGTCTAACGAGGCTATGCTGGATGGGCCAGTGGTCTAAATCCGTATAAGGCAGCCTCATGTATCCACGGGAGACAGCCTGGTGGCGGTAGTGGGACAGAGCGAGGCTGTGAAAGGGGTCATCATGACCCCAGGCACCTTGAAATTGATGTTCCAAGCTACCTGGCGCCTTGATCGTTGTGCCAGGGGGAGGTAGGGGAGGTGGGGAGGCAAAGAGGGGGAAAGGATTCCCCCTTCTTAACTTCCTGCTATTACTACAACTGCCCTCGGGAGGGGGCTGTTGCTGCTGTCAGAACAGCCGCCGCAGCCAGTTCGGGGGGGGGGGGGCACGTGCTGCCTGGGCCAGATTCTCCGCAGGCTTGGGAAGGAACACTCTGTGGTTTTAATGCTCACCATATGTTAAGGCAAAGCGTTTCAAACTGCGAAGGTTCCTCTTCCAAACCCAGGAATTTCAAACTCTGGCAGTGAAGCGACCTTAAAAATCCATGTCGCTTGTTTTTTTACTTCCAATGAAAGCTGGCCAGATACTTAAGAAAATTGTATCCATCAGAGAATTGTCCTTTATGGGTTGACTAATCTCTGAATTTTCAGCTTTTATTTCAATTCCCAGTTTGTCAGAAGGTTGCTGTAATATAATTAAGCCAGTAAGATCAGTCTGGGTTCATAACTATGGCTGCTTGCCAACTTTTGCGTGGGAGATTCCTGGAGATTCAAGGGCAGTACTTGTCTCACCTGGATAGCCCAGGCGAGCCCGATCTCGTCAGATCTCACAAGCTAAGCAGGGTCGGCCTTGGTTAGTAATTGGATGGGAGACCCCCAACAAAGCCCGGGGCTGCAGAGCCAGGCAATGGCAAACCACCTCTCTTAGTCTCTTGCCATGAAACCCACCCACCCCCAGTGGTCACCATCAGTCAGCTATGACTTGAGGGCAGTCTCCACGGCCGGGGCAGTATTTGGCAGTGGAGGAGTTTGGAGCTGGAGCTCAGCAGGGGTTTCATGCCATAGGGTCAGCCCTCCGAAGCAGTCGCTTCCTTCCAGGGCACTGATCTCTGCAGTCTGAAGCTGAATTGCAGTTCCTGGAGAACTTCAAGCCCCACCTAGACACTGGCAATCCTCTTCGTAACTAAGCATATTCCGCTGAGCAATAAACACACGCACGAGTAGATGCATTGGAACTGCAGGCTCGGCACAATCTGCTCCTTTGGCAGTCTGGAGATCAGTTGTAATTCCGGGAGGTCTCCAGCCCCTACCTGGAGTTTGCCAACTGTAGCCGGCGGAGCTCTTTGAGGAACAAATGGCACATCCTTGGGAGTGTTTCATATCACGAAAATGTTGCAGGGATAGAGGCTGGGGCGGAGGCTGGTTGCTACATACCCACTGAGAGCCCGATCTTGCATTTTTATCCTGGAACAACTCAACTTCAGACCAGAGAGATCCATTTCCTTGGAGACAACGGCTGCTTCCGGGGGCGGGTGCTGCTGCATTCTGCTCCGCTGAGGTCCTTGCCTTCCCCAAACCCCTCCCTTCCCAAGCTCCATCCCCAAATCTCCAGGACTTTCCCAATCTGCAGATGGCCGTCCTAAAGCACCTAGACCAGTTAGTACTAACTCGGGCCATCTACTGATCTTTGGCGTATTCAGAACTCCAGAGGGCAAATCGGAGGCGTTTAGGATTTTCGTCGGCTCCCAGCCTTAATCTCATGATATCACGCACAGAGAATAGTGATATAATGTGCACACTGCACAGCATATATAAATATATGTAAAAGATAGGAGGCGACGTTTCTAGGAATGCACTATGGATCCTATGGATAGATCATCCCACAATATGATCCACCATGAAGATAATTTACTACGAAGCCGTGATTAGGCACGGTTTCCAAATGCACACCTATGATGTTTATCGATTGTCAACCACAGGCGACAATCTATGGATTTCACTAAAAATTTCTCTCAGGGGTTTTGTCTAGTGTGAAACAGAGGATACAGACACTTGTGCGTCTTTCTGTAGAGAATTTGTTTTAAAACAGATCTAGTTTTTTCCTTATTTTTAAAGATTAATAAAGATAATGACATCATGATAGCAGACACTACAACATAACAAGAGATGTAGAACTTCTGCAGGTCCGCGTTGTTGTGATGTTCATATTTCATGTTATATTTAGATGGAAGTTCCACGTAACTGTATTGGCTCAAAGACAAGCTCAAACTCCAAATCCATGTAATATCCTTTGTTTAAATCAACGAAAATGGCACAAAATAGTGTGTGAGCTTTTGAGTTCGTTAGATGGGGTGTTAAAAGGGGGGAGTGGGGGTGGGAATGAAAACTAAAAAAACATTTACTATAAAGATAGCTAGGTAGATTAATCCTTTGATCAACAGCTGGAGTAATTGATCTAAATCTTTCCAAGCGTGCGGCAGATCTCTTCGCTGAGTCAGTTAATAATTGGGCTGTGCCTGCATTTGCCTGTCAAGCCATTTCCAGAAGAAGGGCTCCGCTGCGGCTTTGATCGGTGCCGTTGTGTGGTCATCTCTCCACATGGCCCGTATCGCAGCATACTAAGCATTTCCGGCAGGTGAAAGTTTGCTCGCCCAAGCCCGAGCCTTGCTGCTCGCGAGCGCTCCCCTCCCAGCGCGTCCCTGGGACGCCGCGCAGTCGCCTCCGCTGCCTTGCCGTCAGCCGCCCCCTGGCTCCGCGCGCTCTCCCCAGCGCCGGGCCTGCCCCTCTTCTTGGCGCGCCGCGCAAGGGGCCGCTCAGTTCCCGGCTGGCCGGGCGGAGGGACGCGGCGTGCGCGGCGGCGGGGCGCGCTCGGGACGACCCGGGGGCCCGGTCCCCCCCCCGCGCCCCTTCCTCAGCGCAAAGAAGCCCTTTTGCGCCAGCTGTTGGTGGCGGGGGGAGAGCCGGGAGCGCGCCGAGCCGGGAGGACGGGAGCGGCACCGCCGAGGCGCAAGCGGGGGACGCTGATCGCAGCCGGAGGCGCCGGCCAAGTGGGTCTTTTCTGTGTTTCTCCGGAGAGCGGCGAGGACCGCGGAGCCCCTCGGGGCCGTTTTGCGCGCGGAAGGGACCAGACCCGTCCCCCCCCCCCCGTCCCTTCGCATCTGCGAGGCTGACATTGCAGCGCGTTGTAGATCCACGTTCCGTGCTGGAACAGCACGGCAGAAAATGCTGCTGTTTCTTTTGGGGGAGGCCCCTAAAAACGAATCTGTTTGTGCTCAAAAACCCTTTAAACTTATTTTAAGCAGTTCTCAGTCGGTGGTGGTTGAGTTTGGTATTTGCAAAGTGTTGGATTTGGAAGTCTTCATTGTGGCATTGTAAGGCTGGGAGCCAGGAACGACCGTAATAATGTCGAACTTTGTGCTTGGATAGTTTAGAGGTCTTGATTTGAAAAAAGCTTAAAGTCATGGAGAAAAAAAACTTTGTTTAAATTCTCAGTATAATCTGTATTCGTGAACTAAAGTCTCTGTAACATCCAGTGATGTTGATGGGTGCTGATTTTGTTGTTTAACAAACCCAAATCGAAAATTTCTTCTGCCTGGGTGCCTCTGCCTGAGTTTCTTTCTGCAGCTCTTACAGTTAAATTGTTGGTTTGTTTATTTTTTTAAGTTAAGGAGAAGAATGCAGAAGAGCTGAACTCTAGGGTGGCGTCTATTTTGAAAATACTGTTGAGTTTTGTGTGGGGCCCTTCTAAAGCTACTGGACTGCCCGTAAAAGCAGGATTGTGCCCATCCTGTCTTTTATGGGCTGAATTCTGACATGAAATTATTAGAAGTGACTCCAGGGGGGAAAGCCAAATAAAGAATATGATGGTTTGGGGAGGGGAGTATTCCTGGAATTGCATGTCCATCCGTAAAAGAAACGAGTCTATTCCACATTTTTTTAAAATTTCAGCTGAATGGACAGGCAAATTCCACCTCCTACCATCTATGCAAAGGATCTTACTCCTACCATATGACAGAAGCTGCAGCGTTAGTCGCACTTTCTGGATTGCAAGCCTGTTGGGCACAGTCAGGCGGCGCGTTTCTGAATAACAGACCGGGCTGTTAGGATGGCAGGCAGAGTTTGCACGCCGCAAGGTTTTTCATACCAGGCTGATCATTATTACTAGTTACTAACAATTAATACTATTACTAGTGCTTAATATTTTTTAAAAAGAAACAAGAAGTCAAGCCTTTCTGGAAGTGGCAGTGCCCTTGATCCCCGCGGTGCAGAGGTTGCTTGAGCCCCTGAAGTGCCCTGAAGTGCCTCCTCCTCCTGAAGGGAGCTATTGTTCTGCACATGGTCAGCAGCGCTCTTCTTTCTTATTCCTCCGGGGTAGCCTTGTTAGTCTGTTGCCGCCCAAACAGCCTTAGACACTAACCAACTTCTTCAGGCATCAGCTTTTGTCAGATGCACGGAGTGTTACATTCCCTTGATGCAGAAATTTGTACCCATTTCCAAGAGTGCTCCAGAGTCCCATTTTCCCAGCCAAGGTGTGTGGCTGAGGACCTGTGAAAATGAGATCTAGTCAACAGTTATTTTTAATCCTTCGTGCACCTCAATACTAATTCCTGTTATAAAAAGCAGGTCACAGGACTGAGCCATAGCCCAAAATCATGCAATTATGTAGCCCTAGGAATGTATCCCAGATGTTGAAGAATGAATGATTCAGTTTTAAGTACACAAGTGAAGCTTTGGAGGGTATAATTTGGCATTTGAGAATTTCTAGTGAGGATGGGTTGCAGAAGAAATTGGAAAGGCAATTGAGGGGTACTTAAGATGAGAGTCTAGGACAAATGTGAGGAGAGAATTAGAGACTGATGAGAGAAGGGTTGATCTTTGTATTGTGCTAGAGACGTTGTTGCTAATAGTGTTGCAGATGAGTCTCTCTTACTAGAGTCTTTATTCACGGGTCTGGCCCATGTTCGTAGTGCTTAAAAAAGTGTGCAAGACTTTCCTGATGGGAAATGATGGGGGGCGGGGGGGGGGATATGCACAGCAAAGACAAAAATCACTCTGCCTTCAACATTTGGGGGGGGGAAGCTATTTATTGAGTGGTCAGACCTCTCTCCAGTCTTGGCTAAAGAAATCGGTCCAGCAGAAGATCTCAAGAGGCAGAAAATGAGTTGGACGAGCAATGAGGAGGAGGAGGAATAACTGGAGAGTTGTGGCAAAAGGAATGACGGAAAGGGGAGCCGGTCTTGCAGCCTGATCGTAATCCTGTCATCTCGGGAGCAAAGACCTTTTGATCTCTGTGGGACCTACTTCAAAGTGAATATGTTTAGGATTTATCTTGCACACGTCATACGACATTAGATACTTCAGCCACAGGCATCGGTGGTTCTCCGTCTCCTCACTCTCTTTTTTAAAGTCTCTCTCTTGTGAACTAGAGTTCTGTTCATTCTTAGTGGGCAGCTTCTTCTTAGGTCAGCAAAGCCGAAAGTTTTGACCCGGATGAATTGTCGATGCTTCCTTTAGAAAGCTTGGAGCAGCTTCCATCGGACCCCCAGCCGTCTCCCACCCAGCAACTCTTCAAGTCCATTCCACGGATGTGGCAGCGTGAGGCTGCCCGCAGGGTCCCTTTTGTCTGGGGCGTCCTTCTGCTGGTGGCACGCTCCCTGGGTCTTGCTAGCTGTGACCCTTGCTAGGCCCCCTGCCCTAGCGGAGCCTGCTCTCTGGGACCCTGCCTGGGTTTGACTGCAGATTTGTTGGGTAGCTTTTCCGATCGCTGTTTCCTCACCACACTGCTCAGCTGGATTCTGGAAGAGAGAGACCATCGAAAGAGGAGGCAACTGGTGCCACCATCCATTGCAGCATTCCCTGTTGGAGGCTATTCTGATCTTGGCACTCGGCAATCTGCTATGCAGTAGAGGAATTGTCAGTCGCCACGTTTAAGGGGTCTGCCCATTGCCTTCCTACCCCCTAATAAAGAAGCATCCTTAGAAATGGCAAATATTGGTAAATTTGCCACAGATTAACATCAAGTAAAAATTGATTCAATTCTTTAAGCTTGCCTAGAAACCAGCCAGACTTGAAATCCAGTGGGATAATTTAATACATACTTTCTCCCAATGAAATGAGAGGAAGAATGTTTTGCGTGGAAAGGCAACTTTGCTAAGTGCAAAAAAGAGGGCCGCACCAGTGCAGAATCAAGAAAAAGAAGGGGGGGCGGGGAACAGTCGACAGCCTGATCACAAAGGGGACACTTAGAGAAAATGGATTTCCTTCCAGATTCCCTGATGAAGCTGTGAACGAAAACACTTGGGGATCTTCAAGTGAAATATGATACAATTTCTTTTCTCTCTGTACCTACCTTTTCCCCTTCTCTTCCTTGGCCTTAAATTGCTAACCACAGATCTGTAGATATCAGTTTGGGTTTTTCTTAAGTGTGGAGAGGACACACACTGCACGTGCTCAAAGGCGCCCTTCCTCCTATTAAGCCCTAACAGGCACCAGCAATTGTCCTTCGTGCCCTGGCCTTAAACGACAGTGAGCCTGGTTCCTGGTATATATATTTGCCCCATTTGAATGTCCATATCTGTTTTCTCTGCCTCCCCACTGCTTTAAGCTAAGGGTGAAGCTTCTTTGCATTTACAAAATTGTACAAATGATATGCGCCGCATAAAATGGCAGCAAATTTAGGGACCACTAAATATTTTCTGCTTTTTATGCTAAGCAAAATAGAACAAACCCATAGCAGGCAGAGAATTTCTAGGCCTTTCCAGGCAGTAGGAACCTTCATCCCAGGAAATGAGCCTTCAGACTTTGCCGCAAGTCTTTCTGGACTGTCCTTGTGAGGTAAAAAGAAGGCTTTGCCTTGCGGCTGGTCTGTTTCCTCTCCCACGTGGTTTTCATTTGAACAGGCCAAGTGCTTCTGAGCGTGTGTTGGCCAGGTTTAAGATAAAGCAAAAAACCCCAGAAACAGCAGCCGGGCTCCCTTTACCCTTCTGTTACATGTCGCTTGCAGAGCATGCTTTTGATTTGCAAAGGTAGGGTTGATGTATTGTCGAAGGCTTTCACGGCCGGAGAACAATGGTTGTTGTGGGTTTTCTGGGCTGTATTGCCGTGGTCTTGGCATTGTAGTTCCTGACGTTTCGCCAGCAGCTGTGGCTGGCATCTTCAGAGGTGTAGCACCAAAAGACAGAGATCTCTCAGTGTCACAGTGAGCCGCACTTATTAATCTGTGACACTGAGAGATCTCTGTCTGTTGGTGCTACACCTCTGAAGATGCCAGCCACAGCTGCTGGCGAAACGTCAGGAACTACAATGCCAAGACCACAGCTATACAGCTTGGAAAAATCCACAACAACCATCGTAGGGTTGATGCTCTACATTATGAAGCAAGCATGAAGTTCCTGACCTTGTCTTCGCCTTCTTTGTAACGTCGGTGCTGGACTAGGGAAGGAAGCCTATGCAAGGAAGAACTGGGGAGCAAGAGAAGATGTTTAACCACATTGTCTACCACATTGGGCATTGCCCAGCCTGCCAGTGAAGATCTGCCTCACCAGCACTGCTCTCTGCACCCTCACCTTCAAAAGTGAGGCAAGCAAAGACTTGTTCAGTCCTGGCACCTTCCCTATGGAAATGCCGTGTCCCCTGAAGCTTGCCTGGTGCCCAGTCCCTTATCTTTTAGGTGCCAGGCCTAAACATTTCTGCTTACCCAGGGTTTTAATGAAGGTGTTGATTTTTTTAAACAGTATTTTTATAGTGGTTTTAGCCTGGAAGCCATTACGTTAAACTGATCAGCGCCTGTATGTTCTGACTGGGCGTTTAATGCAGGCTTTTAATGAAAAACTTTTACTGTCCTGTGTTACATTTTATTTTGTAAGCCGCCTCAGGCAGGTTTCTTGGACAAGGCAGCATAAAAATGTTGTAAATAAATAAATAATTCTACCTTGCAGATGTCTTGTAAGCCATTTAAGAAAACCAGGTTTCCCTGTGGCCAAGGCAAGAAGTTTGCAGAGAAAAACAGGGTGGGGGCATTTGCAGGGGATTGTCGGGGCGGGGGCAGGAAGGTCAAAGCCCCCTCCCACTGATTCCCTCCTTCAAACATCTTTTCCCGTGAACCCTCAGACTTAAGTTTAGGGGAAATGTGTTTGTCAGTGTAACATGGAGTTGTATCTTCATTCAGAAAGAGAACCTGTGGGCCAAGCTACACATGACGAATGACACTTGAACGGCAGGTGTATTTCTCCCTGTTCACTTGCCCTCCACTCAATCCACTTGCCGTTCAAGTGTCATTCGTCACGTGTAGCTTGGCCCTCAGTTAGTGCTGGACCTGGGTTCGGATTCCTGCTCAGCCAGGACACTCCCTGGTTGCTCTTGGGCAATGAAACATTTCCTAGCCCAGCTAAAGCACGGTCTTTTGGAAGAAGGGTGAGAGGTAGAGCTGATAAATAAATGCAGGAGACGGTCGGGGTGAATCCTTCAGGTTGCTTCAGGTGGTGGAGGGAAGACAGGATCAGTATGCGAGTTTAACAAGTAATAGTGAAGTAACAATTTAGTATTTTAGAGGGCACCCTCAAGCAGGTCTGTTCAGTGAGGCTCACTCCAAGGAAACTGTTGGTTTCCCTTGTGGAATTTGGAATGCAGCTGGACTGCTGGATGAATACAGAGTGCCAGAGAATGTGCAGGAATGGGCCTTTGCCAGTTGCGGCTTTTTGCAGGGTAGCACCTTCAGAAGGCTTTACTCAGATAAATAGATCATCGCGGGAGAGGCGGCCCTGCAGGTGTGTGGCTCCAGCGCCTTGAAGGGCTTTAGGGGTGATAGCCAGAACCTTGAATTGAACCGGTTCGCTGATCAGGAACCGATGGAATGTCTACAGAGAGGGAGTGAAAAGCAGGTTCCAGTTGGCACCCAAGAGCAGCCAGGCTGTGGCTTTCTGTACCAATTGTAGTTTCCGAGTTGTCCTTAAGGGGCGGATCCTGTATACTGTATTTGTCTTGTTGTATATTTGAGAGCACTTTCTAAAATATATACTGTGCGGTTTATATGATGTTTAGGTTCCGTAACCAGTACTCCAGTGATAAACATATTTACTTGGAAATATAAAAAATGAGCTTGTGTGAACAATAGGGTGGCCAGGATATGCCATAGTAGGAGGCCCAGCAACCCCGGTATACAAAGATGTTCATTTAACTGCAATAATCTGCTGCGAATGTCTGAAATAAGGAGGCTCCATTGCCTCTTCCTGCAGTTATATGCCCATTCCAGAACTTCATGTATATTGTTGCATGAGATGGAGCTCTTGTGTACATGAAGCTTCTTTTCAAGTGAATAGGAAGCTTTGAGGATTTCATACATTAACTCGTTTCTAAGTCAGGATATTTAGCTCTAATGAGATTCCACTCTTTGAAATAAAGGAGGACTGCTCTGCCATAGTCAATCCATGTTTGTAGTTCTGTGGAACACAATAGGCCAAGGAAGAATAAATAAATATTTTCAAATGCCACTGTGAAATCTGCTTTCAAACATCTCCTGGGCAATTCTTGTGATGATACATAAATACCGCAGAATAGAATCAGCCCAACTGTGGTTCTGTACAGGCCATTCCAAATCCGCCCCCCCCCCCCCGCCTTTAACAGTCCAGCATGTTTCTTCTCCTCAGAGAAAGCCTCTGGTTGTGGTGTCGAAATGACCCTAATAATCCTTCACAACCACACAGGCCTAAGTGAAGGAATGTTGAGTAAGCTTATTAACAAACCTTTTGTCGGTTCAGAAGGTTAACCCAGCTGCCTGGTAGTTTCACAGCTGTTGCTCCTGTTGACAATCGCTTTGGCTCTCCCTGGCTTCAGCGTGTCATGGAAAGTGTCGCTCCGGGTTCAGGCTGCTTTCAGTGCAGGTGTTCAAGAAATCCTGTCTCTCTCAACATGTTGCATTTAAACAGAGCCTTTATTTCTCCGCCACTAAGTGAGCGTTGATGAACTGAGGGGTCCAGACATGAGAAGACTTTTCATTGTGGGAGATAATGTGGGTTTAGTTCTCTAGAGGAAATGTCTAAGATCCCATCATTGTGCTCCGCGTGAGGAGGGGAATGCAACATTTCTCTTTTAACTGTTATGGAGATGTGTGGAGAAGTTACGTGCATTGCCTGTTTTCTCTCATGGCTGAAGCCCCTCTCAGCCAGATTAACAAGAATTTCTCTGGCAAACGGATGGCGAATTAATAATGGAATAAATAAGGGACATTCTTGAACTGTGGACTTCTGTTAGTCTAGAACAAATGTTCTGTTGAACATCTGGGCTGTCTTGGAATAAGGCAGAAAGGGAAGACCTGGATGTTGTTAGTGCCTGTCTGTTTACTTTTCCACAGAAGAGTATTTACTTTGTACAAGAAAATCCCCAACCACAGAACTGTGGAGATTCTAAAAAATAGGAAGAGTTTGTTTGTGTGTGTGTGTATTCTACCAGAGAGACAACTTCTAATGTGGAACAGCTGTGTTTCACTATTGTATGGTAGAACTTGACCGTGCTATCTGTTCTTTCCCTCTAGGTCAGCGCCAAGTTCACTGTCTGGCTTTTAAAGGAAAAGAAACAACACAAAGAAATTCTGACAGTGTTGTTTTTGATGTCAGCTGACTAGGTTGGGGGGCAAAACGCCAGTGGAGATTTTTGGAACGTAACCTCAGCATACGACTTTACTCTCCAAGCCAGGCCAGGATGGATTTCCTGCGGACATGGTAGGTGGATATACAGGTGGAGGGTGATTAATTGTATGAGTTTGAATGACTTCACCGGCAGTACAGTTGTAAGCAGAGTTACACCAGTTGAAGCTCATGGTAAACCAGCACACATTTCCATATGATGAAACAACCCTTCTGAAGGGGGTAAGCGCTTTCGATGAGCCTGCATCTCAGAGGCATTCCTCTGTGTGTGAACAAACGAAAATACCTCTTCTATGATGGTACCTGACTTCTGTGGGTTTTGTAACTATTCATATTAAAAAATTATGTTTTTTAAAAAATTGCTGACTTTTAAAATTGCTGAAACTGAACGTGACGAAGATGGAGGTCCTGTACTTGAGCCACGGGGGATTAGGTTCAGGACTCCGGCTCCTGGCCCTCGATGGGGCACCGTTAGTGCCAGTTCCGAGGCTTAAGAGCCTGGGGGTGATCTTGGATGCCTCCCTGAAAATGGAGCACAGGTCACAGTGGTTGTCAGATCCTCTTTTGTCCATCTGTGGCAGACCAGGCAAGTTGTCCCTTACCTGTCAACCCGTGACTTAACTACAGTGATCCAAGCAATGGTCATCTCTAGGCTAGATTACTGTAACTCACTCTACGCGGGGCTGCCCTTGAGCCTGACCCGGAGATTACAGATGGTACAAAATGCAGCGGTGTGTGTTATTACGAGAGTGCCAAATAAGGCGCATATAACACCATTCTTACGCGAGCTGCATTGGTTGCCAGTGGAGTACCGGATCAGATTCATGGTTCTGGTATTGACCTATAAAGCCCTGTGCGGACTGGGACCAGAGTATCTGTGGGACCGGCTCTCCCCATATATTCCCCAGAGGACACTCCGATCAGGGGACAAACAGCTGTTGGTGATCTCTGGCCCTAAGGAGGCCCTCCTAGCCTCGACTAGGGCCAGGGCCTTTTCGGTCCTGGCTCCCACCTGGTGGAATGCTCTGTCTGCTGAAATCAGGGCTGGGCAGGACTTACTATCTTTTCGCCTGGCTTGCAAGACAGAGTTGTTCTGCCAGGAATATGGCTGAGGCTGGGCCTCCACCGGCCTGGAAAAAAGGGGTGTATAAATCTTAACCCGCCCTGTGAAGGCTGTCCTCCATCCTGTTTTAAATGTGTTGTTGTTATCTACCCTGAGCCTGCTCGCAGGGAGGGCAGAATACAAATTTGAAATAAATAAATAAATAAATTATTCATCAGTTCAAAGGTTTCTGATTGACAGATTTAACCGACTGACTAAAGATTGCAGCCCTGAAAGGCACTTTCCTCCCTGTGTGAGCCAAGTATCCCGGAGGAGGTCTGAGGTGTGGGGAGCCAGCGTGGCTGCATTCTCTGTCTTTTCTTCGGAGCTTTTGGAGGAGGAGGCAGAGTCTGTGGGTTGGGTACTGGCAGCCCCGAGACAATTCTGGCATTGACCGAGCTGAAGCTACCCAAAATAATATGCAAAACTAAATGTGTACTCCAATCCAGTCCGTCTTCAGATTTCTGAAAACGAAACCATACTGTAATATAAGGAGAGACTGAAAAATATTGATTGAAATGTTACATGCCCATCTCTACTCGAGTCAGAACATATGCACAGAAACTTCAACATAAATGTTCAGCCCTGGTCCCATTACAGAGTGTGACCTTGGGAGTCCCAGGATGGCTTAGGGTTAAGTGGCTGTGGGCAAGCCATCGTCTCAGGGCATAGGCTCTGCAATATGGTGGCAGCTTCCTACCCAACAGGAAGGGTGGGATTCTCATCATCTCATAAGGATTACTGAAATGCCACGTGTTTTGAACACTCAGCTGCGTTATCTGAATATTCTGTTACTCTGTTATTGAGATGAAAATTGAAAAATCAAAAAAGGGAATCCTAAAGAAGCTCTTGTAAATTTGACTTCTTTCCCTTTTATCATCATAGCAATGCTCCTTCCTTGCAATGGTATCTTTGCTAGAGACAAAGGAAACAAATAGACCAAAATGGAAGAAAAGAAATGAGGTTGCAGAAATATCAACACAGAGTCTACTTTAAAAAAAAATAGCCTTTCTGTTTAAAAACTAGAATTCAGGTTATCTCCAATGTACAATCTGCAATTCCCCTGTGGCTGGTAAATACAAAACAACATGATCTAAATGGTTAATGAGACATCCAAATCATTTCCAGCAATCAAAAGCTCATGTAAACATAATCACTACTTAAATTTGCATAGGAATTTCAGCAAAATGGCCCTACAGAAGGATAAACTCACTGGGAGGTACGGTTGCCAGGTCCCCTTACCCTCGGAGTGGGAGGGGGGACCCCGCCCTTACCTTTCTTGTTGTCTTCACATGCATGCTGTGTGATGTCACTTCTGGAAAACGACATCATTGCATAGGGCCTCCCGGGAGTGCTTCTGGGAGACCTGTTGCCTGGCCTTCCCCTCACTTTGTAAGCCTTTAACTGTATATTTTGTGGTTAGAAGAGGATTTGTAGCAGAAAGACTCATGTTTGTCCTAGTGAGAAAGAAGAAAAACTTGTCTGTCAGTAAAAGCAAGCTTTTTTTTTTCGTTTTGACAAATTTGCCATGAGTCCTGTCCAAAATAAGAAAGACGCAGCAAGGCTGCTTGGGTGTGCCATCTGGTGTCCTGTTCCTCTGCCTTCCGTGCCCCCATTACTAGTTACGTACATCCAAAGCGTCTTGGGAGCAAGACCTTATGGGAAACAGACCACTGGTCTGACCTAAGAGGGCTGCTTCTTTGCCCGGAAGATGCCAGCTGCCCCGATTGCATTGCATGATGAACAAGACCACCCCACCCCCGCTAGGGTTGTCAGGTGTCCGGTTTTCACTCAGCCAGTCTGGTATTTTCTTGAACTGTCAGGAGGAAATGGATTGAAAATGCCAGACTCCTGGCCACCCTACCAGCAGGCTCCCCACCGCCCCGGTTACGTGGCCTCGCTGCTGAGAGGCTCAAGCAGTGGGGCTAGGGGCTTGTTAGTGGAGCCTGCGTGAGAGGAGGGGGCTTCGGAAGTTGTACGTGGGAGGGCCCAAGGCCCCTGAGGAGAGGGGGAACTCATGCTCTGCCTCCTCCTCCCCCCTGTGCTGCTAGCACAGTCAGGCCCCCGCCCAGCTGTGTCGATACCTGCAGGTGGTGCAATGATGTCACTTCCAGCAATGGCGTCATTGCACCGGGGCCAGGAGTGCGTGCGTACAAAGACCATTCCTACTGTGAGGACCAGGGGATTCCGCCCCCTTCCCCCCCCCCCGGATCCAGTATTTTTGCAGTGACCATCTGGTGACCCGAACCTCCACCCCCCCGCTCCCAATACTGAGGCGTGCCTTTAATCTACTGAGCTGAGGAGGAAGCAGCTTTACTCTGAAGAAACAGGGTGGGTGTGCTGACTATTGCATGCCCAGGCCACCCAGTCCTTAGCCAGGAATGCCAGCGACTTGGGGCACCCGCACTTTGTAACTAGGCCATTTAAGTTTCAAATGGTTCCCTATATTAAGGATATTCAATAGTCAGTCAAAAAAGAAGACAAAAAACCAAGACACAAAAATCACGGCATCCAGCAAGCGGGGGTGGGGGTGGGTGGGGAGACCCTCACCTTTGGATGATTTCCACCTGTTCTTTTTTCTGTTCACGCATTAGACATGCAACCTTTTAATCAATTAGGTATCCTTTACCTGGTGCCATGGAGTTTTTTCATTATGCTGATTCTGTAGGAAACATCTACACACTCACACTTACTGTTCAAATGCTATTTAATCTTTTCGAACTCGTGATCCTTATCACCATGTAACAGGTAGAGAAGTGATTCTGCCTGACATGTTTGATTCAGCTGGGGAATGGTGGGTCTCTGGGCTGTATCTGCAGCTCACTGGCTCTTCTTTCTCTTCTTTCTTAAAATAATGACTGTGATTGGTTATAGCAAAACACGCAGGAAGCTGGGTTTATGTTACTGTGTGACATTTCTTGCAAAGCCAGTTTCAGAGAGATGCTGGGACTACTTTCATATCCTCCTTGGATACAGATCCAGAGGAGTTAGCTGTGTTAGTCTGTAGTAGCACCTTTAAGACTAACCAACTTTATTGTAGCATAAGCTTTTGAGAATCACAGTTCTCTTTGTCAGATGCATCTGACAAAGAGAACTGTGATTCTCAAAAGCTTATGCTACAATAAAGTTGGTTAGTCTTCAAGGTGCTACTGGACTCTTTTTGATTTTGTCAGAAAAGTGGCAAAGAAAGAAAGAAAGAAAAGAAAGAAAGAAAGAAAGAAAGAAAGAAAGAAAGAAAGAAAGAAAGAAAAAGAAAAGCTTCCAGAGGATACACATGTTTCTTTACATGGGGGATGATTTTTGATTGGTATAGAAAGCAAATAACATGATGAAGCTGCCAACCAAGCTCTTCTTAGGGCACAGAAGCAAGGGTAGCAAAGGCATTCATCAATTTCTCCAAATTATATCTCATCCTTCAAGGAACTGAAGGTGGTCTACATAGATGGGGTTATTTCATTTCCTCTCTCACCCACCCCTTTTTTGGGGGGGGGAGGTGACGCTGAAAATTCAGGAACATTTTAGCAATTCCCCCCCCCCCCATTCCCCTTCACCTCAGAGACAGCAGGGGCCAGGAGGGAAGGAGAAGTTAATCTCACTAAGCTCTTTGTGGCATCTCCCTACCAGTTTGGTGCAGTAGTTAAGAGCGCGGGACTCTAATCTGGAGAGCAGGGTTTGATTTCCCACTCTTCTACTTGAAGCTAGCAGGGTGACCTTGGGCTAGTCCCAGCTCTCTCAGAGCTCTCTCAGCCCCACCCACCTCACAGGGTGATTATTGTTGTGGGGATAATAATGACATACTTTTTAAACCACTCTGAGTGGGCATTAAGTTGCCCTGAAGGGCGGTATGTACATTGAATGTTGTTGTTATTACCTTTAAATTTTCTATAGGAAGACCTGGCCTCCGAAATCAGAAGGCAGGTCTACCTCTGTAGAAAATAATGGCACCTTAAAATTGAAAGGGGCTGAAGAAATGGACTAACGGCTGATTGGGTGGACCTGGCCTCCTAGGCTACATCTACTGCCCATCGGAAAGAAAAGAGCCATGATGGATGGGGCAGAGGCCAAGTCTACGTGGAAAATAGTGGCACTTTAAATTTAAAAGAAGGGACACACCACCAAACACCTCTCTCCCTCTTGGCTCCTGGCACTGGAAACATAAAACACTTCTGAAAATTTCAGAGATAAAATGTTGGCTCATTTGGCTGTTTTGGATCATTTCAGATAGCCCCAAGTTGACCCAAAACAGCTCAATTCCAGTTTATTTTTGGCCCAGGTGTATCTGAGTGCGCCCCCAACTCTCAGCCTCCGTGAATTCATCAGGCTTCCTGTACAAATCCTGCATCTGTATAAGCGGCACGCACACTAGTCGTAAGGAGCAGACCTGATCCATGCACAGGAGTCAGAAGGAGGGCTTAGTGGGCAGATCCCACTTCTCCTATCCCCAGAATTTGTGTGAGTCCGGGAAGAAATTGGGTAGTGACTAGAGATGGACACGATCCAAAAAAAATTAACAATCCAGCTGATCATGGATCGGTGCTGGCGACGATCCCGAATTAATGATCCACACCGATCATCTCCCATTCCTGAGCCGTGGATCGCGGAGGCCAAAGCGGGCCGTGCTGCTATTCCCAGCTATGTGGGAAGGTGGGTGGTGGTGGCAGCCGCCGGGCCTGGCAGGCATGGGGAGGTGGCGACGAGCCACACTCCAAACAGCTGTTTCAGGGGGGCTTCCAGCAGCCCATGTTGGGGCTCTGTTCACCCTCCCTCAGCAACACAGGAGGTCTGTGTTTGGCCATCAGAGCTGCCTATCAGGGTTTGCAGGGATGAGATTGGAGTGCCCATGGCTACAGAACACCCCCTTCCCCCTCCCTCCCCTGGGTGTCTTCTCCCAACTTGTGACTGCTTTGCTGCTCCGTGGTTGGAAGGAAGCCCTGCTGATCAAGGAAAGCTGGGCTTCCATTCGGGTTTCCAGGGCGACAGAAGGAGGGCAAACAGAGATCAGGCTTTCCCCTGGCTCTGTTGCCAGGGGAATAGATTGCTGGTGCCTGAGTGTCTGGATTCCCGATCCGAGCCCGAATGCAATGATCCAGGCCTCTCCCGGTCAGTGGATCATTGGCCGTGGACGATCACGATCCGCTGGGTCATGATCACGCGATTGCCATTATCGTGGGGGTTTTTTATCGTAATGCGGATCGTGCCCATCTCTAGTAGTGACCTTTTAGGTTTTTATCTTTCCCTTGCGCTTGGGTACACTTCCTTATGGTAAATTATTTGTTTAGAGGTATATTTTGTTGATGCTTCATACCTACCAACTCTCCCGAGGCTGAATCAGAGAGAGTTGCAGAACGCATGTCGCTCTGCCACGGACCAGCTCTGCAGTTTACTATGAAACTGGGCAGAGTGAGCCATCCACCTTGCTGTTGGTGGGTATGTGGTGTGGGCAAAATGAGCACGGCGATACAGCCCGGAAAATCCACAACCACTGAAAAGAGCACGGTTGTCCTTTCCAGCAATGCTGTCTTGAGATTATTTGTTGATCTGTGTCTTCATTCCCGCCTGTTTGATACATCCTTCTTTCCACAGTTAGGGCGTTTGCAGCAAAATCCGGTTCAGCCCAAGCACGAACCCTTACAGAGGCAGATCAAAAGTTGCAGGATGACCGATGAGCCCCTCAAAGAGATCTTGGGAGGTTCCAAATGTCTTCAGTGTGCTACGCTGGAGAAGAGCAACAACAACGACGGTAGGGGGGCAGCTGTCCCGTTAGTGAGTGAATGCCAGCTCACAGCCGCCACGGGGGGAAACGAACTCTCCTGTTACCGTTGCACAGTCCCTTTTGGCGTGGTGATCCTCATTGCCGGAGTGGTGGTCACTGCCGTGGCTTATAGCTTCAACTCCCATGGATCCATCATCTCTGTGCTGGGGTTGGTCGTCTTATCATTCGGACTTCTTTTGCTGGCTTCGAGCGCATTGTGCTGGAAGATCAGACAGAGAAGCAAGAAGGCAAAGAGGCGAGAAAGCCAAACCGTTCTCGTTGCAAATCAGCGAAGCCTGTTTGCTTAAAAAAATGAAAACTCCAAACAAAAAGGCTGGGAGAGAGGATGGATTGTTAAATGGACACACCTATTTATTTGCAGTTGGGTTGCGGGATATTTTTATTGATGGCTGAGTTGGGATTATACAGATAACAGCTAGAAGACTCTCTCAGAGGCTGGAAATCATTGGTATCTGTTTTTCCACACATTAATCTCAAAACACACAAGTAGTTGGTTTTTCATGCTCTCGGTGGGGGAGGGGGAATCTGCTGGTTACATTGTAGTGTGGGAGAGACCAAACTTCCAAGCGGGAAAGCCGAGAGTCGGAAACAGGACTACGACCGGCAATGTACAAAAGTATGTCAGCCCACAGGAACAAGATAAGGGGAATTCAGGAGATAGTTTGAGCCATTATGGAACTATATATTTACAGGTATACACAAGTAACAAAATCTCAGTGGTGGCAGTTCTCATAGAAAAGCAATTTGTGGGAGGAGATTTGGAGCAGAGAAATTGCAGATGAACAAAGGTCCAGTACTTCCCCTTTCCAAGCCCCTCAAATTTCCTTCTTGAAGCTGCTTTTCTCTAGGAAATTTGATGGGGGGGGGGAGTTGTTATACAAAAATATATATAGTTCTCAATGAAGGCTTGTCTTGAGGTATAAAGATAGCTGTTTTCCACACTGCACACAATGTTGACAGACCAACATTTCATAGATCAGGTGAGGGCCCAGGGCCTCCCTTATAACCCCGCCCCCTGCCCAGTTTTCACGCCAAAGACTGCTGTCCAGCCACCACCACCTCTGCTTAATAACGTTTTTTTTCATCTGATACTAATTTTATTTTCCAGTAGACTGCCGTGCAGTGGTCAAGAAGACTGGAAAAAGCAAATGCTTGTTTTGACAAAAAGGAATACATAATTGCGTTGTGTTGTATCGTTTAAAAATACGACTGCCGTATGTGAATGGGTAGGCCCTGCATGGCACCTTGGTGTTCATGCACAGGCCCTGATGTGCAGGACACTTGAGATGAGATGCGAACAGCCACCTACTTGGCATGTTAGCTGCTAGAGACCCTGGTCAAGAGCTGGACTCCGAATGACGAGCGTTGCTCTGAGTTCAGCTCCTGAAATTAGACTTGCCCTAACCCACTTTGTGCCTTCTCTTGTCCCCGCCCCTTTGCATGTATCCCAAGGTGTAAGAAAAAATGTGGACAAATTCGAAGTATATTGTCAGTAATACCTATAACAAGATCAGGCCTGGCCTGGCCCCACAGGTGCTGGAAACTGGCACCTGAGTAATATGTATCAGCCAAGCAGGGCTGCCCCGTTATTCTTCGGCAGACGACAAGCTGGCCCATGGCTTTGATCGACGCAGGTTCTTGAGAGAGCGACAGCGGCGTCAGCCACTCCTGCGCTGTCAGCTCCGCTCTCCCTCGTGTTCCTGTGCGGTTTTTCAGTGGTACTTTTCAAAGAGTAGTATTCAACTTTTTAAAATGTATTGGGAGGTGGGAGGGTTGGCTATTGTCTAGGCAGGTTGCTATCTGTAATATTTTTGTACAAAGTAAACTGCAAGGTATGTATAGCTGAAAAAGTGACCTTTTTGTACATTAAATACTGTAACATGGTCTGACTTGGCACTTTGAGATGGTTTTGATATTTTAAAAAATGGTATTTTAAAAATGTACTCTTCCTTTAAAAATAATAATCTGTGCTGCTAGAGCTTTATAAAACCTCGCATCCCTCCCCCCGCCCCCGGTCATGATCTGGGAGCTAATGCAGCCCGGGGGGTGGGGGGGGGGCTGAGCACGCCGTCGCTGTCACTGTGCAGCCGGATGCGGATTGGGGGGCTTCATCTTTGATTGTGCTGCCTTTCTTCAGTGCTGTGTCTGCTATGGATGAGGGAGAGCCAGGAATCGCACACAACGCAGACCAATGAGAGGAGCGCTGAGGTCTTTTAAATCTTCTGTGTGAAATGTTTCCTGGAGTTTTAAACCACACTTTCTAACATTATTCGTCTTGGACAGGTTGTACCTCTAGGCTCATGTGAACCTTCTGTTCTATATTTAAATTCTATATTTTTATTCTATAGTTAATGGAATAAAGCATCTCATTCAGAAAGGAAAATGTGGTGGGAGATTTCACTACTAATTATAATTTTTTAAAAAACCAGCCAAAGTACCCGATCCATACTGCATTTCAGCACACAAAGCAGGCCGTTCTCCCCATGAGCTGGGGCACCTACCCTAAAAAGAAAGGTTGTCTCCTCTTCCCCGAGCATAGTCTTATCTGCACATTGAGTCCAGAGGCAGGATTCTTACCCCAAGTGAGAATCATGCCCACCGAGACAAAAAAAGGCTGGCTCCAGGACCAACTCCGGACCATCTGACAACCCATGAAAGGCTTTTTACTGGCAGTGTTGAACAGTGGTCTGGGCATGCCATGCTAGAAATGGTTGCCGTCCCCTGCAATCCCTCCCTCCCCATGTTTTTCCCAGGGGGCATAACTCAGGAAAGAATGTTGAAAGCTCCTGCTGTGTGTCTGCACACACATGCATGCAATTATCTGTGCATTTTAAAAAGGGCTTGTGGATCCAGGTCAGAGTAGCATGTCCTGGGACTTAATGTGTATGTTTGCAGACCCTCTGGGAAATCCTGTGTGTGCCACCTTGAGTTTTGTGCAGGAAGGAGCATGGCACGTAAAGATAACAAACAATTAGCACGGGAGCATATGCAGAATGTCATTCCCTCACCCCTGAGGCGTAATAGCCACAGGCAGCCCAATCCCTGCTGAGATTTGGAAGACAGGCCAGGCCACGGGGAGACTCTTTAATTTGAGCCTCATCATTACAGAAATGTAGGTGCAAAAGAATCTGTAGAGTTGTAAAATGAGTCTCTCGTGCTTTCATTTTCAGGGCACGGGTTCTATGCGATTATATGTTGTTAAATGTGATTGATTAAAACAAACCACTGACCAATGTGTGGCTTGATACTGTGCAAAAATGCATAGGATTTCAGCCTCAAATTATAGCATGCATAATAGTGTCTCCCTCTGGGCTGAGAGCCTTGCAGAGTTAAGCACTGGGGCTAGTGCCTAAATATCCTAGACGAGTATCTCATTCCCAATGAATGGAAGTTTGTTAATGCGCAGATATTCCTCTAGTTCCAGCTGACTCGAAACGCACACATGCCGACTGTCCACAGTTGGGTGTCTGGCCTTGTGAAGTACAAGCTGCGATTTAAATAGAGCAGGCTATACGTGTGGGAGGGGATGTTTAGACTCCGTATTTGTGTTGCTACACTCCGGCGTTACCAGACGCTATAATAAAATTGCTTGCATCAGAGGAAAGCTGACCACACATTTTAGCACTGTTCATAGCTTGGACTTAATCATGGCAGGAAGTTTTCCTGCTGCTGGGGGAACATGTTGCGTCACCAGAACATCTGACACGGGTATCTTATGTCAATCACTTTGCTTAAGGTCATTAAAAATATTAGGGGGTGTCCTCTTACAATATAAAGCCTCTGCACCGAGTGGCAATTAACAGGACACATAGCAATGATAAATAATTGAACAGGTGGATTAAAAGAAAGGCCCCTCCTGTTCCACACGAGGAGATGGATTGTGGACTGGCCAGGCACCGAAGTGCCGATGCTTTGTGGGTTTGGCCATTGTAGGAACTAAGTATCCCTGACTGGGATTTTGCTGAGTGCAACAACATGGCTATATGTGATGGTGAGGATCAGTTGCGCCCCAAACACCAGTCACCTGGATTTTATTTGGAGCTCTGCCCTAGATTTTTTTCAAAGTGTTCAAAGTTTTGCAGGTGGGATGACTGCTGTGCGTAATGTACACACAGCCCACTAATGTCACAGAAACGGTAAAACCAAAGATTACCAGGTAAATCATAGGAAACACTCGTTCTGTCACAGTAGGCTTAGCTGTCTTTTTAATTTTTTTATTTTATTCTTCTTCATTTATACCCTCCCTTTCTCCCCAACGGGGACCCAAAGCAGCTCACACCGTTCTCCTCTCATCCATTTTTTCCCTCAGTACAAACCCTGTGAGGTAGGCCAGGCTGAGAGTGCATGTCTGGCCCAAGGTCACTCAACTGGCTTCCCTGGCCGAGTGGAGACTTGAGCCTAGGCCCCCCCCCCGAGCCTAGTCCATCACTCTATAGTCGCTACACCACAATGGCTTTTAAAAATCATGATTTGTCTCTACCTTGTTTATTTATATACTTAGTTAGCAACAAATTCGATTCCTATCCCAGATTTCTGCCAAGGAGCTTACGGCAGCGAGTGTGTAACGATCTCTCTCTCTCCCCCCCCCCCCCCGTTTTACCTCCCCTCTCACGCTTCCTCCAAGGAGTTCAGGGCAGCCTTGAAATTCTCCCTCCTTTTTTCCTCACAACCACCCTTTGAAGTAAGTGAAGCTGAGACCAAATGACTGCCCAGGTAACTGAGAGGAGATTTAAACTTGATCTCTCCACTGTCCTAAACTGGCCCTCTAGCCATTCAAATACACTCCCTTATTTCACCAATATTAAAAGGAGAAGCAGTAAGACTCGTGGCTGAGCAGGCTTTGAACCCAGAGCTGGCTTTATGTGCCCCTGCTTCAAGAAGGGACATATTCTGGCCAATCTGTTGTGTCCCCTTTCCAGTTGTTTGCCTCATAATGCTGTTTCTCTTCTAATAAGAATTTACGGCATTATATGCATAACAGCACTCAGAAGATAAAAGCATCTTCCAATATGAAGTGGTTATGAGGAGTGAAAGATAAACCAAAGATAAAGCCTAAAATATGTGGAGTGATGACTCAGTGGCAGAGTATCTGCTTTGCATGCCGCAGGTCCCGAGTTCAACCCCCCCCCCCTCCAGCATTTCCAGTTGAAATGATCAGATGTGAGGCACCTTCTGTTTGAGGCCCTTGAGAGCAGCTGCCAGTCTGAGCAGACAATACTGGCCTTTCTAGGCCAACGGTTTGACACAGTAGCCCTGTTCACAAGCTACAGCTGACATGCATGCAACCCACGTTCAACGTACGCTTGATATGGGGGGTATATGTATTGAGTAATTCTCATGTTGTATTAAACGCACGAAGAACTGAATGCATCATTTAAACCCTAACCCTTTATCCAGGTACCAGTCCCCTGTTTCACTTGTAATGTGAACTCATGTTGGTTCTTTCTTACAAAGAGATGTACATGCAAAATACATGCATTCCCTGTAAAAGATAAACAGGGCTAGTCCAAGGCAGATTCATGGTCCAGGGCTTTTTTTCAGCAGGAACGCGGTGGAATGGAGTTCCGGCACCTCTTGAAAATGGTCACATGGCCAGTGGCCCCGCCCCCTGATCTCCAGACAGAGGGGAGTTGAGATTACCTTCCACGCAGCAATGCGGAGGGCAATCTCAACTCCCCTCTGTCTGGAGATCAGGGGGCGGGGCCACTGGCCATGTGACCATTTTTGCCAAGGGTGATTTAAACTTTAAAACGCCCCCCCCCCCCGTTTCAGCTGACCCAAAGTGACATCATTGTGCGGTCCTGAGTTCCACCACCTCTTTTCCCAGAAAAAAGCCCTGCATGTGTCCACAGGCATTTTGTTCAACTATTCCCTGGAAACCTGTCATTTGGGCTGGGGCTTGCGTACGGAGTTTGCGATCCCTCCCCGCCCGCGCTCAGCCTGCTGATCGGACTAGTGAGGTTCAAGAGAGTCTGCTGTCAGCTTGCAGACGGGGCTGTTTATCCACAGGGCAACTTGTGCCTGCCAGAAATTCCGTCTTCCGCACGACTGTGGGAAGCACAGGAGACTCAGCCTCTTTGGCTTCTTTCTTTTGGCTCAACTTCGAGGTGAAAAAGTTGCTGGATCAGCATATCAGATCCTAAAGAAACTGCGGCCAAACGTTGGAGACACTCACAAGTACGTTAGTGACTTGTCCTGGAGATCATGTAAACAATTCCCTTTTCTTTCACTGCCACCTCTAGTCAAACAGGTTTTGCAGGTTTTTGAAATAATATAAGAAGTTGCAAAACCTCTTCAGCAGAGGAGACAATGCCTCTCATTCCACCTTTAACACTCCACTTCCAGGCCCTGCTGGTTTGCCTTCGGATTAAGCACCACCTCCAACTCTGCCTATGGGCAGGATATTTTAGAATCAGAGACCTAAAATCGTAGGCTGGCCCATCCTCATGACAGACCCTGGACACAATTAGCTCCATTGCTCTTGAGACTCAGGAGGCATATTTTGCATGGTAAAGGTACTACATAAACGATAAATAATGGAGAGTGCTTCCCCCTCCCCCCAAGCCAGCCATGAGCGTTCAAACTCAGCTATATTCCCTTTCAGTCTCAAGTGGTAACTTTGTGAATTGAATTAGCAGCTTTCCTGGAAAACTGGCCCATGACATGATTTCCTTGTGAACTCCATCCACCTGTCATGTTAAGGTCTGGGAAGCTGCCAGAACTGGCAGGAAATAATAGGCAGCAGGATACCGGTGTGTGTCAATGGCCCTGACCCTCCCATTCCTGAACATGAATAAGTTTGGAAGCTCGCAAGGCGTCAGAGCTCATCAGCTCCTGGATCCACAGAAGCAGATGGGTGGGATCCGTACAGCTATTAAAATAACATCCCCGTCAGCCAGGTTGCAGAAACGCTCTCGGCCTGGGAAGCTCAAGGGGGCTACGTTCTCTTCGACACCAAAGGCATCCCTTTGTTCTTTTACACACAGACAGTTTCCAACCAAGAGTGAAACCTAATACGAATGCTGGGCTGACGAGCGAACACAGTTCACCCAAGGGAACGATGGAAACAACAGAGAGAGATTCATTTCCATATTTTAGAGGGAAGAGGAGATATGTGGCCAGTTGTCATATTAAAAATGCAGTGTGTGTTGGTTTTTATTCTATAGTCCTTTCTCAATGTGGGTGCTTTATATTTCAGGTTAAGTTCAACCGAGTTCTATAATATATAGATGCAAAACATAAAATTTAGACCTATGTTCATCCCATTTGTATATGACATTTCTGTGCACCCATGCAAAATGTATGAACGGGGACGTGTGATGTTCCAATCGCCAAGTTTTCCTGCAATGAACACTAGAGTGGGAGCCCCAGCCCTTGGCCAGCCACCAATTCTGCATTTAGTGCAGGGAAACCCAGCGGCTTAGGGGACCGTCTGATGTTCACAATCAATACTCACACAGAGAATTTCTTCTTCAATCTTTGGTATTTTTGCTATTCCATTTTGAATAATGTGATTTTGCACTTACAGGATCAGCTTCAAAGTGTTATCTAAAGACCCCATTCATTCCAAAGCCCTATTTTTTTTTTTGTTAAAAAAGGCAGGAAGCCCCATAACATCCAGCACAGGGCTACCTCTCTATGGCCTCGTGTGACACATGCTTAGAACTTTCACAGAGAGTGAGTTTGGTGATGGGAACCCCATAGAAAGGCCCCTTTGCACAAATATTTGAGAACAAATATTGTTCTAATAATAACAGCAATTGTTGTTGTCATTATTATCCCCACAACAATCACCCTGTGAGATGGGTGGGGCTGAGAGAGCTCCAAGAAGCTGTGACTATCACCCAGCTGGCTTCAAGTGGAGGAGTAGGGACTCAAAACCAGCTTTTCAGATTAAAGTCCCACTGCTCTTAACCACGACCCCAAACATAGCATATTTGTAATACCAGAACCCCTACAAGTACTTACCTCCAGACAAAGACCCATTCCCCCCCCCATATAGTAGAGGCAGGGGGTTGCTCTTGGTGAAGACGGCCACCGTAGTGACTGCACTCTGTAATTTTATGCTTGTATGTTTTTAATGTTGATTTAAAATTGTAATTTATGCTTGATGTTCCCCACCCTGAGCCCGTTCTCAGGGAGGGTGGGATATAAATCAAATAAAACATAAACATAAACAAATGGCTCACTTTAAGCCAGTGATGTTGAGCATTCGCCCCTATTGGTGCTGAAGCGGCTTGAGGTCCCATCATTCTGCGCTGCACGACCTCAAAGTGGTTTGATGTCTGCTTTCTTATTCCAGACGAGCTGAGATGCATCTGTCTGTTTGGAGCTGCATTTTGTGGGGGTTGGAGCTGATGTCATTTTTTTTTTAATTGCATGCATCAAAATGTTGCAATGTTGGAGCCCATTCCCCTCTCGCAGTATTTGCAGATTGGGCTGTCCTGTGCCCACTAAAGAGGCAATTGGTAGTGGAATTCTAGAGGGAAACATGTACTGCTTGTCCCACTCTCATTTTTTTAAAGCCAAGCCAGGAAAGGGTTAAAATGCTGCTGCTTCATTCTCTCCAGGCAGGGAGGGAGGCAGGGAGGGGAAAGCAGCCATTTAATCCTTTCCTGGCTTTTAAAGCCAGGAGCAGCAACATTAGGACTCCTTCTTGGCTCTGGGGAAAAAGAAAGAGAGAGAGAAAGAGTGCATACCCAGGAGGAAGGAAGCCAATGGAGAAGCAGCCGTATGACCCTTGCCTCACTTTACTGATAAAAATGGTGGAAAGGGGTTCAGAGAGCCTAGGACGGTGGGGGTGACTACTGGTGGACAGAGCAAACAGCTCCTGGGGGAAAGGAAGAGGGGCCTTCCGAAGCAGGAGGGGAGTATGATGTTTCACGCAGACATAACGTGGCAGCATCGACTAAGCATCGGCTTCAAAAAATAAATCGCAGAATGTGCGCAGGGGGGAATACAGGGGAAAGATGGACTAATGTCGTATCTGTGTCCCGTGACTACCTTGGATGTCTGGAAATGGGAAGCAGAATGGAGTACAATGTGCTGAAAAATGACCCTGCGGAAGACACCAAAGACACCCAATGGGACCTTGACTTCCACATCGCCACCTGGGCGTACAAGGAGAATGCTTCCCACAGAGGTAAGTAAGGGGGTGGAATCCCCTTCCCCATGCTGTTTCCCATGTGTCTACTCTGGATGTTGCCTCTCTGACAATAGTGCCTAGCAGTAAGTGCCTAGTGCAGCTGCAGGGGCTTTGCAGATATGGGCAGGTGCATGGATGAAATGCTGCTAAAAGCAATCTTGAGACTACATATGGTTATATCAGGACGAAGTCTTTCTGCGTGGTATTTTACTGATGAGTACTTGTGCATTGGTCAAACAACGCACAGAAAGAATCTTGCTACATCCAAATGGCTCCTGGCTGTGTTTTATGACTGCACACTTGGGGAAAAGACATACATGATGAAGAGACTGGAATCTGTTGGAAAGCTGGGCCTGCACAATATTCTATGCAAAGTTCAGAAATTAAATGCAGAACAGTAGGGGTTCCTGATGTATCAGTTTGGCTTTGGGATAAAGATCAGGTCTTTTGGAACTCCAAAATCTAGAAGGAAACGTAGGTCAGAAGAACTGCGGAAGATTCCTAGATGACCGGCTTGTGCCATATTAAAAGTGAGCATGATGGTCCAAGGGAGCATGAAGGGCCAAATCTCAGTAATATCACTAAGTCCACGCACTACTTTCTCAGCCATCAGAAGATCCAACGTCTGTCTATGCTATGTTTGAAACTGTTTCCTCACTAAAATGAATTTAACAGCCCTCAAAAGGATCTTTGTTACTATATGCAGTGCAGTTGCCAGCATAATTTATTTATTTCATTTATATCCCACATTTCTACCCAATGAGGACCCAAAAAGGCTTACGTTGTTCTCCCCTCCTCCATTTATCCTCACAACAACCCTGTGAAGTAGGTTAGGCAGGGAGTGCGTGAGAAGTCCAAGGTCACCCAGCAAGTTTTCATGGCAGAGGGGGTCTCCCAGGTCCTTCCAACCACTACGACACTCACAATATGGTAAAGCAATAAGAATCCGATGTAATGGAAAGAATGCAACTAGTAACTGGATTTATTCTCTTTTCAGTGCAATCCTAAACAGAGTTACCATCTAAGGCCGTTGACTTCAGTGGAATTAGAAAGATGGAACTGTTTTGGATTGTACTTTATTTATTCATTTATGTCATTTATAGTCTGCCTTTCTCACTGAGATTCAAGGTGGATTACACAATGTGAGATTAGTACAGTCAGTATCAAGAACATTTCCATAAACAAAGCCATAGGGTAAATAGATACAAGCTTACAAAGACATAGCATTAGTAGGACTCCAATACAACATAGTGGTGAGGTCTATTGTTCCTAACTCATTCACGGATCATCTGAAATCCCCTCCCTACAATACAGCCCTTCTGAGTAAAAAGCCTTTTTGAATAATTCAGTTTTGCCTCATTTGTGGAAATCTAAGAGAGTGGGGGCTCTCCTGACCTCCTCAGTCAGGCCATTCCACAGGGTAGGGGCCACCACAGAGAAAGCCTGTGTGCGGGCTGTTGTCAATTTCATCGATGTGCAGGGTGGCGCCTGCAGGAGACCCTGTTCGGACGAGCAAAGCTTCCGTGGAGGAGCATAGGGTCCTGTAGGTATGCTGGACCAAGACCGTGAGGAGTTTTGTAAGTGATAACCAATACCTTGAGCTGAGCACGGTAACTGATAGGCAACCAATGGAGTGACTGCAGGATAGGAGTGATGTTCATGCTCCTGCTCGCTCCTGGTAACAGTTGAGCCACAACATTTTGCACCAATTGGAGCCTCCTAGTTAGTTTAGATGGGAGACCTATGTCTAATGCATTACAATAGTGCAATACAATTGTGAACTTTATTCCAAAATGCTTGAAGTATCTTCTGATACTATGTCAGCTTATTCATGAAAAGTAACCTGGCCCGAGGTAGAATAACAGCAGCAGGTACAACTGGCAGCCTAGTTTCAAACACAGCACCACCTACTGGCAAAGGAGGAACGCTGCTCACATCCAAGCTCCCTGCTGTAGTCACTAGACGCACAACTGGTCAAAAATTTTACTGGTAATATTTAATTTTATCAGTATGATTTGTCAGGGGAAAGACAACTGCCACGCCATCCTGAGTGGGAATAGGGAATTCGTGTCAGAGACTCAGGGCCAAGCTACACGTGACGAATGACACTGGAACAGCCAGTGTATTTCTCCCTGTTCACTTGCCCTCCACACAATCCACTTGCCGTTCAAGTGTCATTCGTCACTTGTAGCTTGGCCCTCAGATTTTCAAATCAATTTCGGGTGGTCCCAGAATTTAGTAGCATCCCTGACCACTTGCCACCTTGTTTATTTCTTTAGATATTTATACTCTGCTTTTCTCACCACTGGAGATACAGAATAGCTTACAACTTCACTCTCTCGCCCTCCATTTTGTCCTGACAACAACAAACCTGTGAGGTTGGGTAGGCTGAGAAAGTCGGCAGCTGTTACTGACAGAGTTTCAGTGGCAGAGTAGGGATTTGAACCCAGGTCTCCCAGATCCTAGTCCGCTGTTGCGGCCACTACATCAGGAAGGCCCCGAGGAGACGTCATTGTTCATTGCACCCCTGTTGATGAACTCCTGGAAAAAAACCCAGAGCTCAAGAGCCAATTGTCTTTTCAAAACACTATAAATCATCTTTATTTGATTTTCTTTAGTGTTGCAGCCTTTTCATTTTGGCCAGTTTCTTTAATTGTATTTCTGATTTATCAGTGACAAGGACTGTTTTTAAAAAGTACATTAACTTTTTTAAAAAATGGACTTATCTTTGATTGCCCAATGTGGTCCTTCAGGGTAGAGTGGGCTAGAAATGCAAATAAATGCTTGTTAAGGATTAGAGGTGGGCACGGATCACAATACGAACCCAAAAAACACACTAACCGGGTCAGTTCGTGGTTCGTGAAAATGCAGTTTGTGGGGCCACATTTTCCATGAACCCCATAACTTTTTGGCCTGGTTCGTCAGGTTCATGAGCGGTTTGTGAAGCCAGACAGGCTGGCGCCGCTCAATTGATTGCCTGGGCAATGTAGGCCCAGAATGTCTGCAGACTTTTTGTTGCCATGGAAACCCCTAACCTTGATAGGCAGGTCTGCCTTCCAACCGTGGCACTCCCATTCTGTTACATGGGAGCCAAGAAGCAGGGGGGAGACGGGCCTTCTGTAGCCCTGGGAACTCCAATCTCATCTCTCCAAACCCTGTTAGGCAGGTCTGACTCCCAACCAGAGAGCTCCTGCTCTGCTCTATCTGACTCTTATGTTATCTAAGGCACAGCTCCCTGCCTCATGCTTCCAGTTTCAGCAGACAGTGGGAGAGAGGGGACTGTTGCTGGCATTCGAGGGAGAGGGAGGGAGAGTAGAAGTGAGCTTGGCTGATGCTGGCTGGTTGAAAAGAGAGACTGAAAAGCTGCTTCTGCTTCAGTCTTGGCCTTGTTGGGAAGGGTGCCTTCTTTCCTCCAGCCCACCCCACCCCAGTCCCAGGGCCACTGCCTGGCTCAGGGCTGGGGCCTAGCTTGACTGAGGCCTACCTTTATTTTTTCTGGGATTTTCTTTCTTTCTCCTTATTCCTTCTGGGTTTAATTATTATCTATTTTGTCCACCTGTCCTGCCTGTTCAGGTCAGGTCTCTGTGTGTGGTGGGGCAGGGCAGGCCACCCTTGCGGAGGTTGTTCCCTCAGGGTTGGGGACAGAACCCTTGAAAAGAGTGAGGTTGGAGGCTCAAGAGGCAGGTGTTCGCATAGTGGCGGAGATGATTGCCCTGGAAGGGACTCCCTTTGTCCACTGTGGAAGGAGTGGACTTTCACAGGCTGCTGCGCCATTTCACCCCATGGTTCACTGTGCCCTTGTGGTGTACCGTTGGCCGGTGAGTCATGCCCACTCTCTACCAGTGTGTTCGGGACATGGTCTTTAAGGAGCTGTTGGGTGCCAGAGGCGGGACCGTGCACTTCAGAGCAGATATGTGGAGCGGCTGCCATCATGGCTACCTCGGCCTCACCACCCACTGGTGGCAACCGGAGGACCTCCACTGCCCCAGGCCAAGGCTCCCGAATGAGGTGCCACCCTTGGGTCCGGGCTACAGGCTGGTTTTGCTCCAGGCACGGGGGATGGATGACGTTCACACAGGGAGGAACATCACTGCCATGATCAGGGAGGGTCTGAGGGAGTGGGCGCCCGGTGCGGGGAGGGGGTTGAGCGTGACTTCATGGTCACCAATGCGGGAAGCAACATGCTGGCAACCCTGAAAGAGGCATCCCTTCCCGGCCTCATCTGCCTGTTGCATAAGCTGCACCTGGTCATGAGGGACGCTCTCGGGCTAGGTAGCAAGTCCAGGGATGTCTAGGATGAGGGAACATTGTGCATGTGCCAGTTGTTGGACACCCGCCAGTGTGTGGCTGCCCATTTCTCCTGCAGCCTGAACTCTTCGCGTGAGCTGCTCCAGAGGCAGGGGGAGGGGGGTGATCCTGAGCACTACCTGTACCAGGACATGCCCACCTGCTGGAACTCCACCTACAACATGATCAGTCATCTGGTGGAGCAAAAAAACCCCAGTGCAGGAAATAATGTCATCTGTGGCCACTGTGCAGCAGGGGGAGGAGCTCAGCCTCAGCTCTGTGGACTGACTATTCCTCTCCCAGATGCTGTGTGTCCTGAAACCATTCAAGAACACCACCGAGCTCCTCTGCTCCTACCAGGCCACCCAGTGTCAGGTCATCCCCCTGATCTGCAGGCTGGACCCAGCGCTGGTCAACGAGCTGGAGCATGAGGAAGCTCTTCTCCCCAGGGTACAGGACTTGGTCAGGAGGTTGCAGGCAGGCGTGGTCGCCCGCTTGCATCCTCTCTGTCAGGGAGGCACCATACAGACTGGCCTGCCTCTGTGACCCCCGTATCAAGGGCAGCATCGCCATGCGGGAGGGCGAGTTGCACCAGTGGGAAAAGGAGCTCTGCAGAGAGATGTGCAGGCTCCAGGCCGAAAATGCAGGATGGAAGGAACAGGGCAGGGGCGAGGGGGAGGAGAAGAGAAGGACGTGAATGACCCAGCCCATGAAAGCCCTCCCAAAACGGGTCCACTCGAAATGTGGTCCTCATCGGTGGGATGAGAGGTTGGCAGTAGCCGGGTGGGCACGTCTGTCATGGCAGAGGACTCTGCGGGGCCATGGTGGGGGAGTTCCTTGCCGAGTCCCCCAACTCCAATGCCCTGGAACACTGGGTATGAAAATCAGCCATCTGGCCGGACCTCCCCGTCGTGGCCACTACCATCCTCTCCTGCCCTCCCACCAGTGTCCAGAGTGAGTGGGTGTTCTCCCACCTGGGAGACCTCCTCCCTCCCCGCTGTGCACATCTGCACCCGGACCTGGTGGACATGCTGTCCTTTATTAAGATCAACCACCACCTGCTCGGCTGTCCCTCCCTGGACCTGGACTTATCTGGGATCTGAGCCACCCCAGTCAATCAGGGTCTTAAGTCCAAGCTCCTCTGCTGTGGGCTCAAAGTCTCAGGGCCACCGTCTGGCTCCGGGGCCAAGCTACGTGGGCACCTCTACCAAGGGCTCACATTTTAAAAAATTGATTACTCTTTCTTTATTTTATGCACCTGTCCTGCCTGCTCAGGTCAGGTCTCTGTGTGTGGCGGGGGGGGGGGGGCTCCCATGCAAGGGAGATCGATGTCTCTGTCCCTTCTGGGTGCAACTTGCCCCTATCTATGGGACTTGGTCTGTCCTCGCCTGACAGGGGGGTTCCATCAGTGCCACCACAGCCAACAGGCAGGTTATGTCAGAAGCCATGACTTCAGGGGGGGGGCAGAAACGTTACTGTGTGTGTTCTGTGTTGTCGACCCCCTGGCAGCCCTGAAAGAGGCATTTCTTGAGGGCCCTGTTTGCGTGCTGTGAATAAGCTGCACCTGCTCATGAAGGGATGCACACCATGAAGGGTGGCGGGACTTAGACCAGCCTCTCCCCCAAGGAGGGGGAGGCATCCTTCTCATCCACCACGGCCGGCAGCTGAGTGAGGTCTGTGTCCACCGCTGCTCAGCACGAGGGACAGCGTTACACATGTAGCTGTGCAGGATGGTGGGAGTGCCCCCTGTCATGGCGCTTGGTGTGTCCCTCACCCCCGACCTAGGGGGAATGGGTTCCATCATTGCCGCCGTGGCCGGCAGGTGGGTGATGTCTGCAGCCACATCCTTCCATGGTCCTACTCCCTTGGTGCTCAAAGAAAGAAGAACTAAGAAGCAAAATTAAAAGGAGTGCTATAAGCCCTCAGCCGAGGAACACGTCAATCTTGGCCAAAGAGTCTAGCAGTAGGAATGGGGCCCATGGGTTATGTTGGTGACAGCTGCTCCTCAGCATGAGGGACAGTTTGCACATGAAGCTGCCCAGAGTGGTGGGAGGGCCCCCTATCCGTGGGACTTAGAATGGCCCTCCCGCACCCCCACGGCCAGCCCATAGGTTCCGCAGCAGCACGCAACATTTAGGAACACCCCCCCCCCCATCCTGATGCTGAATCCTGTCCCTCCTGGTTGGTTGGGGAGGGCATCCATCATTGCCACCACGGCTGGCCCATGGGTTTTGTCGGAGGCCATGTCTTCTAGGGTGGTGAGGGGCTGATGCTGTTTTGAGCATGTTCTGTGTTGTTGTACCACTCACTCCTGTGGGTTCTGGTCCATCCCTGGCAGGGGGCGTGAGCGTAGTTCAGCTTTGCTGCCCTGCAGTCTCCATGCAGAGGAAAAGGGAACCATCTGTTCCACTCCCCGACCCGAGGCAGGGGCTCCATCAGTGCCGCCACATCTGGAAGGTGAGTTTTGGTGGTCTCTGTTGGTCTCCATATGGGGCCCTTATTTTGTGAACCCGTCCAGCCTGGCCCCGGGCCTGTCACTCACTCTTACCACCTGGAGGAAGGGGTTGTGTCAGTGCCGCCTGCCCTCCATGGCCGGACCATGGGTTGTGTCGGCAGCCACTCCCCCCAGGGTGTTTCAGCAGCTGTGTGAAATATGGCCCACGATCCCCTGGCATGGGACATGGTCCTCCACTTACTCCTGCTGCTTGCCACATCCAGCCCTTGGGTTTTGTTGGAGGCCATCCACCACTCACTCCTGCTGCCCGCCATGGCTGGCCCATGGGTTATGGGGGAGGCGTCTGTCTATCCATCTGTCTGTCCTTCCCTTCCCTAGAAGGTGGGTTTTGTAGATCCCTGTTGGTCTCTGGCAGGGGGGGGGAGGCATAGTTTAGCTTATTGCTCTGTGTTCTCCCTGCGGAGACCTTATTTTGTTGACCTGTCCTGCCTGCCACATCTGGAAGGTGGGTTATGTAGGTCCTTGTTGGTCTCCATGTGGGGGGCTTATTTTGTGAACTTGTCCCACCCGGAAATGTGTGGAGGGCATGATTCCGTTGTGTTACTCTGCTGTCCTGGGGCGGAGGAGGTGCCCCTGCCCCGTAAGTGGGACTAACACTTCCTTCTGCCCAAAAAGGGAAAGGCATCTGTCAATGCCTCCGCCTCCGGGAGATGGGTACTGTTCTTCCCTGGTGCAGGGACGGGTATAGTTCTGCACTGGCAGAATTGCAGCGGGGTCAAAAAGCATCTTACATCATTCTCTCCTTCATTGCTTCACCAGAACCCCATGGAGGATTGCCCTCCCCGGGCCCGCGAGGAGATGATGGCCACTGACATAACCCATGGGTCCAGACGTGCAGGCGGGCACATGGGCATGGCACTGTGACTGCAGTCCACCCCCCACCCCCAAGAAGGCAGGCAGCTGGCCGCCTCCCCAAGCTGGCAAGGAGAGGGTACCAACCAACAAAACCCATGGATCCAGATGTGTGGGTGGGCACATGGGGGGTGGCCCTGTGACTGTGGTCCACCCCCGAGAAGGGAGGCAGCTGGCTGCCTCCCTGGGCCCATGAGGAGGGGGTGCCCACAGACAAAACCCATGGGTCCAGACGTGCTGGAGGGTACATGGGAGTGGCCCTGTGACTGTGGTCCACCCTCCCACCCCTGAGAAGGGAGGCAGCTGGCTGCCTTCCTGGGTCTGTGAGGAGGGGGTGCCCACAGACAAAATCCACCGTTCAGACTCGGTGGCCACCCGTGCAGGCAGGCACATGGGGGATGGCTCTGCCACCAGGGGAGAAAAAGAAGGGAGGCGGTTGACCACCAACGTAACCCATGTCTGAGGGTCGCTCACTTCAAATGGAGCCGTAAGTCAATTGGCATTGATGGCTCCAATTCTATCGACTGGGACTTGCCTGGGGTGCTGGCTTTGGAGGTCTGTAACTCGGAGATCCGTATTGCAATCTTCAGCAAACTTGGAGGGTGGCTAGCAGAGAGCGTGCGGAAGACTCCCTGGGAGTTTGGCCTCTCTGAGTGTGAAGGGGGCTGTTCTGAGCTCCAACGGACCACGAACCATGAACCGGTTTGTGAATCAGGGCAAGTCCGGCAAAATTCTTCGTTCTGGGTTCGTTAAACGTGACGAACCACAAACCACGTGGTTCGTTTTTTTTTGTGGTTCGTGCCCATCTCTATTAAGGATTGACAGCACCTGAAAATCAATCTGAACCCAGTCCTAAACAAGCCTGCTTGGAATCTTACCCAGGTCCGTTTAATGAAACTGTTCTTAGGGTTGCACGGTCTCACTCAGTGTTTTGAAGAGGAGGAGGAAAGCAGCTCTGCTTCCCCAGACAAATACAGAGATGTCCATCTAGCATTTGGAAATGCAAAGCACACTACTGAAAAAGAACCTTTATTTCCGGGGCTGATGGAAGGGAGCCAGAGTATGTTGGCATGGCATGCTGGGATTGCAGCTGAAAGGAAACTGTGTGTAAGCAAGCCATCCGCCTCCTGCTTTTAGTCCAGCTACTCAGGAGGGCTTCATCCTGCAATCCTTGTCCTGGAAAACTCTCCTGGGCTTCTGGGAAAGTCTTGCCAACTCAGGATTGTTAGCTTGCTTTTTTGTTGATGTTGTTGCATGAGCCCCTTTTGCCATTTTTTTACTGATCAGAAGCGACTAGCCTTACAAATAATTCACAAATATAACCCAGGGGAATTCTGTCCTAAATTCCTTGAGCCTGATGAGCAGCATTCCTTGAAAGTCAAAGCAAGGGAGGAAAAATCTCTTTCAACCAGCATGACGCTCCTGAGATTAAGTTTCTTGTTTTCATAAGGCAGCTTGTGATGCCTGATCAGGTGTTGGCTATCCTGGGTTGCTTCATCATCAACTCCTTGTGCAATGTGTGACACATTTTGCGCATAAAGCTGCCTTCCCCCAAGTCAGACCAGTGGTCCATCTTGCTAAGCCTCAAGTATCTGAGTGTCAGGCAGAGAGAGGGTTGCCAACCTTCAGGTAGGACCAGAAGATCTTCTGGAATTAGAACTGATCTCCAGAGTACAAAGATCAGTTCCCATGGAGAAAAGGACTGCTTTGGAGGGTGGACTCTGTTCACTGCAGAGGCCCCTCGCCAGGTTCACCTCCAAATCCCCAGGAATTTCTCAAGCTAGAGTTGGCAACCCTAGGCAGAGAACAGTCTTTCCCTTGACACCAGCTAACTGGAGATGCCAGGGGACAAACCTGGGACCTTCTTCAGCCAACACACATGCCCTGCCATTTGGGGGCAGCTCCCAACGGGTTGAGTAGGCATGACTCAGCCAAAATTGTGCAGGTTCAAGCTGCAATGGTGCACATTCAAGGGAAGGCAGGAAGCAGCCAGACCGGGGGGGGGGGGTTGCTGCTGGAAAGGAGAACTGGAAATTACCCCTCCCCTTCCATTAGTAGAAACTTTAGGCTGGATCCAACCTGTTGTTTTTAATCCTCTGAATAAGCAGCTCCGACATCTTTCCCATTGCAAACCATGGGACGAAATACAGCACTAAACTTGGGTTTGATTTTTGTCAGTCATCCAAAATGTTATCAAAACCTTGACGTTTCTTGCAGAGAAAACAATGGACCTCTTCTGGGCCACCTTATTTATGTATTTCAACCTATGCTGGGACTACAAGGTAGCTCATAAATTAAAAAAACAACCATTGAAACTTCGTTAAAAATGGTTACCTTTAAAATAAGTGGTACAAGCCAGACAAAGGCCCCTTATGTCGCATTGCAGTCAAGAAGAAAGAGAACGCTGACTCTCCCCCATTAAATCCAACAGGAGTTATTCTCGGTGCTTCATTTGGCTGGATCATGACCATTTTTCCAGGTCTCGTCACGTGCATGAGAAACAGAAAGGAGCTGCTATGGGAGAAAACACTATTAAGCCTTATTTTGTTAAGCAACAGGTACATTTTTACATAAGTGTATAAGAGACTGTCATCTACCAAGCTCCGCCAATGGTTTATCTAAAACCCCAGAATCTCTAGCATGAGTAACTCAAGAAACCAGAGGAGATGTAGCCCAGCCCCCAGTGCACTGAACATGGTAAGGGGTGCCCAAAACTCTCTCTCTCAATATCTATCCATCGTAAGTTAACCCATGCAGTTCAAATGGGCACGGATCCCAGGTGATTTGTGCCATTAAGACAAGTAGAACAGAGCAGGGGGCAATTTATCTGGGGAAACTACTGAACTGATGTAGGTCTCGCCCACGCAAAGTAGACGCAGTTTTACAAGGCTATAGCCCCAATTGTATTCTTCCCATGAACATGGATATGTCAGTGCTATGCAGGTCATACAAAAGTAAAACTATAGGACAATTGCAGAGCATAAATAATAAAGAGTTCACCACTGGGAAGTGTCTACATAAAAAGGAAAGAAATCCAGATTGTTTTAGTCACACACCCCTAAATGATGAGAGCCAGTTTGGTATAGTGGTTAAGAGCGCCGGACTCTAACCTGGAGAGCTGGGTTTGATTTCCCCACTCCTCCACCTGAAGCCAGCTGGGTGACCTTGGGTCAGTCACAGCTCTCTCAGAGCTCTCTCAGCCCCACCCACCTCACAGGGTGATTGTAGTTGTGGGGATAATAATGACAAACTTCGTAAACAGCTCTGAGTGGGTGTTAGATCATCCTGAAGGGCGGTATAAGAATCAAATGTTGTTGTTGTTGTTGTTACAAAGGCTGGCAGCTAGAAAACCCTAAAAGGCTCTAGATCTCCCAGAATTGCAACTGATCTCCAGACTACAGAGATCAGTTCCCCTAGAGAAAATGGCAGCTTTGGAGGGTGGGCTCCATGGCTTCCCTTCCCTTCCCCAAACCCACCCTCCCTAGTCTCAACCCCAACCCCCAAAAGAACTCCAGGAATTTCACTACCTGGAATTGGCATCCCTATTTTGGCCACACATCCTTAAAGAGATTGTTTCAACTCTACCTCCTACCCTATTGTATTCTCAACATCAACTATCTTCTTAAATTATACCATCTTATACCAAATGTGACTGAAATGTCCACTCATTTCCTGACACTCCTTCCTCTTAAAAATTAGGAAAGTTTGCACATCTTTTGGAGGTAAAACTTTCTTATTTGAACTTGTGTTTAGTGTTAATTAACATGTTTGAGAATGACCCTTCTCTGAATCTCTCAACACGAGATGCCTCACCCCGTGTTCGTTAAGTGTAAAGAGACTCAACGTTAGCTGGGAAGCATAGTTTAAAAAGATAGAGCAGGCAGAGATTGCTCCTCAGAGGGTTTGTTAATTTCATCTCTGCTTCCCCAAAGGCTCTGTCAATTTCAACTCTCCAGTCTAAAACTGTGTGGGATGGCAACCAGATGGCAGTGAGGAATGGAAATGGGCTGGAGCTGCCTTCCGGAGCTGGGCTTGGACCTGGAGAGGTTAAAATGGGCTGAAGTTTCCCTTCTGGCATTTCACAGCCCCTTCACACAGCTCCAGTGCATAGTGAATCCTTTGCCCTGCCACTGGCTCTGTCTTTTTAAACTACCCTTCCCTGCTACCTTTGCACATCCCGACACGTGTTCTTCATGTGTCAGATGTCTTTACCCCTTCTCTCAATATTGTTGTACTTTCAAATAGTTATATTTATATTTACAGTCACAACAAAAGTCTCTCTGATGGAAACTACACCAGACTAGCAGATGAAATTCATTTTGTTCAAGAGACCAGCTTGATGCAGCTTCTTCTGCCAAGACTCCGTAGGGTAACTGGGCCACATTGACGTGGAGCAGCAGCAGCAGCAGCAGAAGGGTATGGTAGCAGCTGAGGTTTTTAAAGCCGTTTTAACCTCCCCGTCTGCTTTGTGAAACTTGTGCTCTCTGTCCATTGACATGTGAGGCTTCAAACTGGAGAAAGCCTTTGTTTTCATTTTCACTGGTGAGAAAAGCGGATTGTACAGCACTAAAAATATACCTTGAAAATAAAGTCCAACTAAGTTATCCTGTAAAAAAGGTAAAGGTAGTCCCCCGTGCAAGCACCAAGTCATTACTGACCCATGGAGGGATGTCGCCTCATGACGTTTTCTTGGCAGACTCTTTAAGGGGTGGTTTGCCATTGCCTTCCCCAGGCATCTACACTTTACCCCCAGGAAACTGGGTACTCATTTTACCGACCTTGGAAGGATGGAAGGCTGAGTCAACCTTGAGCCGGCTACCTGAACCCGGCTTCCACCAGGATCGAACTCAGGTCGTGAGCAGAGCTCGGGCTGCGGTACTGCCGCTTACCACTCTGCGCCACAGGGCTCGTAAGTTATCTTGTAATATGCTAATAATTAGAATATGTTGTATTTCTCGTGTAAGACGAACATTGCTTTGAAACTGATTAAAAAATAAAGAATGGTCCTACGTAAGAAATGCAACATGTACCACAGAACAGAATTTCTTTGAAGACTCACATTTAAGTTAATTTGTTTAGATGTTTCGTTACTATTGTTGGTCTTTGCACACACACACACACACACACACAATTCTTTACTGTCTTGTGTTGCCAGCCCCTTTGGGGCATAATCAGTTATATTTGGTGGAAATGGCAATAAGTTGCTCAGAGCCCATGGAACAGAGAGGGGTATAAAATAAATATTAGATTGTGTAAATAAACCCGCCCTGATCTGCCTGGGAAGGCTGTACAATCCTGTATGCTGGAGGGCTTTCAGAAGCAGGTTGGACAGGCATCAGTTAGGGAGGCTTGAAGTCCAGGATATATCCTGCCTTGGGAAATGGTCATGACCTGATTGACCAGCTGGACACCTTCCAACTCAGTCATTCCATACTATTCTGTCGTATCATGATAATGATGCCATTTTCACCAGCTCTTCTGGACTTCTTCTAGTGCCTCCACCACCACCCCACCCCCTTTTTGCAGGAAATTCCAAATTTTGCAAAAGCATTGTGGTTATCATTTTCAAGCATGCAAGAAGAAAGGCTTTTTTAAAAAAAACAATCTCTCTCACACAGTTGACTTCTTGAAAGTTGTGTGTAAATAGCCACCTACACTCTAAACAGACCTTTCCCGTCAGAATTCATGCAATTGGATCAAGTGCTTCCTGATCTGGATGTGAAACTGCCAGGGTGTGATTACCGCATGACAAAGGGTTAATAAAGCCCCAGTGGCCATGGGATCCATCTGTATCCTCCAAGGGAACAAGCGCTGCTCTCATCCAGTCCTCCTCTATGGAAACATCTTTTCTCGTCTCTGTGGGCAATGTCTAGTTTGGCCTTCAGGGACCCTCCGGTGTGTCTCCAATGACAGTAAGAGACAGGACAAGGCAGGTGTGGCAAAAGAGGGGCAAAATGGGTGTGTGTTTTCAGTATGCTTTTGTTTTATGTTTGTTTTCCCTTTTCTTTTTGCTGCATAATACATGTAAGGTCTTAAGAAAGAGACGATAAGGCAGACAAAGCCTCGTGGCCAGCGTTAAGGTTACTTACCCATGAGCTGAATGCCATTTGGGATTTCCCTCCTGGTTTTTCCCTGCTTCCCCACAGTATCATGGTGCATCTGTGTTTTCCCCACCTTTCGCAAACTTGCTTTGTGTTGATGTTTTGGGAAAGATCACAACAAAGCCAGAGCGGAAAGCCCAGATTTCCCTGGCCCCGGACACACACGGGTGCCGCTGTCTGTATCTCAGCCCCCTGTGATCCTTTCCCCCATCACGGGATTGCTTTTTTAGTTTTCTAACTGGTGAATATCATTGCAAGGTTATAACCATCTGCCTGTCCAGTTCTCTAAATCTCCTGCATTCTTTTTAAAAAAGTAAGTTTCTGGGCTCTTTTGTTGCAGAGATTTATCATTCCCCTTATTTCTCCACAACAACAGGGGCTAGAGGTTTTTTTTAACAAATTAAAACTGGGAATTCAAAGAACCCAGTAGGCATTGTTCTAAAGTTATAATGATATTCAATTGCCAATTTTTTTAAAAAAGTGATAAAGCCCTCTTGGGGAATAGCTGTTGATAGGGAAATGTGGAGAAATGTGTGGTGTGGGTTATGAAAGCCCCACTGCTGCTGTGATCTATCAATGGCTGTAGCAGCAACAGTGGAACCACAAAGTCTAACCACGTGGAAAACACCACAGGCAATATACATGCAGAAGCCAGCACCCATGCGCATTTTCTTTAGATGGATGAGGAGGTGCGCATTCGAATAGATGCTGCGTGTGATGTTCCTCTCCCAGACCCAACGGCTGGGGCTGCCGGTGCACCGCCCATTCCACAAGGACTGAGACGCTTCCTGCTCGCTGTTCAGGAGGATCCAGTCCTTTGCTGTGTCCCTGCCAAAGCAGCTGATAGGCAAGATTTCAGTTCTTAGAAAATGGGCCATGCGTGCACAGCTCTGGTTGCTCCACTATGTAAGCTTCATCCAGTGAGACAAACTGCTTCTGTTTGGTTTGGGCCGTCAGGTGCTCAGGATCGCCTGCAGCGGAAGCTGGTGCTGTTGTGGCGATTCTGTTTGTGGTTCTGTCACGGGGGTGGGAAACAGAGGAGGGGAAGCGGTGGTGAATTCCTGCTCTAATCTCTCCCTAGCCTGGGAACCTGCCTGGACTGGAGAAGTCTATGAGCCCCACAGCCTGTTTTCCTGCTTGCAGAGTTCGAAGACTGTTAGAAGGAGGGGGGGGAATTAGGAGAAACTTTAGGAGAAACTTTATCTCCTTCAGGCTTGTCTGTAGCCACCAGTCCTAGCAAGGATGGCATGAGAGTGTGAAACTGACATCTTATCAATAAAGAACATTATCTCCTGAAGGGAAGTGTTTTGAGAGTTGCCCGGCATCCTTACAGATTGCTAGGACTGCTTTTGCCCTCAGACCTGAATCACCTACCTCTGAGCCATGGCTGAGGGAGGCAAGGGGACCAGGGCAGCAGAGCCACCTGAGGACAATCTGGAAGACCCCACCAAAGAGCGTGGGCCCAACACGAGGGCGTTGGCTGGAGCTGGAGGTGGTGCAAGGCCCTGCGTCGGTGTTTTCTGGATGCCTTTGGATGGATGGGACCCCAGTGCAATGGACCCCACGAGTGGCAACAGCCAGGAGGGAGATGGAAATGAAAGATTGTCAGAGGCCTCAGCTTCACAAACCAGGTCTGCTCCAATGGGCAGTTCCCCAAAGAAGGAGGGGGAGGTGATGAAGATTATGGAGGGAGAGGAACGCTGGAAGCACCCTCTGCTGACGAGGGGGAAGAGATCCGAGCCGAGATGGGGGAGATGAGGTGTGACGTGTATGCCTTCATGGAGAATATCCAGCAGATGATGCAGGCGGCCTTCCAACCCGGCCCACTGGATCAAGCTGCCCAAGGGCCACCAGGCCAGCTGCCTGTCCTTTAAGGGAAGGGGTGTTGAGGAATGAGAGGCAGACGAATTACCCCCTCACAGGCCAACAGGGTGTGCCATTGAACTGCTCCCTGGGCAAAACCTTCCTAAGGGGAAGCTGAACTCTATGAGCCCAGCCAAGAGAGAGGAGCCCCGCAAGTTCATTGATAAAAACCTTGAGAAGGGTTTTATCCAACACGCAAGGTCTCCCCATGCAGCCCCAGTGCAGTTCTGTAAGAAGGACGGAGACTTGAGGGTGTGCACTGATTACAGAGGAATTAATGCAGTTTCTATGTCAAATGCCTACCCCCCTCCCTCTCATTAGAGACTTGCTCGGAGTAGTGGCTAAAGGGAAGATCTTTACCAAACTGGACTTAAGGGATGCTTACTTCAGAGTTCATATTTGCGAGGGGAATGAGTGGAAGACCATGTTTAACACTCCTTTGGGACAATTTGAACACTTGGCTAAGCCATTTGGCTTGCAAGGGGCACCTGGGGTGTTGCTCCCCTTGCATGAACCTGATCAATGAGGTGTTGCATGAATATTTATGTGGATGATGTTCTACTTTATTCTGCATGTAAAGTTGGTGCGGGAAGTTCTGAGTAGACATGGGCACGAACCAAAAAAAATTAACGAATCCGTGGTTCGTGGTTCAGTGCTGCTGCCGATCCCAATGTCGCGAACTGCAACAAACATTTTCCGTTGCCGAACCAGTTCGCGGTTCGTGGGGCTCAGAATGCACCCCCCCCCCGTGGCACTTAGAGAGCCCATATTCCCGGGGAGTGTTTTGCAGGCTCTCCTACAGCCATCACCAAAGTTTGGACAAGATTGCAAAAGGGATCTTGGAGTTATACCCTCTCCAATCCAAGGCCCCCAGGAAACTCCCACAAAAATCCAAGCTGAATTATACTCTCAGTCTCTCTCCCCAAAGGCTAGCAAGTGGCAAGCAAGAGCTCTGTCCCACTCCACTGCTCGCTGAAAATGAAACCCAGCCTGGGAGCCCACGGCTATTTATAAGCACAGGTCCCACTGAGCAACGCAGGAGGTCTGTGTTTGGCCGTCAGAGCTGCCTATCAGGGTTTGCAGGGATGAGATTGGAGTGCCCATGGCTACAGAACACCCCCTTCCCCCTCCCTCCCTCCCCTTCTCCCAACTTGTAACCGCTTTGCAGCTCCATGGTTGGAAGGAAGACCTGCCAATCAAGGTAAGCTGGGCTTCCATTCGGGTTTCCAGGGCGACAGAAGGAGCACAGACAAAGTTCAGGCACTCCCCTGGCTCGGTTGCCAGGGGAATTGATTGCTGGTGCCTGACTGTCTGGCTTCCCGAACTGCGGCCGAACGCACTGAACCAGGCTTCTTCCGAACTCAGGTTTGTTGGACGAGGACAATCACAAACTGCCGGATCGCAATCGCACGATCGCCAATTTCGTGGGTTTTTGAAGTTTGTAATGCGGTTCGTGCCCATTTCTAGTTCTGAGCACCCTGTATAAGAATCACCTGTATGCTAAATTATGAAAGTGTGAATTTCACAAAGAGCTGGACTTTTTACGATACCGAGTTTCCAAGGATGGGCTGGGAATGGATCCACCCAAGATTAAAGTGGTGCTGGGGTGGGAGGCTCCTAGAACAAGAAGGCAATTACAGTCATTTCTGGGCTTTGCAAATTTTTAGACCATTCATTAAGAACGTTGCACAAACTGCCCTGTCCTTAACTGACTTCTTAAAAACGAAAGGGAAAGGACCAGAAAAATTAAAACCAAGTGCTAAACTAGACTGGACCAATGAATGCCAGCAGGCATTTGAGAGGTTAAAAACTGTGTTCACCTCTGAACCTGTTATGCCACCCAGATGAAAACAAAAAGTTCATTGTGCTAGTAGATGTAAGTGATGTTGTGATGGAGGGGTGATTCTAACGGAGAGCTACACCCCTGTGCCTACATATCCAAAAGAATTTCCGAGACAGAGAGATACTGGTCTGTTTGGGACAAAGAGGCTGCAGCTTTTAAGTTAGTCCTGTCCACTTGGAGACATTGGCTGAAGGGAGCAAAAATATCCTTTGAGATTTTGACATCATAAAAACCTTGAAGCACTTACATCACCTTGCAAGTTGGAGGCAAAGCAACTCCAATGGGCAGAATTCTTCTCAAAGTTTCAATTCACACTCAAGCACCTCCTGGGGAATTTGAATTTCCTGGCAGACTCTCTGTCCCACCTCCTGCAACACGAAATACAGAGGGAGGAAATTGTTGACAGTATCTTCACCTCCATGCAGCTGGGAGGGGCAGTGCTGACAAAGCCATGATGACAAGACAGCAGGGCACTTTGGGTTCGTAAAAGCTTTACATTTAACACAGAGACAATTCTGGTGGCCAGGAATGAGAAAAGACATATCCCAGTATGTGTCCAGTTACCTAGTTTGTTTAATGGGGGAAAGACGAGAGGGAAGCCTCCAGGTCTCTTACAGTCCCCCCCTCCCTCTCCCAGATCTTGGTCCTCCATCTCCAAGGATTTTATCACTGATCGTCCTCCCTCCAAGGGAAATACTGTAATTTTGGTCATAGTTGTTTTATTCTCCAAACAAGCACATTTAGTCCCCTGCTCCAAACTCCTCACAGCAAAGGAACTAGCTAGTCTGTTCATGCAGAATATGGTACATTTACACTCTTTTCCAAACAAGATAATCTCTGACAGGAGGGCGCAATTAGTTGCTAACTTTTGGTGGAGCTTATGAAGGTAACAGGAACTGAACAGGAGTTGACATCCAGTCATCCCGAAACTGATGGGCAAACAGAACGTATTAATCAGATACTAGAACAATTCCTGAGATGCCTTATCAACTATCAACAACATGACTGGGCGGAGTTTTTACCTTATGCAGAATATTGCTACAATAATAGCCTACACAGCTCCATGGGGAATACACCCTTCCAAGTGACTCAAGGGTTTGAAGGGAAGCCTATGCCAATGCTAGATACAGACCCAGATGTGAAGGAGGCGATTTAAATGTATGGTGGACAGGAATTGTGTCACAATGGGATGTAGTAAAACATACATTGGAGAAGGCCGAACGTGCTTACAAGATCCAATTGGATAAGAAGTGTTCACCCCCTTGGAACCTGAAGGTGTTTCTATACCCACAAAGAACTTGAGAGGAACACAGCCCAGTAAAAAACTAGGTTGGAAGTATCTGGGTCCTTTTCAAGTGAAATATATGATTGATGACGTTACTGTTGAACTAGAATTGCCAAAAAAATTGAAACATGTGCACCCAGTTTTTCATTTCAGCCTCTTCAAGAAGGACTCTGGACCTGACCAGTGGCACCCGGACCCCGTAGCCTCACATTCACTCTTTATAGACAGACAGCCCCATCAAGAGGTCAAGCTCAGTTTGGACTCCAAGTGGAAGAGGGCGGTGCTGTATTATCAATTCAATGGAAACATTTTTCAAAAAGCCAAGCTGAATGGGTTAGGGCCACTGATGTGAAAGCCATGAAGTTGGTTTGGGCTTTCCGTAGGAAATACCAGAAGAAGCCGGGGGGGGGAGGCTGATCTTCAGGGGGGCAGGATGTCAGGTGCTCAGGATCACCTGTCATACCCCTGCAGCTGAAGCTGATGCTGTCGTAGTGATCCTGTCTGTTGTTCTGTGACTGGGGTGGGAAACAGAGAACGGGAAGTGGTGGTGGATTCCTGCTGTATTATCTCCGTAGCCTGGGAATGCCGTAGCCTGGGAAGCTGCCTGGCCTTGAGAAGTCTATGAGTCCCACAGCCTGTTTTCCTGCTTGCAGAGTTGAGGACTATGAGAAGAGGGGGGAAGTAGGAGGAATCGTGGGGAACCTTTATCTGCTTTAGGCTTGTCTGTAGCTGCCAGTCCTAGCAAGGATGGCATGAGAACTTTAACTCCTGAAGTGAAATCTCTTGAGAGCTGCCTGGCCTCTTTACATGGGGAAATGGGCACAGGTTAGGTATTCTGTTGGTACGACTCACACTGCCACCGAAACAACCCCCCTGGCTAAACTCATAAAGATGGATTTGGAGCTTTTGCTGCTGGAGATTTCAACATACATGTTACGGCTGCTTTGTCAGGGTAGCTGAGCTAAGGACTTCAAGACACTGTGGGCTAATGTATCACCATCTTAATGCATCAGCTGGTCATGCACCAGATTTGATCTTTTATTCTTGAAATCTGCTAGAAGACCAAGATTAGAGAAGCCTTTGGTGACATTCTTGTTATTCCCCAGGGATCTCCAGATTGATCTACTGCAATGCAGTCTCCAAGGGAGTGCCTCCATAAAATGTCCCAGAAATTCAAACTGCTGCCAGTCCAAAAATTCAGCTGCTGTATTGATGGTGAGCATCCATCAATTAGAATATGTCCCAGGTTAGATACGTCCACCCTGCTTTCCAGTTTGGTTCCTGCCCCAGTTCAAAGTGTTGCTATTGATCTTTAGTGCCCCAAATAGTCTAAGCCTAGTTGACCCAAGGAATGCCACCCCCCACTCCCACCCCTGTTAATACCTACGCAGTAGTAGCAACAACCTGGTCACACAGGTTCTTGAAACGGCACTCTTCCTCCGCATTTTCAGGAAGCAAGTTACATACTTTTAGCATTCATGAAATTAGATGGTTGGTCAATTCTGCAGTCGATCTTAATGTATTATGGTTTTTATAATGACTGGACTTTAACTAATGTAAATGAATGTTTAATATTGTATTTTATTGTACTCTTCCCCCTTTCCTGGCTGCCTTGAGGACCCAGTGGCTGATAAATCACAACTAAATAAATTTGATTAGCAATGGACTGAATGAGGCAATCTGTTTAAGATCAACCCATGCAAAAAAAAGTGTTGATGATGGTAAGGAATTTAATCATCTGGCTGAGGAAATGCCAGTTCTGAGGACCTCTCACTGTCTTTTAAGGTGACGACTTGCAGGTTGGATGAAGAAGTTGTTTCTGAACCCGATAGTGCTCTTGGCTTCTCTGGTATATGTGGTCCAGAGAACCTTATAACCGTTGGCTGTCCAACCGCATGCCTTCTATTGATAGAGACCCTACTGTCAGCTGTGGTCTGGTAACTCCCAAATTAAAGGCCGGTCTACAATAATGTATTCCATACGGGGCTGTCCTTGAAGGCAGTTTTGAAACTGCAGTGATAGAGAATGCCACCATCCACTAATTTAACGATGAAATGGTTGAATCTTTCCTCTTTTTTATTTGACTGTTTTAATTGGTCTCATTCATATAATATAATGTTTAAGAGTGATTCTACTTATTTTATAAAGACCTTGTAAAGGTGGTCATGTAATTGTTTTAGGATATCATGAACTAGACAAAAAAAGATAAGTATGAGTCACAGAAGAAAAAAGAATTATAAAATTACCTGCTGATGAATCAGCAAGTACCTATTGCACATCTTCTGAAATAACAGTATTTACCTGTTCATTTCTAGACTGGAGATCAACTGTAATTCCAGGAGATCTCCAGACTGCACCCAGAGGATGGCAACCTGAATACTGCTTTAACCTGATTTATTTTATGCTTGTAATTTTAATTTTTGGAAGAGAGAGTTTGTAGGAATCTTGCATCACTCTGAGCTCCATGATGGAAGAAAGGCAGAATATAAATATAATCTTTATTTCTTAAAAAAATGCATGTTTCATTCTCAGTGAATGGGAAAAAATCTTGATTTATTTTCTTTCCACCCATAAAGTATTTTATCTCTGGACACAAACATCCTTTTACATTGTTTCAGGTAGGTAACCATGTTGGTCTGCAGAAGAAGAGCAAGATTTAAGGTGCTCGTGGCACCTTAGAAACCAACAAGATTTCTCAGGATACAAGCTGTCAGAGTCAATGCTTTTGAGAGTCTGAAGAAGGGATGCCTGGTTCTCGAAAGTTTATGCCCTGGAAATCTTGTTGATCTCTGAGGTGCCAGTAGACTCAAATCCTGCTATTTTTTTAAAAAAAATATTACTACTACCCTGAAAAAAGGAATTTTCTTATCAAAGGCCCTCTTGCAGAAATTTCGTGTGAAAGATCTATTGCAGAAAGATCTAGTGATTTCTCCTCCACCTCCTGCTCCAATGTCTACTGAAAAAAATGTGGTGTGTTTCCATTGACTTTGAAAAGGAATCTGGATTGGTTCCAGAAAGAATATGTATCTATGGAGGATGCATAACAAAACCTCTGTCCTCGAAGCTGAACAGCGGGTCGTTCCAAGACTCGTTTCAGTCACAACCAACTGCCCTGTCCCTGTCAATACCACACAAAGTTATTAGTAGATTATACTGGGTCTGTCAGATCTCGAGGCAGTGATTACACTTCTACAAAAAAAAAGCAGATTATGGGCCTCAAGCCTGTCTACACATATCACCTGCTGATTTAAAATTTCACTTTTAATCTGTGGGAACTTTTTGTAGTTAGTTAACGGTAAGGACAATGCGCTCTGTACCAGCGGAGGAGAAGGGTATGGGGATTGGAGTGTTGGACTAGGATTGTTGAAATGATGGTTGCCAATCTCCAGGAGGGGTCTGGAGATCTGGAAATACAAGCAATCTCCAGACAACAAAACCCAGTTTCCCTGGAGGAAATGTCAGCTTTGGGGGGCAGACGGCGTGGCATTACATCATCCCAAGGTCCCGCCTCTCCACAAATCCCACCTTCTCTAAAGCTCTACCCCCAAATCTCTAGGGATTTCTCTACCTGGAGCTGGCATCCAGGAGTGGTTCAGGTTCCACTCCTCTGTCCATCACAAGGCCCCTTGGGTAATTTTGGCCAGTAATTAAGTCTCTGCCGAACCTAACTCACAGGATTGCTGTGAGGGTGGCATGGAGCAGAGGGAACCATGTGGAAGGAAAGGGGAGATAAAAAATTGAATACTGTTCCAAGGTTGAATCCTAGCATTGAAATAAAGGACATGGTGGCTCATAAAAAAGTAAGCCTTCTTTCAAAGGGCCATTGTTTGTTTTAAGATAGCTCAAGATCAGTTTAAATATAATATGGCATGTGTGGTTCATTACCTAGGGCTGTCCGCTCCAGGTAGGACAATTCCTGGAAATTTGGGGATGGAGCTTGGGGAGGGATCTCAGCAGTGTATAACGCCATACAGTCCATTAGCCAAAGCAGCCATTTTCTCCAGAGGAGCCGATCTCTGCCGTTATACTTCTGGGAGATCCTCTGTTTCTGGAAGTTGGCAGCCTTATCTCCCACCTTCCATACCCTGCCCCCCAAAGGGCATGCTGGGCTTTGTATGTTATAGCCACATTCCTGGACTGAGCCCAGTAACTGATGGGTTGCCAATGGAGTGGCTGCAGAATGGACGTACTATGCATGCTCCACCTACCTCCCAATAATAATTGAGTTGGGGAGTTCCAGAGCAGACAGAGTCTCCGAGTCCTCCAGAACAATCTGCACAGATCCAGAGGAGTTAGCCGTGTTAGTCTATAGTAGCAGAATCAAAAAGAGTCCAGTAGCACCTTTAAGACTAACCAATTTTATTGTAGCATAAGCTTTCGAGAATCACAGTTCTCTTCGTCAGATGCATGGAGGGCAAGAAGAAAAAGGTCAGATATATATAGGTGGAGAGGGGAGGGTGGAGTAGATGCAAACAGCTCCTTCTGATATGGAGATGCAAACAGCTCCTTCTGATATGGAGATCAGTTTGCTTCTGTAGAGGAAATCAGTTACCTCTGATAATGAGAGAACCATTCATAGTCCCTATTCAGTCCCAGCTTGACAGAGTCAAATTTACATATGACTTCCAATTCAGCAGCTTCCCGTTGGATTTTGTTTTTGAAAGGTTTCTGTTGAACTACAGTGACCTTTAAGTCTTTGATGGAATGTCTGCTGATCCAATAACATGGCAACTGGCTGCAACGAACATTATGCTCTCCGCTGCCCTGTGGTGGAGTTGCAGCCTAGCAGCTCCTGCACCATTGCAAGCCACATAACTGAGCAGCACACTTGCCCCCGCCATGTGACTGGGCCATGCCTGCCGATCGTCCTGAGGTCTGTCATTGCAGCTCGTGTAGAAAAATGAGCCTTGCTGGGACAAGAGAACTGGCAAACCCATAGATTTAACTTGGTTCAGTATTCTTTATTTGATTTAGCATATTTTTATCTCACCTCTCCAAAAATCTTGCCCAAAGCAGCTATTGACAACAAGAAAACAATAAAAGTCTCCACAATAAAGCAAAAATTAATCAAATCTGCACAGCAGTAGAAAAATTTACAGAGAGAGACAAGCTGTAAAGAGGGGACTCAGACACCAAAAGATGATAATAGAGCCCTTGAATATTCCCCCTCAAAAAGCTGTCTTCATGGCGGGAAAGGGGGACAGGGGGATAGGCTAACCTAAAATCTTTCTTCCTAATGTGCCTGTTGTCTTTGTGCCAAGACATCTCTATATATAAAGACAAGTGTCCTTACTGACTCATCAACACCCAGCCCAAACCCCTGGATGTAGAAATGTGAAATTTGGGGAGGACGTTCCTTTCATGGTGTAGGGTTCACTAAGAAGGGATTTTAAGAAATTCTCCCCATAAGGGGGTAAAAAGGGGCCAAATGTGTTTTCCCATAGGGATACAGCTTCCCTGTGTGGCTGGGAGGCTGCACATCCCCCTCCCCCCGCCAATTGCCAACTCAGCCACTCTGCCCTGAGGTCATTTGCATATGCAGCCTTGATTGGTCATCATCCCAACATTCTAAACAGTATGAGTATGCAGTACTCAGGACTCCTGAGGTAAAAATATACCTCCCAGTCTAGGGTTGCCAATCTCCCTGTGGGGCCTGGGTTTCCTGTGTGGCTGGGAGGCTGATGGGTCAGTTGTGGAACTGTGTTCTGAGGTAAAAATTAGGTCATGGAAACTGCAGACAGTTGAAGAAAAACAGTACAAGATTCCTGAAAAGGGATTTTATATAAAAGTCAGTATGGCAGCCAAGTTTTTAAATGTTCATGCGGAGATGGTGTATGACCTTTCTAGGGTTCATTTCAATGTGAACCTCTCACATGAGCCTGCCAAAGGGCCCACCACACCACCCCTCCCTCAGTCCAACTCCACCTCACACCTCTTGCAGCCATCATCTCTTACTGCCCCCAAGAAGCCTCCTGGCAGATGTTGTGCAAGATATACCGATGCTAAAAGGAGGAAGCAACTTAGAGAAGCGACAAAGAAATATGCACATCGTACTCCTGCAGTGTACTGAGCAGCAGTGGCCAAGTACCAGCAAGTCCCAAGTCCAAGGGAAAGGTGACCATCCCTGAAGGCCTGTGCACAGTAGTTACAACCCTAGAAGACCTAACAGCCATGATATACCCTGATATCGCCACTATCAGGGGAGTAGTCCATGGACGGGCTGTGCAAGCGTGCCATTCTGACCCCCAAGAACAACAAATGTTTCATCATTATTGAAACACAACTTAACTCCCTCGAAGGGGCAGAAACGGAGTACAGATCTGTGGACTCAGTGGTGCAAATGGATGATGCGGTCCACTACCCTGAGGAGTTCCTCAACATGCTCAACCCTCCTGGCTTCCCAGCCCACAAGCTTCTCCTCAAAGTGGAGGCTCCAAAGTGGGAGAAAACCACCAATGAGGTCTACAAAGAGGTCCTTCAGTAGAAAAATAAGGTTGTACGTATTTTTCACTTTATTTACTGCACTACAATCTTTTCCGTTTAAAAATCTCTTCAATAAATGTTACATTTTGAAATTCACTTCATCAGTTTTAGGCATCAACATGCTTCGTTTTATTCAAACCCTTTTGGGAAGCTCATGTACTATGCTATTATACTACAAAACCAACTCAACAACGCCCTACCCCCAACCAAAAAAAAGTTACATAGCCATAAATATTATAACTGGATTTAAAGTAGTTAAATACTGTAGTGAAGCACAAGCACGAAGCAAGTTTTGTAACATAGGAGGGGATTAATTTGGATCTCCCATCTGCAGCCTGACGTGCCACCATGTGCGAAAAGTCTTATCAATTCTGCTGGTTCTATCGGCTGGTCCTGGCTGGCCTTGATTGATTATTTATTTACTTCATTATCTCCCCCTCCTCCCCTCTCCTCAGTAGAGATCCAAAGAAGCCTCCGTTGTTCTCCTCTCCGCTATTTTATCTTCACAACAGCCCTGAGAGTGTGTGAGTGGCTCAGAGTCACCTAGTAGGGTTGCCAGCTCCAGGTTGAAAAATTCCTGGAGATTTGGGGGGGGGGTGACCCCTGGAGAGTGCAGGGTTTGGAAAGGGAAGGGACCCCAGCAGGGTATAATGGCACACAGTCCACCTTCCAAAGCACCACAAAGACTTGTGCTTTGAAGACCGTCTCAGGAGGACACTCTCACTCTGTATTCCAGCAATTTCCACCGCTTTTGAAAACTCTGTAGTATTTTATGGGCTTGTGTGAGCCTGGCAAGCAAGACCCAAGTCCGATATGAATGCATTTGAGCACAAAAATATGTAATCCTGCCAGTTATAATAAGGGAAATGTGAATGTCGCCGACTCCCCAGCTGACCTTTATTTTATTATGTGTTTGTTTACATAACAGAAAAGAAGCTAATACACCCAGCTAGCCCTCGTTTCTTAATACTTCCTTGTTTGTCTTGCCTCTCCGCCAGAAGCCGCTGCCATTCAGAATTTCCAGCACAAACTTTAAAGCTGCATACTTGACATCCTTGAAGATGATTTACTTACTCTGCATTTAGCCATTCTCCGGGACATCTAAAAGCGCATGAGTATTGTGAGTTTGGAAACTTAAGTATTCCAGTTCATAAGAACAGTAATGACGGTGTGGTGTAGTGGTTAGAGTGTTGGGTGGGCAGCCCAGTCCTTGGGATGGGGTGGAAAGCACTCAGGGAGAGGATTAAGGTTTATGCTGGCTTAACTCGCACTTAGGAAGGCGTATCTCCCTTTCTGCTGCCAGCCGCCTGAGACACACTATTGCTGATGAGCTGCCACTAATGGCCACGCTTGGCAGCCGGACAGAGGCGTAGGTGTGGTGCAAATCCCTGGGCCAGCACAAGAGGGGGCGGAGCAGGAGCGGGCAGTGAGTTAATCAGCTTCTAAAGCTGACCCGTGCCCCGGAACGCCCCATGCAGCAGCAGAAAGTTGCATCACGAAAAAAGGTGGCGTAGCCCATAGGTGCCCATTGAATGAGAAAACTCAGACCCCCCCTCCTGGCACTCAGCCCCCCCCTGCACACCCAATCAGTTCCCCAGGCATCCTACATAACCTCCGGCTGCACTGCCCAGATAAGGTAGGGAGGTGGCTGGAGGTTCTGCCCAGCAGTCCTCTGCCGCAGGGACTTAGAGCACAAGGTGGGCGAGTGGGTGCTCATGGTGGCAGGCCACAAGTGCACTGGGGAGACTTAGTGGAAAATAGGGAGTACTTTGCACTCACTCAAGGGAAGAAGAGCAAAGTCCAGAACGTCTGACTAACAGCAACCACCCAAGTCCCCTTGCAGGTTATCTGACTCTGGAGTCCCAGCTTGGGCCGAGGGATCACTGACAGGTAAGAAGGAGCTGGGGCAGCAGCTACCTCGGCTTGCCCCTCTCGTCTGAACCCACCTGAACGCCAGCCTCTGCAGGTGAGGTCTGCTGGTGGGGAGGGGGGGGGGGGTGGCAGTAGCACCTGCCTGCCATGGAGGCAGTTGACCAGAAAACTGCTCTTGACACAGCCATTGGGGGGGCAGCTACCCATTTGGGGGTTCTGTTCAGACTCCCTCAGCCGGGACCCTTCCTGGCAGTGGAGGAAGTGCAGCCGCAGGTTGGGTGGGCTGGGTGTTCGTAACTCCCTGTTGATGGCAGGTGCCCAGTAAGACCATTGCGATGCAGAACACTTTCTGACCAGAGCGTCATGCATCATCTGATTGTGGGCTGCACCTGGGACCCTGGAGCTGCCGCTGCTGCCGCTCTCAACCACGGACACCCTCCCAGAACGTGGCAGACTGGGCTGGCCTTGGACAGGGGCTGGGTCCCTTGCCACACACATGTCTGTTTCCCTTACTGGCCGGCCGCAACTCGTCAGGGAGACCAAAGAGCATGCCCGTTCCAGCCCCCAGTGAGCCTCCTCACGTGCCATTCAGAACCAGCCCAGGGAGCAGTTCCCCAAGGTCTCTCCCTGTGGGGTGGGAGCATGGCAGCTGGGGATGGGAAATGTGACTCAGGACTGTCTAAGCCTTCCCTGGCAACTCGCGGCACTGTCATCTGCTGCCACCCTGCAGTTGGTCGATCCTGGCGGCATTGCCTGGGCAACCACAGTGCGTTCACTTCTGGCTGACCCTTGCCAGGCTCAGCTGGCTGGCCCAGCTCTCCCGCAAAAGTCCTTAGGAAGCGGAGAAGGGGCGCTGCAGTTACACTGACACATGGGCGCCGGCACCAGACTGGGCTTTAGAATGGCACGGCCAGAGCTGCAAGACCCAGGTTCGAATCCCCGCTCTGCCACAGCAGTGTACCGGATGACCTTGGGCTTGCCGCACATTCTCAGGCTAACCTCCCTCACAAGGTCATTGTGAGGATCAAATGGAGGAGAGGGAAACAAAGTAAATTGCTTTGGATCCCCACTGGGGAGAGAAAATTGGGTCTAAGAGAAGTAAGCAAATAAATAAATAAGCAGAGTCTGCTGGATTCGACCTGTGGTCCGCCTCGTCCAGCAACTCCTTCCACCCAGCAGCTGGCCAGCAGCCCTGGAGGGCCAGGCAGAGCCCAGAAGCCCCCGCCTCCCCTGCTGCCGCCTCCTGGCACCGGTGGTGTTCATAGGTCTGCTGCCCCTGCAGATGGAGGCTCCCTTCAGTCCCCGTGGCTCACAGCCAGCAACCACCGCACAGGGCATGCTCTGCTGTATGTGGCACACACAGACACATACGTACGAGGATTAGCGGATGGATTTTCAGCGTAGGAAAAGTGGCATATGGATGCTGTAACTGATGAATCAAACATTAATGAATTAAACATCAAGTTTCCAGAAGAGATTATCCAGATGTTGAGATGATCCAGACATTTATAAGGAGGTGCCCTCACTTATACGGATGACGGTATCTTCTTCTGTCGCCAGGCCTGCAGGGTTTGTTGCCTTCCTCCGGGCACAGCGCAGTGATCACCGGAGAAGCGAGGGGGGAAGTTGCTATGAATCTCTGGCATTTTGCCGGAGTCAGAATAGATGGCCCTTGGGTTCCTGTCCAGCTCTGTGTTTCTGTTTCTAAGCATTCTCAGCTTTCAACCCACAGCCCATAGTTTAATGAAAAACAGTCTGGGCTGAATTCAGTCAAGGCGGCCACAGCGCTGCCCCAGACCTCTTGAAGTGGGCAAGCATCCCAGTTACCAATACTGCTATTTCTCCTGTGATAAGCCAAATTCACAATTTATTGTATCGGCACAGTCCAAGTTTTTCCGTATGGGAGCTGTGACCAGGGGCTCATTTTATCGTTTACTCCATATACAATGGCTTCAGCCTCTTCTTGAAGCTAGAGATTTGGTGGCTATCATTAATGCTTTTATACACTTTAGGCTTAATCTACTCAGTGCCCTCTATGTAGGACTGCCCTTGGACAGTGTTCAAAAGCTGCAGCTGATGCAAAACACATTCATGTGCCTCCCAGCAAGGTGTGCCATAGTGCCCGGGGGATTCTTTTCCTGTGAGAAGGGAATTGACCAAGCAAAAATAAATTGGCTTTGCATCCAGTCTTGGCTTTAAGAACAGTCCGGAGTGGGTTACACGGGGGCAACTTCTGTCACGGAAATTCTGCAAAAAAGAGAGACTTGGATTCATGATCCGTTATTGGAAATGATCATAGCATGCACACATCCGAATCCATTGTTTAAATAGCTAGCCTGGATGCTTAGCATAGCACGGCCTAATTCCAGTGCCACGCTTCTGTGTACTCCATGCAAACATTCTTTGCTCCCTTCTGAATATCTCTGTTCAGCGCAAATCCAATTGACTCCTGTGACATCCAGCTGCCTTCCAGTGGTTAGCAACCAGTTGGGCAGAAAAGCATGCTAGTACACCAAGGTAGTATTTATATAGCACAATGTTTATTATTCATAACATGCTTGGAAGCCATCACACCTTAACAGTAAAAAAAAAAAAATCACCCCAATGGGATGGAAATCAACACAGCCTGAGCATGGATCGTGCAAACCTAAACAGAGTTACACCCTGAAGACAACGTGCTGAGAAAGGTGTAACACTGCTGAGGACCCCTCTGCAAAGAGAGAGGCTGGCAATGCCAGCAAATAGGCAGACCTGCCAAAACGAGCAAAAGGACTGAGGCCGGGTCATAAACCGAGTCTCTTCAAAGGCAGTAAATGGCTGGGTTTCATCGTGGAGACTGATGTTGCTTCCCTAATGATACCAAGGAGGGTTCCCTCCTCCCCAAGCATTTCGAGTAAGAATAACAGAAAGGCATTTTATGAGCTCCAGCACACTCAAGCAATTTCACAAAGTCAACAGGGCTACATGAGCATAACATAAAGCAGCACGTTGGTCTCCACGTTTCTGTGCTGAGTCTAATCTACAAAGGCAGACCTTGAACATCCTGTTTCCATCAAGTCTACGCTATGACTTGCAGCAGGTCACGAATGAAGGCTTTCTCCATCGGTGAATGGAACGGAACAGGCAGGAATTGTGACCAATGCCTCTCGTGTATGGAGCTGATATGCTGGGTGCACACATTCTTCTACAGCAAACCCCTCAAGGTTTACCTTGACTGACCTCGATGACTACTGCAGAAGGAAAGGCATCTTCAGGTACACCCTGAACACAACTGCTCCTGGACCATCTTCTCGCCTGAGACAAAAGCATGAGTAAGTTCATGCCGGAGCCGTCAAGTAAAACGGGGCCGAGCCCAATAATAACTTCCAGGTCAGCCACCCGCTTTTGTTGAAGATTCTGCTGTTCCTGCATCTTGATAGTTTCGTGTTGTGAGACGAGCAGGTCCAGCCTGTGATACCTCTAGGATTCATGGTGGTGGAAAGTGCCGTCAAGTTGTATTTATTTATTTATGTCATTTATATTCCACCTTTCTCACTGAGACTCAAGGTGGATCACATAGTGTGAGATTAGTACAATTAGTGGCAAGGACAAGGGCAGGCATTTCTAAACAGTGTCAAGAACATTTCCATAAACAATGTCATTGGGTAAATGAATACAAGTTTACAAAGACAGAGCATTAGCAAGGATCCAATACAGGGTTGAAGAATTGCTGAAACAGAACATAAGCAATTCTAGGACTTTCATTAAACAACATGACGCACAGATAGTATTTATGTATTTATATATTTAAAGCAACAGATAATATGGAAGGCAACATAATGGTGGAGTCTATGGTTCCTAACTCATTAGCGAAACATCTGGGACCCCTTCCCTACAATACTGTCCTCTTAGCCGAGAAAAATAATTTGAATAATTTGGTTTTGCATCATTTGCAGAAAGCCAGGAACGTGGGGGCTCTCCTGACCCCCTCAGGCAGGCTGTTCCATAGGATAGGGGCCAGCACAGAGAAAGCCCATGTACGGGCTGCTGTGTGTTGATTTCGCCCATGTACAGGCTGGCACCTGCAAGAGACCCTGTTCAGATGAGCGAAGCTGCTGTGGAGGGACACAGGGAGGGAGTCAGTCGAAACAGATTGATGGTGACCCCTGCTGGAGTTTCCAAGGCAAGAGACTAACAGAGGTGGTTTGCCATTGCCTGCCTCTGTGTACCAACCCTGGACAAGTCTGGGCCTTCCAGGCCAGGGCACCTCTACGCTTAACCAGGAACTATATATTTATAAAAATAAAATAAAATCTTTTTGGAAGATTTAGGGCAAACATATGGATTCAACAAAACACACACTTTGTTTCAGCTCATCTAGCTTCCCTGTTGCCATTTCCATGGAGGAGCAACGTCGGGTTACTCCTGAGAACTGCATATTGCTGCCTCACCGAGCGCAGCAAAACTGTTGCAAAGGTGCCATAAAGCACACTGCTGGAAAAAGCTGTAAGTTACAACAGGCTTCCTGCACTTCGGCCTCACTGCGCCTCATTTGGCCTTGTTCCCTTTCCTAGACTAGACAGGAGGTGTTTCTAACGTGGAACCTAGACAGGAGCCTCTCCAGTTCCTACTCATTCTGAGCTACTTTTTAATTCCGTTTACCCTGAAATCCCTTCTGAGGCATTAGGCTAAAATCCAGCATACATTAGTCAATTCCTTACCATAACACACACATGCCTATACTTTCTCCTCGTGCTTGAAAGATAGAAATGCATGTGATGCAAGAAGGAAAGTGAACTTTGATCAGGCGGCAGGCGTCTGCCCTGCAGGGGGTGGGGGTTGGACCACACTTGACGTCCGTTAGGAAGCAGTGGCACAAGAGGGTCTCTGTGGGAGGCGTAGCATGAAAGGCCTGTTGTGCAAGAAGCAGAGATTTAAACCAGCGTTGCTGTCAAACTGAAAGCAGCTGGCTTTAATTTTAATTCTGCTATCGAGAAAGACGAAGAGGAAACGCTCCCCCCTTTCCCACAGAGGACATAATGACTTCCAGGTGTTCAGCTATAAACATAATTGAATTCCATACTTCAGAGCACCCCTTCCAAGCCTATTGCACAGGGGTCCCTTGCCGAGCCTGTGGGTGCTTTTGTGATTCTGGAAACAGACAGTAAAATGACGGACATGAAAGGCGCAGTCCACCAGGAAACAGTTGCCATGTATCTGCAGCCATCACCAAGTGCTGAGAGGTTCCAAGCCAAGCACCACCCTATGACAAAGGCAGCTGTTTCCAAATATTGCCTTATACAGGAGACATTAAAGTGAAGTACAGAGCAGGGAGAATAATGCGCAGCAATGAGCTAAGGGGCCCCGTGCCTGAGAGCCAGTGTGGTGTAGTGGTTAAAGCGTTGCATGAAGATCAGGGAGACTCAAGTTCGAATCCCCACTCTGCCGTGGAGGCTCACTGGGTGACCTTGGGCCTGTCAACTTTCTCAGCCTAGCCTACCTTACAGGGTTGTTGTTGTGAGAATAAAATGTAGGCAAGGAAAAACAATGTAAGCCACTTGGGGTCTCCATCAGAGAGAGAGGTGGGGTCTAAATGAGGTAAATGTCGCGGTAGTTTATGTTGCACTGGCCTCAGTGGCAGGTTCAAGAGAAAAACACGACACACCAAGCTTTATTTCCAGTGGTGTATTATACAATATTTACAGGTGGATAAATATACAAGACTTATTGTGCTGACTGACAAACTGCTTCGCTGGACAACTCGCAGAGCTGGAGCCCCAGAAGCAAAGGACTCTGTTCTCTTATACAGTGTATGCTAGCCTATCACAGCCATAGTGCTGACTCACTGTGCCAGCCCAAATGTCCTCGGCATGCAGAGAAAAAACACATCACCTGGCTAAAGTCATGTGATAGCTAACTGTCATCTTTCTAGAACTCGTGATGACTTTATTCAGTCACTGCTAGCTGCCTCGCTATGTACGCATGTCTCAACAGTAAATAAATAAACCCCTTTGCCTGCTGGCACTGCATGGTAGCAGCAGAGAAAAGAGCGGATTGCCAGGGGCACCCAGCACAGCTGTGGCTGCGGACCTCAAAGGCCTCCTCACCACACCCTTGCATGACACTGACCAGTCCCTCTGTAATGATGCCAGCTTCTGCTGCCACTTCTAAATACCCAGCAGTAAGGGGCATGGGTTCCCCTCACACCTGGTGTTTGCCAGCAGGGTCAACTCCATCCCACGTGCCATTGGCAGAAGATAAAAGACAACTTTCTATTTGGGGGCATCCAGTCACTCACAGCAGTGCTTCTGAAGGCACAGGGTGGCCACTTGGTCTGCGTACAGAAATGTGCATCTTTCCTGGGTTTGGCGGAGACAAACCTTTATCCTGAAAAATGTAGTATTCCATTCATGCGTAACAGTGTCTGAAAATATACATTTCCTAATTCAGACAAAATGGTTACTGCACATAAATCGTGGATAGCCTGGCCCTCCCAGCCAGCAGCATAGCTGATTTGGGCTGGGGGCTGCCTCCCATCCCCCCCCCCCCCCGCAATGGAGGAAGAGCTTCAGGATAGGATACGCCAGCAGCTTGGGCTACAGGTCCTGTCTCCTGCGAAGCCAAACGTGGGAGATCGCTCCAACAGTGGTCACCTGGTACAGAGGGCCACTGTTAATCCTAGTACCTGCGGCCCAGTGAGGCAGTCAGTTTAGCCCCAGATGCTTCGCTGGGAGTTCACCTCCCAAGGGGTGCGTTCTAGGAAATTCTGCAGTTTTGGCCACAAGTGCCCAATCTGAGGTGGTCTCCCCTCACCTTCATGGCCTGCAAACATCAGAGGCAAGGAGGGAGGTGTGGTGGGAAGCCGGGTGGTGGTCCCCAACAACAGCAGATTGTAGAAGGGACCCATCCCATGATGTTGAGGGTACTTAGGCAGTGACTGGCCGCATATCCCCAATGTCGGGATGTCCTTTGTTTGCTAGTGAGTGTCACATGGATGTCAGACCCCTTTTCAGGGTCCTGGGACAAAATAGCAAAGGAGTGTGTTGAGGGCAGGCTGCTGCCCCCCCCTTTACTGCCCCTCCTGTTCTGCGTATAGATCCTTTGACCAGGAGTTAAGGTGGTTCGGCAACGTGCTTTGGCACTGAAATGGCAAACTACAGCATTAAGTCTGCCCTTCGCTTCCACCACTTCATCCCAAAGATTTAGAGCTGTCGGGTTTCTCTTTCAAAGGGCAATATCATATGGTCAGAGCTCTTCTCATGGAGCGCTCTGTATTTTGGTGGTCTTTGAATGCTTCTGCTGTCTGCTCAAGTGTGGGCTGTGCAAGTGCTGGCCATTATGACAGTCTTTTGGCTGGTTCGTCACATCAGCCTTGCAGGGGAGCCAGGAGTGCCTTTCGCTCATGATATGGCAGTGGACCCAGTGTCAGTGCTGACCTCCCTGGGCCTAGAACTGGATACACAGGAGCGAGCGTCATTTAATTTAATTTAATTTAATTTACTTTATTATATTTATATTCCGCCCTCCCCGCTTTCGCAGACTCAGGGCGGATAACAAATACAAACATCACCCAACCATTAAAAACATTTAAAAGCATTAAATATTACAGTTCATACTGCATAGTAGTTCATACATGCCTCTGTGTTTGCATAGGGGCGATGGTTTTGTTGCCATCTGCAGCTGCAGGAAGGCGAAGCATGGCAGCCTGGCCCTCCAGAGTGTTGCCAAGTAGGCCCCCTCTCCTGCTTTAAGGCCTGCCATGGACTGTGTTGAAGTTTCCTGCGTTGCTGTTTTACTGCTGCACCAAAGACTGCCCTGCACGTGTGTGTTCTGGTACACGTGTCAGTTTCCTGCCTGCCTGTTTGATTACCTTGCTGCTGCAATAGACTGTGCAGTTTACTGACTCCATATTTGGTTAACTGCACAAAGGACTCTCTTCCTGGGCAACCCTGCCCAGACCTGTACCTGGACTTCCCAGTGTGTGTTTGGACTTTGCTACAAGTGTGCCCTGTGCCTGCATTGCCATCTGCCACGGACCGTGCCTGTTCCCTGCTTTGGACTGTGTTTTAAGTACTGTTCCTCCTGCCTCCATGGAAGCCTGCCTCATCTGGGCCCAAGCCGCTGCTAGCAGCCGGGCACCTGCCGGGGAAACCTCCAGCGAGCCTGGCTAGGCGCTCCCTGGTCAGTTCCCGCCTGGAGCCTCCCGCGGGCCGGTCACCGAGCTTGCCCTCGCTACCGGGCAGCCTGCTATCCAGCCCCAGCTATGCCCAGCCGGCATCCATGTTCTTAGGCAGCCAGAAGACTGAGGGAAGAAGACTGCTTTGAGAAGCCATTTCGGCGAAGCGGGCACACCACGGCTCAAGAGAACCTCGCCCCGCTCTGCATATCTCAGGAGCCGCCCCGGAGAAGAAGCTAAGTGCCGACCATCCCAAGCACTTAGAGAATGCATCTCAAAGAAACCTCCGCATTCCAGAGCTGATGACATCAGGACAAGCCCTGTCCGCTGGAACATCCTTTCAGCCCACTTGGATTTCCCCCTCCCTCTTTTGTCCCCTCTTCCTGAGGTGTCACTTATCACGATCAGATTACCAAAGTGGCCCATCCAAGCCATTCAGTAGCCCATTAGACCCTTTGTTTTAACCCGTGAGAACCACCAAGTACAGCACCAGCCCCAGGGTACGTTTTGGGGTATTTAAGCTGGTCTCTCAGACCACTCGGTGCTTAGGCCATTCCTATCCAGACCCCCCCTTTCTGTCCGTGGCTTAGGCCATTCCTATCCAGACTTCCTTGCTGTCCATCTGTGGTCCCAGTGCTGGCATTGGGCCACCCTCGCTGCTGTGTCTCTGCTTCGCTCCAGGATAAGTGAGTATTCCCCACCATCGTTGGGAACCAGCTAATGCGACAGTCTCTGCATTTCCTACTCTGTATTTCTTAGATCTTGTGTGTTCTCTTGTATGCTTGTGCAAGTTTAGGCTTACGCCACATTGTTAGCAAATACACGTGATTGAACCTATTTGTAGTCTGCCTGTTTGTCATTAGAGTGTCTGGAATTGGGACCTCCGTAAACATTGGTTAGATCCGCGCCATTTTTAGTTCTAGACTGCTAAGCTAATTTCCCCATTATAAAAAGCAGTTCTGGTAACAGTTTAACCCCTTGTGCTGGTCATGTTTGCCAGCACAAAGTGGATTTGTTTGACCTCTTTCAGAGGAATGAATAAAGTTTTTCTCTTGGAGCTCCAGCAGCTAGTGGGGCACTTCAATTTTGCCTGTAGAGTGATGGCACCAGGTAGGGAGTTTTTTGTGACCCCTAAGTGAAGCCATAGGTGCCCCTCTGGGTGCTTCATCACAGGTTGAAGCTTTGGAAAGGCATAAGGGAGGGTTTGACAGTGTGGGATGAGTTTCCCTGACTCCATTAATGGGGTTTCCATTTTAGAGGGAGGACCTGCTCTTAGAGGCAGAGTTCCAGGTTGTCTCCGATGCTTCTAGGTTTCCTGATCTTAGTGGTAGATCAGAAATGGGGGCTGGATGGGCGAGAGGGTGGGTGTTTGAACTGGACCGTTACTGTCACCTCTGCCCCCCTCCCCAGCAGGGATGCCTGCTCTCCGAGACAAGTCTATTGGTGGCAGCAGGGATTGTGGCCTCCCCATTGGCTGCGCTGCTGCTTGCCCCTCGCCTGCCTGTCAGGGGAGGGGTGTGGCCATCGCCTGGTGTGAGCAGGGTTGTCAGGGGAATGGCGGGCAGGCATTCCTGGCGGTGGCCGCACCTCGCCTTGCTGCGCTTGGGCGCTGGCGGGACTCGCCTGCAAAAGTCCATAGGGAGCTGTGGAGCGGCACCCCGTTTACGTCGACGCAGAAGTGGTGATGCTGTCTTGGGGGTTAGGACTGAGCTGCCTAAGTAGCCTTTTCCCTCACCTGCAGCTCTACTGGCTGACCATTTCAGTGTTGTGTTGATGACACAGAATGGTTGACTGATATTAGGAGACAACACACCACATCCTTCCTCCTAAGATGAGAGAGAGACCGAGAGAGCGAGCGAGAGAGAGTTGTCTTGAATCCCGCACTCAGTGATGTATAGCTGAGTGCCAAAGGAGGCAAGACCTTGGGAAGCTCCCAGTATTTTTTCCTTTTCAATGTCCAGTGCATGGTTCAGATTGAAACTGTAGAGTACATGTATTTGTGCCTTAAATCTTTTCCCCTGCATAATTTGTCTTACCCAGTATGATTCCATAGGAGTGTAATTTATCCCATGGGACAAACAGAGAGAGACAGCACCTTTATATTTGCCTCAGCATACAATCTTAATGAAATTGGGGCCATTCATATATGAAATCTTTTAAGTGTGTTCCATATCAAGAAAAACATAAAGGAACGCTCTTCAAGGATTCCTGATTAGCTGCAACTCCCTCTCGGGTGTACACTTTTCATCCAATCCAGGTTTCCCTCTACATAGTGTGTGAAATGGCTCTCAGATGGTCCTGCATGATCAGAACTGACTATAGACTTAGAATTAGTATAATGTGCCATTCAGCTTATTTTTTTTACAAAAGCACAGTTCAACCTACTCACAGTTCATATACATGTTAGACTATTTATGTCACCATTCGGAAGGTCAAAAGATTAAAACTCAGAGCAGGTCACATTATCGGTACAACTATTAAATTATTCCTACAGATACTTTAAAAAAAAAAGAATGCAATGCTTTCATCTGCAAATTTATCCCCCCAAGTAACGCTTTCTCACTACATCTGTGCACAATTACAGTTCTCAAGTATGAAGCACTCTGGATCAGACCCTTGGACTACACAGATGGAAACTATTAAGGTGTGCCACATCTGGCAACAGAAGGATAGAATAATGGATAACAATGACGTAACAGGAAGTTTTGTCATCCCTTTTAATCTGGATGAAAGAAGTGTTTGTGTTGGAGCATCTTTGCTATATATCACTGGCTAGGCAAAAAAAAAAGAGTCACATTTCATATATTTTAAAATTTGCATACGTGAGACATAATAATTCTCATGCCCACAGCTTTCCAGTATTGAAAGAAAGGAAGGAAGGAAGGAAGGAAGGAAGGAAGGAAGGAAGGAAGGAAGGAAGGAAGGAAGGAAGGAAGGAAGGAAGGAAGGAAGGAAGAAGAAAGAAAGAAAGAAAGAAAGAAAGAAAGAAAGAAAGAAAGAAAGAAAGAAAGAAAGAAAGAAAGAAAGAAAGAAAGAAAGAAAGAAAGAAAGAAAGAAAGAAAGAAAGAAAGAAAAAGATTCCCATTCATGGCTATGTGTGAGCTATTAGGGATAAGCAAAAGTGTTTTCTTGTAGAAACATGGCTGGAATTAAACAGGCGTTGTGGGCCTCCCTCAGCTGTCTTGAACATACAAGGACTGATACTCCTGCTTGAGGTGGCATTGTGAGAGTGTAGGTGGATCAGATGTGAGTTGGATTGTGCTCATCTGGGCTGCATTTTGGACAACTGCATATGTTGTCCCTTGCCCCCAGTTTGGGTTGCCAACCTTCAAATGGACAAACAAACAAAGGGCACGCCTATCGGAGGAAACTAACAGTATAGTCTGTACAAATAGTAATCCAATTTATTTCTGATGTGCTTATAAAGTGTCAAGTGCTCCAAGTGCAAATACTTATAAATGAATTCCTATATATTCAATACATTTACAATAATTCATAATAGAGATCAGAACTAACATACCCCACTGGCTGAATACAAGTATGTATATGGTCCTTGCAAGACTTATAGTCTAATAATTCCTCTAAGTTGTTTTTCAGATGGCAAAAGACCATTTCCTTGGTGGATCTTCTCGGCAAGTTGAAATCATTTTTCTTCTAGTTAATGATCATGCAGTTCAATAAAGCTTTCAGATCAAGCCGAATATGGGATTAATGATCTTCCATCAATGGGCAAAGTCTGCTCATTCACAGATGGATGGAGCCTGACGGGCGTTTGCCAGCATTGTAATCCCGTTTCGTATTAATCACTTTTTCAAAGGCTTAATAATTTAATAAACATCAATAGAAGGAATAAAATTCATATCAGACAATGTACTCATAGAGAGTTCCATGTGTACCAGTGTACCCCAAGAGAATCGCAATCAATACACTTACGTACAAAAGCTTGTCAATCTGTTCCCAGTGGGTGCAATACATGACGGACAATACCGTGGCTTATGTCTTACATCAATGCTTTATACACTAGTGGCCAAAATTGTGGAAACCTTTTGGGAAAAGTGTATTTTTGAGGTTTGATGGCTCATAACACCACTTTTGGGGGGAGTAATACCATAAAATTATATATCAATGGAAAGATAATTTAATCAAGAATGTAATGCAATAACTTTTATGTAGGAAATTTTTTTAGAGCAGTAGTTATAAAGAAGAAAATCAAAACACATAGAAAAAATGAGTTATGCAACAATTCTCACCATGTCAGTTAATACTTAGTTGGTGTCAGGCTCAGGCGTGGCCCGCCCCACACGTGTCTCTTTCTGCCGAGGTGGCGCTCACTCGCCGCCTGCCTGACTTCTGCTTCTTGGCCTTTGGGTCCACTCCACCACTGTTGGCCCACCAGCCCCTCTTAGCTGCAGGGATATTGTCTCAGGTCTCAGAAGCGGGGTGATTGGGCCCTGGGTACTTCCCAGGGGCCCCTCTACAACCCTGAGTAGACTGACCTCCACTCCAGGGACAAACCTCCTGCTCCTCCACTCTCCACTCGCCAAAGGTTCCAGGATAGAGCCCATACCTGAGATAATTGGGTGGCCCGGGGGAGGGGGGATACCCTTATGGATTTTGGGAAGGGTATAGAAAACTGGAATTCTTGGGTTCTTATTAAATAAAGACTTGTAAGTTTTTTGATATATTTCATTCTGTGCTAAACCTCCATCAAGGACCACCCTTATGATGTTACTGATGTGGGTCGTGGGATTATAATGAATAGGCTGGTAATTCAACCTGTCTTCTAACAGTAATTAATTCCAGGCCTGTAGTCAGGAATTACAACTGATCTCCAGACTACAGAGAACAATTCCCCTTAGGGTTACCAGTCTGTCAGTGGGGTGTGTGGGAATCCCCCTCTCCCAGCCTCTGATCCTCACCTCCTCTTACCTGGCCGGCAAGGGGAAAGGTGCAGGGAATGGGCCTGGAAGCTCTGGCGTGCCCTCCCATGTGCTCCAGAACCACCATTGTCATACTGGGAATGACGTCATTCCTGTCCTGACAACAAAGGGAAGGCCCCTGCATGGGGCCTTGGCCCATTCGTGAATATCAGAGATGTTCTAAATGCATTTGGGATGGTGATTTGATGGCAATTCTGGTGCCTCTATGTCTGGCTTTGGTTTTCTGGGAAGCAGGTGGGCTGGGTCAGCAAAGAAGGCATCAGCTGAGCAGATATGTCTGTGACAGGGACACCATTCAACTGGAAGAGGTCTCCACCATTAGAACCATCCTGATTGGTGCTCAGTGTTTCAACTTTCTCCCAACATTGCAGCATCTCACTGGTTTGAGGAGGGATTTCTAAATAATCATGGGTCCTGGTTGTCTTTTTTCCTATTGAATGCAATGGAAATTATTGAAATATTTTCTTAGTATGACTTGGCTACACTTCAAATTGTAAAGAATCTGACTCGTTTTTTTAAACTGAAATTTGACCTCATTCTGAATCTGTTGTGTTTGCACATTTTAATCCCAACACAATTGTTTTCTTGTCAGACTTGAGGGGCTCCTATCCCATCATATGCTGAACCTGTTCACAAGAACTCCTTCTATGCGAATTCCTCCGTGATGTGTCTGCAAAACTGTTGGATAAGTATTGTTGCAGAGCAGCAGATAAAGAATCACAGACACGTGTGTTCAGCTTCTAAAATAAATGTTTACTACATATAGAAAAAAATAATAAAGGGTACATTGGAGATAAAATAAAGAAGAGCTAACTTAGTTCCTACATCCTCACATCCTGGAGATAACAGTCTAACTCACTGGAGAGCGATGGTGTCCTCCCGAGTAAAGGAAAGAATCTCAGTTGCCCCCCAATAAACCTGGTCAGCCAAAAGTCAATCCTACGTCTGTTCATTAAGCACGCAACTCCCCTTTTACCCTGGCGGGAAGAACAATTAGACATCCAACTGGTCTTATGTTAACCAGTTTTCTCTAACTAAACACAAACAAATTAACTCTTTCATGACTGAAGGGAATGACACTTGTAAAAATCCCAACGAAAACCAACCTTGGGCATGGAGAGAAAAGCAGTTGGGTCACAGGACTAGCCTTCCTATCCACCTGCGTTTACTCCGTCTGGAAAAATCTGCCCGATAAGAGCTACAAGCAATTTCACTGCAATCCTCTGAGTGACCCAAGGATTATGTCCTAAGGCCCATCTACTACCCAAAGCTCAGTCAAATGTTTGTTGTGGATGTTGCTAGAGGAATCTGTAGTCCAAGGGAGTTTCTCAGGCATGCTGTTGAGCCATCTGATATGCAGACAGAAACTTACGTATTGGCCCCACTTGGACAGAATTTCATGCTGTTATGGTGGTTACTATTTAAATCATCAGCAGAAGTGTCAATGTATCTGTGACATTTTTGAAAGATGGTTTGGGAAGCCAGAGGCTGATAAATGATTCTTCCATCCATCCTTGCTAATTTTGGATTCGCAGTGTTTACAGACAGGTGTGGTAACACCCCCTGGTTCCATGGAAAAATGCATACTGGGAACCAAATAAAGCTCGTGCGGAACACGTCCAAGAATTTGACAGCTAGGACTCAGATTTGTTTAGAGGGAACAAGATAGGCCTAGTCATGCACAAACACTTACTACACTCAGGTGACTCTTTATATACTTTAGCCAGATGTAATCTTGAGAATATGCTAGAGGGAACGGAGTCCCTCCAAGTGACAATATCTGTCATGGTGATACTCATCGATTTATTCATTTGTTAATTATGTTCTTATTCACCACGTTCCTCCCCAATGGAGACCCAAAGTCTCCTCTCCTCCGTTTTATCCTCACAAACAACCCGAAGAAGTCGATTAAGCTGAGAGCGCGAGACTGGCTCAGGGTCACCCAGGAAACTTCCATGGCGGAGCGGGATTCAAACCTGGGCCTCCCGGAACCTGGGCCAACACTCCAACCAGAAAACCACATGGGCTCTATATAATTCTCGTTACTTAAATAGTCTGGATGGAGTAAGTATCTAAAACATTTGAAAATAAAATACGCTCTGGATTCAAAGACTAAGTTATTGGGTATTCTCAGGGCTTTTTTTCTGGGGAAAGAGGTGGTGGAACTCAGTGGGTTGCCCTCGGAGAAAATGGTCACATGGCTGGTGGCCCCGCCCCCTGATCTCCAGACAGAGGGGAGTTGAGATTGCCCTCCGCACCGCCGAGGGCAATCTAAGCTCCCCTCTGTCTGGAGATCAGGGGGCGGGGCCACCGGCCATGTGACCATTCTCAAGAGGTTCCGGAACTCCGTTCCCCCGCATTCCAGCTGAAAAAAAGCCCTGGGTCTTCTGCATAAGAATTTGTCAAAAAAATGGGAAGAAGTGTTCAATTACATGATAACTGCAGCCAGAGTTATTTGCAGTCAAATAGAAAGCTGATTGTTGCCCCAAAGGAGAAGAATGGGAACATAAACTGGCAGATTATGGGACGATGGCCAATCTCACTAATTATATTAATAGAAGGCCCATATCAGAATTTCAAGAAAGATGGGGAAAGGATTATGCATGTTATATGAAGATAAGTGGAAGTCTCGACAAATACAGCAGAAGTTGTATAATTTGATGTAAATGAAGCAATAATGAGACTTTAGTTAATTGAATTTCTTGTTTGGAAGATTTGAAGTATAGGTTGAATTTTGAGAGCTATAGAATTAACAATATCTCTTAATTACTTTTTTAAAATTACTTTTCTCCTGTTATTTTAGCTGCATATTTCTTTTTTCTCCTATCTTTTTATATTCTTTAAAAATATATTTTGCAATTTGTTTCCTTTTTGTTATATTTTTTATTGTTTAACAATAAAAATTATTTTTTAAAAAAAAAACTCTTGGCAAATCAACAGCTCTGACCAAGAGAGTTCTGTGTAGGCCTTACTGGATGACAGGTGAAGAACGCAGAGAAAATTGCCAATACTGGGTCATGTGAAAGGAGGCATTTTGTGTAATTCAGCTAACTGGCATTCTATTTCTAATGGAAAAGCCACACATAAAACATATGTATCAAATAACCCGATAGTTACTTGGGACATGGGAAGGTGGTAAAAGAAGGTTCATAAATCTTTCCCGTATATCTGTTTATTTAAATATTTATACCCCATTTTCCTCTCCAATGGGGACATAAAATAGCTTACAATATTGTTTTCCCTTCCTCCATGTTTATCTAGCCCCACAACAACAACTATGAGATATAAATAAATAATCTTTTTGCCTGGCCTGCAAGACAGAATTGTTCCACCAGGCATATGGCTGAGGCTGGGCCTCCGCCGGCCTGGAAAAAAGAGGTGTATAAATCTTAACCCTCCCTGTGAAGGCTGTCCACCATCCTGTTTTAAATGTGTTGTTTTTTTAATGAACATGAATTTTTAATTGTATTTTTAATATGTTGTTATCCGCCCTGAGCCCGCTCACAGGGAGGGCAGAATACAAATTTGAAATAAATAAAAAGCTATGTTAGGTTGAGAGAAAGTGATTGGCTCAAGGTCACCCCCCCCCCCCCAAGCTTCCCTGGCAGAGTAGGGATTCAAACATGGGTCTTCCCGGTCAGATACTCTAACCACTAGATTACACTGGCTCTTATCTGCACCACCTCACCTTTGAGATCCCTTTGCCTTCCTCTGCAGAGTTTTAAACATGATTCCTACATAAAGGGGAAACGGTTTGGTGGTATGGATCAGATACATGGAAGTTGGAGACAAAGGTAAGTACTTCCTCTTACCCTCACCTCTTCTCTCTTCTGTCATTGCGTCCTGGATTACCTTTTCATGTTGTTGTTGTTGTTGTTTTTAAAATATTCCTTAGGATATTTTATATATATGTGGATGAAACCTTTCCTTGAGCCATTATTTGCTTGGAATGCAATACTGAGATATTAGAAAGAAATTTTGGACACATGCTTAGGACACCATTCTTTGTTTCAAATAGGAAACATGTCTGTGCCTTGAAACAGTGATGGAGCCAAACAGAGAAGAGGCAACTAGAGGTGGGCACGAATCGCAATACGAACCCAAAAAAAATGCACGAACTGGGCTGGTTCGTGATTAGTAAAAACACGGTTCGTAGGGCCGCTTCAGTCTGCATTGTTGAGAAGGGTGCATTCTTTCCTCCACCCCAGCCCACCCCATCCGAGTCCCACAGCCTGCCTGGCTCTGGGCAGGGGCTTAGCTTGACTGAGGCCTACCTTTTTTTTCCTGGGATTTTCTTTGTTTCTCCTTATTCCTTCTGGGTTTAATTATTATCTTTTTTGTGCACCTGTCCTGCCAGCTCAGGTCAGGTGCCTCTGTGTGTGGTGGGGTAGGGGTCTAACCCGCCTCCCCCCATCTCAGGGCCACCGTCTGGCTCTGGGGCCAAGCTAACTGGGCAACTCAGCTGAGGGCTCACCTTGTTCTTTCTTTTTGAGTTTATTATTGTTCTCTTTTTATTTTGTGCACCTGTCCTGCCTGCTCAGGTCAGGTGCCTCTGTGTGTGGCAGGGTAGGGCTCTAACCGCCTCCCCCCCCCCCCATCTCAGGGCCACTGTCTGGCTCTGGAGCCAAGCTAACTGGGCACATCTTGAGGAGGGCACACACTCACTCTTCTTTTGTTTCCCAGTTATTCTTGTTTTGCGGCACTATGAGGATTAGAGTGTAGGCCAAGGGTGGTAAGTGGGGGAAGTGCAAAACTTGTCCTGGTTGCTCAACGACCAGCAGTATGGTGGCAGGGGGGTTCTCGGTGGTACCAGAGACTCCTACTCCAGAAGATCCTCCTGTGGAGGAGGCAGGTTTTACTACTGGGGTAAGAGGATCTCCAAAAACTGTTTGATGAGGAGGAGGAGGGATCTCAGAAGGAATGGCAGGGGTTTACCTCCCCCCCATCCCAAACTGTTGGGGCTGTTCCTACCTGCCGTCCACCCATCACTCTGTCTTCCTGGCTCAGCTCCACACCATGGCCAGAAATCCTAAGTTCTCCTCGTGACCCACCTCCCGGTCCCACTTGAACCTCTCCATCTGGCAGCACTTTTGGACCATTCCCAATGACCCCTATGTGGCACAGTGCCATTCCTGTGATGGCCTGATGCGTAGGGGGTAGGGGCCACTATCTCTTCATTTTGTGCAACAGTCCCTCTTTAAATTCATATCTCCCCCCCCAGAGGGCACACATCTCCTCAGTAACATCTTGGGGGGCCTCAAGCTTATTCAGATCTTCAGGCTCCTCTTTCGTCGAGCCATAGCTGTTTCCTCCTGGCTTGTCTCCTGGGATGAGCTGCGCCTGCTCTGGCACGGTAGTGGGGTTGCTCATGCTCAGTTCAATCAACTTAACCCTTCAGCTCATTTTCTCCTGTCACCTTTGGCGGCCAAGCACTTCACTGCATCATTTCCCCCCAAGCACTTCACTGAATCACGTAGGTGTATACTTTAAAGTTACTTTATTAAAGAAGGATACCAGTATCAAGATGGTCCAACAGGATCATTGGCTAAAGCCCCTAAAGTACCTTCAGAACCTGGACTTGGTTACCTGCACCATGGCAGATGGAGCAGATACAGAAGCTCCTGGGAAACCTGAAGGACTACCCAAAGACCCCCCCAGAACTGCGTGGGCTCGGTACTGAGGCACCGATGGAACTTAGAACAATGATGGAATGAGAGAGTGGTAACCCACCCTGGTTGGCAGTGACACTGAACCCACGCTGGACCCCATGCAGGGCAGCAGCGAGAAGTGAGTGGGGTGCTAGGGAGCATTATGCCAGCTCACCTCTGGGGAAGGCCAGCTACCTACCCTGGTTGGAAGACACTCTGCCTAGGACACACCCGTATGTGGCAGAGGACTGCGAGGTGAGGAGACGGCAGAGGAGTTGATGGAGGAGTATTTGCAGATGAGTCTATTCTTAGTCAGAGGTTCCCCTGGAGGGGAAGAAGAACCAGCACTGAGGGAAGAGGAGGTGAGCCCTCTGGCAACACTCCAAGAGGAATTACAGGTGGTGAGGTGCAACCTACTCACCCTAACTGGACAAACACGAAACTTGCTGCAGCCGGTCACCCAGACCCCCCATCCTGGGAGATTGCCAGAACCACTAGCACCCGCAGACAACACGCGAGGACTGAGAGCACCCGGGCCTTTGCCTGAGGGGGGACCACTAGAGTTCCCAGCCCTGGCGCAATCTGGAGGATCGGTCTGATGGTGATCCTGAGAAGCTAGGATATTTCCTGGTGCAAGCTGGGGAGTTTCTAAGAGAGTGGGGCACAACTTCTTGGATGAAGCCAGCCGAGTAAGGTATTTAGGATCTCAGCTGGAGGGACGTGCAGCAAAGAGGTATGTAACCCTGTACAGTGCTTGAGTTCCAGAGTTGAGAAGCATAGAGGCTTTTGTCCAAGCTTTGAAGGAACAGTTCAAGGACCCTCTTGAGGAAGAGAGGGCGAGGTTCAAGTTGAGAAGTCTCAAATAGGGCAACTGGTCTGTGAGATAGTATGTAGTGGAATCCCAGCAGTATGCAGCCAAAGTGAGAGACTGGACTGAAAGAGTAAAGATCGAATTCTTCAGGGCGGGCCTGAAATCAGACTTGGTGACAAAGGCTCAGTCTCTTAGGAGTTTGGTGCAGTCTCTGCTGGAACTTCAAGGCCACATTCTCAGGCTGGCCAGGAAATTGTAACCAAAAGTGCAATCCTAAACAGGATTGCTCCAGTCTAAGCCCATTGATTTCAATGGGTTTAGACTGGAGTAATTCTTCTTAGGATTACATTGTAATACACCTGCAAGATAAGCAGCTAGCAACCAGTCAGCAAAACAGGTTCCCTCTGCATGTTCTCAGAGGTACACTACACACTGCAGCAAGAAATCCATAACCCATGACAGATATGCTGGAGGCATATCTGACAGGAATCAGAGAGACAGTGGGTTGGATCCAGACTAAATTTCTCATCATCATAACAGAACTTTCCTGCCTCCTCCTCTTCCCCCTGATCTCCAGAAGGTGCTGCTCCTAGGGGATAGAAGACCCTGAGGGATGACATAAGGTGGGGTCTACAGGGAAGGACACATTGGTGGAAATCATCAATTTAGTCTGGATCCAACCCAGTGACTGGTACAAGGTTACTGAGTGAGACTGAAAGTGAGCAAGAATTTGAATCTGGATCTCTCCTGGCCTAGTTTCAAAATTCTAACCACCACAACACAGAAATGCTACCATGGAAAAGACATCAGATAAGCAATCCTAATATTGCCATTTTATGCTGTTACTCTTCCCCCACAATTAACTGCCTTTTTCATAAGCATTGACTAAAAGAATATTAAAATTTGCACATACGCACCCTTTACAAATAAAACTGCCTAGATTGCTTGCTTTCATCCTTTCCTAAAAGGACTTCAGGCCAGATTAGCAAGGGTGGGGCAAACGGTTTGGCCTTGAACTTTAAAGTAGTTCTTCCTCACAGATGTTGCTTGGAGGGAGGAGGTCAATTAAAATGGCACTTCACGGAACAGAGCTTCATAACCTGAAAACACGTCTTCCACCACCTCAGACTTCACAATTGAAAACAGACGCTGGGATTCCTAATTCTCTTTAACTGAATCACATCAACCAGTTAGATTTTTCAAGAGGGTATTTTAAGTGAGGTGAGAGAGGTGTAGGATATTCTATTTAAGTCCATATCCTGCAAGGTTATTGTGTGCATGTTAATATTGTATACAGTTTGGAAGAATCCATCTCAAAAAGGATTCTGCGAAGCTGGAAAAGGTGCAGAAAATGTAATCCAAGTGGTTAAGGTGTTATAGCATTTTGCTTCCATATAAAAGACTGAAGTATTTTTTAAATTGTGATGACTTAAGTGAGGACGTGCCCTGACCTGGATAGCCCAGGTGTGCCTGATCTGGTCAGATCTCAGAAGCTAAGCAGGGTCAGCCTTGGTTAGTAATTGGATGGGAGACCTCCAACAAAGACTAGGGTTGCAGAGGCCGGCAATGGCAAACCACCTCTGATCGTCCCTTGCCATGAAAACCCCACCAGAGGTCGCCATAAGTCATCTATGACTTGAGGGCACCTCACACACACGTGTGAGGACACAATAGATATTCATAAAATTATAAATAGCATGGAAAGAATGGAAAGCAGATTCAGGGCAGACAAAACAAAGTGCTTCTTTACAAAGCACATAATGAAACGATGGGATTTTCTGACGTAAAATGTGGCTTCAGGGGGATTAGACAAATTCATGGAGGTGAGGTGCATTGGTTGTGTGAGGGAAGGCAGCAGGATTTTTTTTGTCTGGGAGCCAATTTGGGGTCTTGGCCGCCCTAACTTTAGTGATGAGTGTGTGTGAGAAAGAAGGGGGTAGAGGGTGAATGGAAGGGAGAGCACTCAAGAAGTGATCCTTAATATGAAAATTGGGTTATTACAATACAAACCAGTCCCTATTTTCATCTGTGAAATGTTGCAAGAGTGTTGCTATTCTGCCTAGCAAAGAATGTTCAAGGATTCGAGCAAGGGTCTCACCATCCTGCTACCGGAGGTCTTTTGAAACTGGAGATGTCATGGATTGATATTTGCACCTTCAGGATGGAAATCATGGGCTCTGCAGCTGAACTATGGCTTCTCTCAAGATTTCCTTCCAAGATATGTGTACACTGGTGCTCCTCACCTACAGAAACCACAGCATCCGGTGGTTAAATAGCTTTAAGAAATACATGCTTCCAAGAAGTCTAGCCAACTGTAAGATATTTCAGCATTTAAGCGAGCATGGCACAAAATATGATTACTGTGGAGCACATGTTAAGCTGTTGTTCTTACAATAATTCCTTAAAACAACATGTTTATCTTTGAGGCATTTCCAAAGAAAAGAGAAAATCTAACTTCCCCTGATTTTTACTGGCACAATTCCTATGGAAAAGGACAATGAAAAATAAACATGGCTCTCCTTTTAAGAGAATGGCCGTACTAACAACTACTGCAATGTGGATTTGAAGTTTCCTTTGCTCAGTGGAGGAGTCGGTAATTAAACACGCACTGAATTGCAATCTCGGCTTGAATTTGATAGACTGTTTGATGCTGGAATTTGACAGACTGAGGTGTCATTCCTGCATAAGGCCAAGGTATCGGAAGCCAAGATATGTCTCTGTTGCTAGATTTTAATAGTGCTGTTGGTAAGATATATTGTCAGAATCAGATAACAAGAGAAAAATTCTCTAACTCCAGAAAATTGTTGTTTTAAATCTCTCACATGGAGAAGAGCTCCCCTTTTTATCCTTTATTGTAACTACACTAAGAGAATCGGGTGCTCAAGGGCACTACTGGGGCATGTGATCCAGCTGGTGTGGCTCTACAACCCACCCAGAGGGTCCCAACCTATGGGTTGAAGATCATTGCTCTGTATTGTCTTGTTCCAGCCTGAGACCCATTCCCAAACAATAAGTCAGTGGAAAGAAATACAGCTTTGCTGGCTATCTTTGCAGGTGATAAAAATATCATTCATATACTGTCATAATCTTGATATTATTAACATTACCCTTTTTAAACAATGTCATCAATGTCTATGATGCTGCATAGAGTTACATAAACAAAAACAGGGGTCATTGCCTAGGGACTACACAGGATGATGGATATTTATAATTTGACCCTTAAAAGATTATATCCTAGAAATCTTGTTGGTCTTTAGGGTGCTACTAGACTTGAATCTTTGTCATGTCTGCATCCCATTCATCCATGCCATTCATATGTTCTCTGTTCCCTGTATTGATTTGATCATACTGTGTAACTATATGCTCTCTTATTATGCTCATTTACTGTGACCATTATATTCATGCCATCTCGAGCTTGCCTAAAAACAAAAGTATTAATGTTGAGACTGTTATCTCTGAAGCCTGCTTCTGACCTTGTATTAAAATGTAACTCTTCGCAAGAGACAGAGGGAGTTGAATTCCTTGTAATCTTCTGGCTTTCTCTGGCCAGACAAAGCTATTGTGTTTCTCATGAGAATTGGGACTTTCGCGCCTTTTTGCTAACTGCCCCTGGGGAGGGGGAATCCTGCTCCTTATATCAAAGTGCATACACTTGTATTCTCATTCCTGCCAATCCTATTCATCTTTGGAAGTACCTGTGAACTTAATGGAGCTCTATAATAAAACCTTTTCATCCAGGACTCTGGAGTACTTGCTGTGAAGGGTTTGGGGATGTATCTGCCATGGACTACCATCCCTAGAATTGACAATCTTGCTCATGTATAACCTTGGGGGGGGGTCTTTCCTTCCTTTGAAAACAATTCTAGAATTCTTTAATTCTGCCTTCATTTGAACTTGGTTTGCTCCTACGTTGATCAATGAGGATGCTATATTTGATAGCTGACTAGGCCGGGAATCAAGATCAAAACTGCTTAGCAGCCCTTAACTTACTAAGCCTGCTCCATCTTCCCCATCCCCTGCCACTGGTAGAAGGAGAGTGGCTAAAATGAGGGCCACAAGTTAGCCACTGTTCAAATAGCAACATTCAGAACAAAGGCAGTCTTCACAAGTTCCAAGGGATGGAAGGGTTAAGTAGTTGCCATGGGAACTAAGTGGCTGGAAGAAGGCAGAAATGCTGAGCTGAATCAAAATGGGGTCATTTGAAGTCACTTGATTGTGTGTGGTTCTGAAAAAGAAATCAGGTTTAGGAGAATTTGTATGACTGAGTTTGCATTTTGCTTGGCTAAAGTCAGACAGCCAGGGCAGTGAACAGCATTACACAGCCTGCTTTCACTCACTGATGCGAAGTTCTGATACTGTCCCCGAGGAGCCATTGAAAGCCTTTGCCTATTATATGTATGAGAACAATAGCCCCACTCTCAAAGGAAGGCATTCAGGGCCAGCAAGCCAGGCTAAATTCTCTTCAACCGCAGACATGAATTAAGCCGCAAAACATCCTAAAACTTTACAGTATGCATCATATGAACTAGTACTTGATGGACATAAGCAGCCACCTCACACCACAGCAGACCAGCAGCTTATCTAGCCCACTCAATATTGATGGTGAAAAGTGCTCCAGAATCTCAGAGAAAGGATCACTTTCCTCCTCCCTGGCTACCTGTTGAGACCTTTTAACTGAAACGTGAATGAGTGCTCAGATGCTGAGCTGCAACTCTTCTCCATTTGGGCTGGGATATTTATTTATTTATTTATTTAATGTCATTTATATTACGCCTTTCTCTCCGAGACTCAAGGCAGATTACATAGTGTGAGATTAATAAAATCAGTGGCAATGGCTGTCAGGTCTTGCCAGGTATTTCCCCCAAGCACTTCACTGCATCACTCAGGCTTATGAGTTAAAGTTACTTTATTAAAGAAGAATACCAGGATCAAGATGGTCAGACAGGATCATTGGCTGAAGTGACGCAAGGTAGCAAAGCAAAGTTAATTATAGGACAAAGTCCACGCCCCCCAGTGGGAAAGAAAGTCCATTAGGGTTTTGGCGCACTGAGCCAGGGAGCCAGGAGAGAGGGGAGGAGGGAAAGGATGAGTTCTGCTCAGTCTCTCAGGAGGTTGGTGTGGTCTCAGCTGGAACTTCAAGGCCACGTTCTCAGGCTGAACAGGAAATGGTAATCAAAACACCTGCAAGATAAGCAGCTAGCAACCAGTCGGCAAAACAGGTTCCCTCTGCATATTCTCAGAGGTACACTACAAATTGCAGCAAGAAATCCATAACTCATGACAGATATGCTGGAGGCGTATCTGACAAGGACAAGGGCAGGTATTTCCATACAGTGTCAAGAACATTTTCATAAATGGACCCAATATCATAGAGTAAATAAATACAACTTTACAAAGACATAGCATTAGCAAGGATCCGATATGGGGTTAAAGAATTGCTGAAACAGAAAATACTCAATTCTAGGACTTACATTAAACAATATGAAGCACAGGTAGTATATAGGAGTGCATAGTTAACACAACAGATAATATGTAAGGCTACATAATGGTGACGTCTATGGTTCCTAACTTATTAGTGAAATATCTGGGACCCCTTTCCTACAATACTGCCCTCCTATCTGAGAAAAAAGCCTTTTTGAAGAATTTGGTTTTGCATCATTTGTGGAAAGCTAGGAGAGTGGGGGCTCTCCTGACCTCCTCAGGCAGGCCATTCCATAGGGTAGGGGTCACCACAGAGAAAGCCCGTGTACAGGCTGCTGTTGATTTCACCCATGTACAGGATGGCACCTGCAAGGGACCCTGTTCAGATGAGCGAAGCTGCCGTGGAGGGACATAGGGAGGGAGGTGGTCCCGTAGATGATGGGCCAAGGCTGTGAAGAGCTTTGCATGTAATAACCATTACTTTGAACTGAGCACGGTAACTGATAGGTAGCCAATGGAACAACTGTAGATTGGGAGTGATGTTCATGCTCCTGCTCGCGCCTGATAATAGTCGAGCCACAGACCTTTCCATGTCTTTGGTTCTTCAGCTTCATGGCTACATTCAAGAGATCATTTTCCTGGTAATATTCTGTATATACAGCCCAATCTTTTGGCTTGTACATTCATTCTAGCAGTCTAACTAGGTTTTAAACTGCTGGTATGATTGTGAATTAAAATTGGTTTTTATGCTATTTGTAATAATGTTTTATGGTATTTTAATAATATATTTGTTGGAAGCTGCCCTGAGCCTGCTTGCGGGAAGGGCGGGGTACAAGTCAAATAAAATATAAATAAATAAATAAATAAACAAACAACGGAAAGGTTAAAATCAGATGCAGCTTCCAGGAGTTGTGATGTCACAGCCTCCATTTTGTTTTGCTATCTATTGACTGCATGCATGAACAATATCTATACTGAACATTCCCAGAGCTGGAACCTCCAAAGAATGAGGTAGTCTACCTCAATGTCACAGAACCAAGGAAGGTAGCTTATGTTTGCAGGACTCCCCTCCCACAGACGCAGGCACAGTATAGAACTACAGAGATCTGCGGAGGAAATTAGCAACAGACAGCACTGCAGAGAGAAACAGAGAAGATGCTCCAGCGACAACCTCCCCTCCCACTCACTGTGCCGATGCTGCACCACAATGCAAGGCACAGGATTCGACAGCATTATCACAATGCACTGAATTCCCCCCTCCCCACCTCATTGTTTGTAATTCTCAGATCAGGGCATGAGGAATAAATTTGGCTGTCTTGGAGACTTATGATCCAGAGGAGTTAGCCGTGTTAGTCTGTAGTAGCAAAATCAAAAAGAGTCCAGTAGCACCTTTAAGACTAACCAATTTTATTGTAGCATAAGCTTCCGAGAATCACTTGATTCTCGAAAGCTTATGATACAATAAAATTGGTTAGTCTTAAAGGTGCTACTGGACTCTTTTTGATTTTGGAGACTTATGTGCTTTGATATAAATTGAAACGGGATTTGGGTCTATCTGTCATGACCAGGGAACTCTCTTTAATATAAAAGTCCATTCTCTGTTACCTCCCCCCTCCCCTCATCTGCAAGGGGCCATCTCCTCTTTCTAAGGTGCTCAAGAGGAAGTACTGGCATTCCCAGGTATGAGTTTTTACACTTTGAAGCACAACGTTTCTGAGCTCCGTGTTAGCATCTAAACGGAACTCAGCTGTATATCAACTGTGCAAATACATTCATTTAACGGTCTCAGGAAAAGAGGATATCTTGCCAAACCTGGAAGGCTTTTGCCATCCTGTTGTCAACCACTGGTGGTGTTAACAGTATTAGCTAAACAAACTTCAAACACTCTTTCTGCAGATATCAGACTTCTTGGCACTATCCTACCAGGATGGCTGTGATTGTGAATCCAAACACACACACACCCCAAATCCTCCCATCTTACGTTGCATTGTACATTGGGGTTCAAACCAATCATGATCCAAATTGAACACTCTGGCCCAATTGGCATTGAGCCATATGCACGTTGTCCATATTGATTAGGTACATTTACATGAAATATCATCCATGTAGGTATAAAGGGATTTATAGCTGGAAGTCCATTCCCCTAGGAAGTATTTTGCCCACAAAGGAACCATCATTGGAAACTCATTTCCCAAGAAATTTTTCTCCTCAGTTTGGATTACTTTTCCCCTGAATCTTCTTTCTTTTTTTCTTCCTCTCCTAGATTTCTACTCCTTGGAAAACATTTTCTCTCTTGTTTTCTTTACAGCCTTTCCAAGTGAACTCGTCTCATTTGTTACCAGGCCTTTGGCCTCTCCCTGCTCCCCTCATCTTCGTCAGCATCCTTTGCACTCTAAGCTGCTTTGAAGTAATTTTTTTTAACATTTCCCCTAGATCCAGATTTCTTATCCGTCTCCTTAATAATTTTTATGGCGATCTTACCTGTTACTGTAACTGTCTGTAAGACTATCTATTTGTTTGAATCTTGTGTGTGTGTGTGTGTTCACCTCCTTTTCAGCATCCAGTGCAACTTCCTTTACTGCATCAGAGATGCTAAACTTGTCTTGCTTTACTGTATTATTAACACCAGGATTGTTTCATTGAAGGATGGCAGATTCAGCATCCCATCATCTCTTCAGAACAAGTTGCACAGGTGTCAGTCTTTGGCCGGTAGATCCCCAAGTCCCTCACAGCAAGCACCCCGATGCATTGGTTGAAGCAACTTTTATTAGGGATCTATACAGTCCAAGTGATCTACACGAAGGCATTGGCAGAAGGGACTATTCAGAAAGGGGTAGTGTCAATTACAGGGAAACTTCCCGCCCTTTGGGTCCATTAACATGCTGGCACGAAAACCCCAAAGAGTTACATGGGAACTGATTAGTTCAGGCTAGACATAGTACAGAGTGAAATCATCTCAGGCTCTGAGAAAAGATGCATCGCTCACTGCCCGCAGTTTGCATCCAAGGACACTTGCTGTAGAAGTGAAAGTAAATACCTTCAACAGACAACAGACAACCCCCACTGGCACAGTACATTTCATGTTAGCAGTTTACACACCCTCAGATGATCAATACAGTGTACAGAAGACAACCTCAGCAAACATTTATGATCCGCACAAAATGCAAAACACCTTAATGGCAGGTATGCAGGCAGGCAGGCATGAGAATAGGATTATTTCCACATATACATTTATAATTTTGGGCATAAAGAAGATACACGGGCTTAATTTGTCAGTGTATGTTAGAAACTGTCCTACTGTGTTTAATGAAATGTGTTCGAATTAATGACCCAGTCTTTGCTTACATTTTCTTCATTATATTTTCCCTACTTTTCTCATTAGTAAATGTGCCTTTGGTGTCGTATATATTGCTGGCCCAGGTGATTACATCTTTCTTAGTAAATTGGAAGCAGTACTTTTGATTTTCATCGCTGTTGTTCAGTGTTACTGATAGTGTAGTTTGTAGCAATTACATTAGTCAGTCCTACCTATGTCTGTTGTGAGTTAGTAAACATTTTCTTGATTAATACTCAGAATTTGTTTATGTGGTTTCTTTGAAGTTAGATGCTGGTAATTTCCCACAATATTGAGTTTAACCATGAAGAATTGTGAGATCTCTCTCTGTTTTAAATTGTGTTTCCCCCAACAGTCAGGGATAGTCTCTGCCCACTGGACCTTGGTATACATAGAAACAAAGATCCTGCTTAGTACCTGGTAGAGCTGTGTTGTGTTTTCACTTTGAATAAGCCCAGAGGGATACCTCTAGAAGCCAAGGGGCAAACAGGGCAGCCATTCGGGTAACAGAGGTTAGCCAGGTGGAAATATTAAAAAGAGCTTACTCATCTGTGTATGAACACAGGCAGGGAAATCTCAAAATATTTTGCTACTACAAGCGACTTTACCCCAACACTACATGGAAACTATGGCCTAAGATCTGCAGCATACAGTCCAGGCAACGTATATCGACATCCTCTATGACTCTGGTCTTCAATCCATGGGTCAAGTCCTTCAAGTGAGACATGGAGTCCCACCTGCCAGAAGCCTCTATCAAGCAGCCATTTTTTGCTGCTTTGGGGAAGGATCTACTGCTAACATCCATGCTTACAAGGGCGCTGTACCTCCTGCCTCCCTCTGAATGCAAAGAGAGGAGCCACAGGACAGAAAAGCAAGGCCACTGGGCAGTAGAGAGATTCCTTAGGACTGGAAAGTCTTCCACTACAGCAGGAGACCTCCCACATGCAATCATGGATCCTCTGCAATTGCTAAGAAGGGCAGGGGGACAGGAGAATTAAGGATCCCGTTCCCTCGGTGAGGGGATCCCCCACTCTCGTCTTTTGCCCCTGGCCACCACTTACTTGGCTGGTGGGGGGAAGGGCAGGGAACGAGCCTCCTGGGCATGATTCTGTGACTGGCGCAATGACATCACTGATGTTATTGCATCACCCCTAGAGCACTCCTGCACTTCACAGTTGGTCAATTTGGGCCCCAAATGGGCTGTATCAGGCCTGTTTGGGGCCCAAAGTGTGTGCGCGCTTCCCAGCCTTATGCAGTGTCATCACTTCCTATAAGTTATGTCATCATTCTGATGCCAGACCGCACACGCACAAAGTGCACATGCAAGGAGCATCCCAGGAGTACCAGAAAGGTAAGTGCTGGGTTCCCCCCGCTCCCACCGGGAGGGTAAGGGGACCTGGCAACCCAAAGGAGAATGCAGGAAGAAAGCAGTTGGAGTGTTGATGTGGCATCACTTCCTGCATGACCTAGAAAGTGACATCATTGTGTTGGAGTGACATTCTAGCATTCCATTGAAACCATAGAGTTTCAGTAGACTCTTACTGTGTCACCCTATTGTGAAGATGTCACTTCTGAGGTCACACTGGAAGTGGCCTCACACCATTTCTCCAACTGCAGTTTTCCTGCCCAGAGCTGGCACTCAGCTGGCAACCTTAGAATACTTCCATAGTGCCAAACCTTGGCTTGTTCTTTAATGTAGTACACCTCCTGGTGTGTTGAGCTCGTGTTTCCTGTCCTCAGCTACCTTAGTCTGTTGCCCTCGAAACCAGTGAAATCATGAATTTAAATCACCCCCCTCCTATCATATGACTGATGTCACATGCATCCCATTCTAGGCAAAAACCTATCAGGTAAAGGTGGTTCCTGTGTCTGAAACCACTGGACCATACTGCATAGTGGCTCAGAGAATGAGTTGGTTCACAGGTGCTGCTTTCCAATTCTCGTCTTTGCCGTGAACACACTAGGTGGTCTTAAGGCAGTTCTCTCTCAGCTGCAATATGGAGATTGTAATACTGATTCATCCTGTGGTAGGTATTACAACAAGACAATTTATATGAACTATTTTAAGCACTGAAAGACTATATGAAGTGTTCTTGTTGAATACTCTTACAGCTGGTACACCTAAATATATGACTATCCCAACAATTGCATGGGTTTCTAATGCCGGGAGCTGGTATTTTATGCTGTGCTCTACAGTTTACTCCCTTGTTAGTGTTCAGTGGATTATGCTGTTGTTTTCTACATAGGGACAGGCGAGTGTAATTCCTCTGTTGACTCTGCAGATGCTGCTACAGTAGAATGGAAACGAGGCTTCCACGCAGCAGGTTTCGCCAGTAGTTTGTTTGTTTTTTAATTGGCAGTTGAATAGCATTGTATCAATATACCGTGATGCCAATATATGTAACAGGTAATCTGAATTAGTAGTTTCCTTTATTTTTTAAAGTAAGTCCCCTTCCCTTGCAGAGATATGCCTTTTATCTTTAATCTTTTTTTAAAAAAAAAAAATACTGAACTGAGAATTTAGGGGACCTAATATATAGATTGGTATAACAGTATATCAATTTAATGCTATTCAATTGCTGATTTAAAAAAATAATTTAAAAGCCCTGGTGACAGGGAGAGGAAATGGTTATTGAGGGGAAATGGCTGTTATGTGGGCTGAACCTGGGAAATCTGAACTTTCCCACCCACACGGCAGCCAGCCAGGTTTTGCTGTGATCTTTCAAAAAAACTTTAGAGCAAAGCAGAATTGGGAAAGATGAAAGAAAAGCTGAAGACACCCTGGGATGTGCAGGAATGAACCACGATGTTATGGGGGTGGAAGAAGCCCACTTCCCAACAGCCTCCAGCTCTGGACAAATAACCCACATGGAAACACCAGCAGCTTCACTCTTGCAACTCTGACATCACAGGCAAGCCTCAATAACCCTAGAAACAAAACAAAGAAAGGGATGTTCATTCAAATATACACAAAGTGCCCATGTATAAAACAAAAAGTATGGCTGGCATCAAAATCTGTGACTGTTTGAATAGCAGAGTTCTCAAGATTCAAGTGTTTGGGGGGGGGGCTGTTTCAAAACCTTTCAGAAAACCCTGAAACAGGTAAAGAATTTTAAATGTCGCATTGCAAAAAATCTGAAATTTGAAAGAACCCTAATCTCATGCACTATTCAGCAGCAGCTACACTGCAAGGAGAGAAGTCTGGGCTCTCCCATTGGTTATCAGGATGGGTCTGAAGAACCTAACTAAAAATTTGGGAATCACACTACAAGATTTGCCTTTAGCCCTCCCATCCCACTGAAATTAATGGGACATAAAGATAGTTTATGTTGACTGGACTGGGCCTTCCTTTTCCAAGGAAAAGGGCACAATCAACTGCATGTGTTCCTGAGGTCATCATTTTCAGTTCTGTAGCATCTAAAGAAGTGAGTTCTTGCTCATAAAAGTTTGTGCTGGAATCTACTCTGTTAGTATTTAAGGTGCCACAGTGTTACAGGAATGGGTCTGCTTACGAGTAGAGGGGGGGAATTAGCAGCAAGGTGAAGGCTATACGAGAAGGGTAACAAAGCGGGATCCTCCAACAATTTTTATGGGGTCTCCTCCCCAAGGAAACTGACAAGATGGGTGTTCTTTGAAATAAAGAGTAATTTTTATATAAAAGGGAAAACTCACGCACACAAGAGATGAATAAACAGTTCACATAAGTGCACCAGAGTCCTAGGAAATTAGCTAGAGGTTGGAATAGAGTGAGGGATTTGGGATATAGTTACCATCAGAGAAGTAGTGTAGTCCACAAAGGAAGAGGGCTTCGAACGCCCCGCACTTTGGCCAGAAAGGAAGGCTGAGAGAGAGAGAGAGAGAGAGAGAGAGAGAGAGAGAGAGAGAGAGAGACTCTGAGGGAGCAGTGCTAAGATTCAGAGTAGGTACTCACCACACTGCTATATTAGATTGGGGCAGAGCTAGGATTCTTATAGGACTGAATGTGCCCTAAGGCTGGAGAGTGACTTCAGCCATTAGGACAAAGAACTTAATGGTTGTTTCCTGGGAAGTTTGAGTATCTTGATTGGCACTGCTGGGGCATGACAAAGGAATTAGATTGGTTGCTCCTGGTACCTTACAAAGAAACAGCAGTTAATTAAATGTTCCTGGAGACGGCTGATGAATTTAGAGTTTGGATTAAATGTTCCTAGGAAGAGTTTTTAAACTTATCAGAGCTTATTGATGGCCCTTGATCGTAGGACAGGACTTAATCAATGGGAAGAGGGGAGACTGGAATGTTTAGGGTGGTGACTCATGAGCACCTCTATTGTCAAGATAGCACATTTCGGAGCATGGGGAGGCAGGAGCCAATCACGCCCAATGCATACACATTCCATGCATGAGTCACTCTTCTGGGCAGGGTCCGGCAATGCTTTGCTCAGCTGACTGGCTTGCTAATGTGAATTAAGGTGCATCAGATTCAAGGGGCTTATGATTTTTATATCATAAGCAGCTATTAAAGATGGCAGAAGCCTGGCTGACTGCTCACAACTGAACTTCTCTTTTATTTTTCTAACCCATAACTCTGTGCTCACGCTATTTCCTCCACTGTCTTGAAATAGCTCATATACTGACTTCAGAGTTTCTTTCCTTCTCATTATCCTTGCACTATGAGCATCCTTGACACGCTGCACCTTGGCCATTTAACTGTATATCAGTACAATGTGATGTCATGCCTCCATGCAATAGGCATTTTTAAAATCCCATTCATTCAAAAAATTCTTTGGGCTGAATCCTGAATGCCAATGCAAAGGAGTTTAAGGAGGCTAATCTTCCTCGGACTCTACCTTCCTTTCCCCCCATGCAGTCCCCTGTGCCTCCTAAGAAGGTGGTGATTAGCAAGGGACCCTTGTGTGCAACATTCAGAGTGCCATAGGGGGCTCCAGTGAAGGCAGGAACTGGATGGAATCATCTCCTCCCACTTGTGCTCGCAAAGAGTTTGCTCTGCTGAGATTCTTCTGCTAGTGCTTCTCATCTACCAAAAGCTTCCTCCTGCTTTTGGAGAGTCACATAACACTGACAGGGGAAGGAGAGGGTGGAGAAGTTCCATAAACTCATTGCACTGGTAGTTCATTGAATCCCAGGATTACCTACCATCATCCGTGGACTCTTGTCTATTGCACAAGCTGGCAACCTGTTGAGTGCGTCTTCAGGGCTTGGGAACCTCTCCAAGGCGAAGTGTAGGGGTCCGCCAGGGTCTGCTTCCTGCTGGGAGTTGGGCGCCATGTGGACACTCCTCCTCTGCCTGGATTCTGCTTCTGATTAATACAAAGAAAGAATTGTTACTGCATATTATGCAGAGACTATTTAAGATTCTTTGGACTCTCAGTCTTTGGCCAGTTGCCTTAAAATGACATTCATATTGTTATAATTGCTTATGGAATATTGTTATTTGTTGGATGTGAATGTACTGTAATATTTATTCATCATTGTACATTGTTATTTATTATAAGCACATTGCACTTTCTGATGTTGGTCATCACAATATATAAATTAATTTGGACGTAATTAGTGAACGGTGTATGTAGCACTTTAAAAAGTTCTGAGCAAGCATTTACTCGCAGCAGGTCCTTGGGGGCTGGAAGTAGGACCATCATAGCAGGGAGAGAGAGGGAACGCACCAACCTACTCCCAAAGGAGACAGCATTTCTTTCTACACACATGAGGCTGGATCCTGCAGATTTGTTCTATTAATGGTAGCACCTTCCTCCGGCACAGGACATCTTTCCCTCCTGTGTCCAGGGAAAGTAAGATTGCCAGCCTCCTCCTTGAGGTAGGGGATCCCCTGCCCCCACTCACCTGACCAGTGAGGTGGGAAAACTGTCAGGAGGCTGGCTAGAGCCCCTGGAGCATGCAACAAAATGGCACATGTGCACACCAGGAGCCTTCTGCTGACAATACTTCTGGTGTAAAATGGAAGTGATGGGGGCTCAGCGGAGCCAAATTGGCCCCAAACATAGGAATTTTGGTATGTTTTAGGGCCAGTTGGGTGCCACTGAGCAGCTGTTGCTTTAAGTTCAAACTGGAAGTGATGTCAGCAGAAGACCCCTGGAGCATGCATGTGCTTTGTACCCATGCAAAAGAAGGAGGAATGGAAACCCCCACCCATCCAGAACCCCACCACAGGTTGAAGGTAAGGGGGGCTGGCAACTCCAAGGGAGGGTGCCCTGTGCTGGAGGTAGGGACCCCAGGTTCCCCACCACCGCTCACCTGGTCAACAGCTGGGAAAGGTAGGGGAACAGGCCTCCTGAGCATGCTCCCAGGGCAGTGTGATGCCCTAACTCCTGGGGAATGACATCATCGTGCTGCCCGGACAGCACCCCTGCACTTCGTAGTGGGCCAAATTGGGCCCCAAACAGGGCCTGCAGGAGCACGCAAGCATGGAGCTTTCTCAGGGCAGTGCGAAGGGGGGTGTCAGGTCTCCCCCTCCTGCTGGGAGGGTAAGGGAACCTGGCAACTCTAGCTGGAGGAAAGTGATAGCTGTAGCTGAACAAATCCATACAATCAGACCCATGGAAACTAGTCCAAACCAGGCCATTCCATGTCTTCCTTTTAACTCTGTCTTTGCTAACATTAACAAGCTGTAAAGTCGTCTCTTGTAAGAGTGGGCTGAATGAGCACACACCTATTCTCAGGCCTCCAGCACCCTCCCCCCCCCCTTTTGTACAGAGGTGTTCCTTCCAGATCAGGGAGGGAAAGACTGGCAAAAAGCCAAACAGCTGCATTGTGTCGGAACAAAGCATAAGCCACAACTCAGCAGGAAGTCCAGCGGGAAAAGGGATTACAATAATTGAGCCTGGGTGTAATAAAATCAGGAATTAATTTCTCCTGATCTGCTCATTCTCACTGTATTTCTCTGAGGGCTGATAAGGTCCCCCCCAGCTGGGAAGAGTGGCAGCAGTCCTTGTATGGAGTCACCACCAGTATCTGCATGTTTGTGTTGGAAAGATTTGATGACAACATGCAGTTAACAAGCAAACCCCAGTTCTGTTGTCTAAGCAAATTGTGCACATTTGCATAATCATATTTTTAATTTTCCAAATGCAACCCAATAGAAAGACTTTTTAACAAGAAAGAGAGTGGGGAACATAAAAGGGTGCGGCCCTTGTTCTTGCTACTGATTGTACTAATCTCACACTATGTAATTCGTCTTGAGTCTCAATGAGAAAGGTGTACCATAGATAAATAAATAAATAAATAAATAAATAAATAAATAAATAAATACAAGAAGCAATACTTGCACAGGAGAAATTAGGAAAGAAAAGCAAACTCAGGAATAAACAAGAAGAGAAAAACACACACAGAGGTAAAAAGCAGAAATCAGCAAATGAAGTTACCTTGTAATTCGATGAGACTGTGGGCCTGTCGGCCCCCTGTAGCTCTCTACTGACTTACAGGTGTCTCTCAGATGCCGAAGAGTCTAGAACATGGTGTTACCGGAACTGGTCTCCTTGCAATAAAATGATTTGTGGGGGAATTAGCTAGCAAGGAGAAGGGCTGTGCAAGAGGCCGGTAACCACAGGGATCTGTCACCAGTTTCTACCAGGTCCCTTCCCAAGACTGCAAACGAGGCTGGTTCTTAAGGTCCAACAATAACTTTTATTAAGAACAAAATTACATGCACATACACTCGCAATTACAAGGTAAAAATACGCAAGCACGCACACAGAGTCCTAGGAAGCTTAATCAGAAATTGGAAATAGGGAGAGAGGAAGCAAATACATCTACGTATCCTGAAGAGGGGGTCCAGTCCTCAGGAGGAGGGAGTAGCTTCGAACGCCAGCGTCCTTGGCTAGGAGAGCAAGAGGCTTGGGCAAACCTCAAAAGAACAGCACTTGTGGATCCAGAAGCATGTACGATTTGAATGAGGCCAGGGCTCTACTTTTATAGGTAAAATGTGTCCTGAGGTGGAAGAGCCCACCTGGCTGTTAGAGGCTCCAACGGTCAGTTCCTGGGTTTGACAAATGGTTTGATCACCTTGATTGGTTGCTGCCGGGGTGTGTGAAAGCAAATGCAAAACATGTTCTAGCGCTGCACAAAAGAGATAGTTTGTCAGTGAATTTCACCCGAACTGAATTGATGGATTTTAGGTGGGGAATGTACTTTCCCAGGAACAACTGTATATACTTATGAATGTCATTTGATCAGCTCCTCAATCAAGGACAGGAGATCTCATCATGGAAGGAGGGAAAGGAATGTGTTAAGTGGGGAGGACTCTGAGAGACCTTCGTTGCACTGGACTCCTATGGGGCTGCAGGGGCTGCAAATCCAATCGCCTCTTAATCACTCCGCATTCCTGTGCAGCATTCCATGCATGCCGTGTTCTCCCAGGCGGGACTCAGCAACCAATAGAGGCTCTCTAGTGGCAATACAGCAGCCATTTTAACTCCAGAGGCCTGAGCATCTTTAATATCACAAGCAGCCATATGCAAAACTGCTTATTATAATGGCAGAGGCCGGGCCGACCACTTACAATGGGATCTAAAGCAAGGCATCAGGGAATGAATCCGGGGTCCTATGCATAGAATGCATAAGCACTATCTCTAAACTACAGACCCTCACCAAATTTAGAAGCTCTGTCCCTCAAATGCTGAAGAGGCAGGTCCCCTTCTCATTCATTCATCCAAGACTTGTGTATGTGTATACTGGGAGAGGCTGTAGCAGTACTACAGGGCAGAAGCCATATTTATTAAAGCTCATTCTTGCACATATGAAAAAAACCTCTTTAGCACATTAGAGAGAAAGGTTCTATCTTGTGCATTGGTATCCAAGCTACTTTTTCCTTTTTAGGGAATTATTCATCCAGGGGAACTTCTACACGATAAGTAGGCTTCAATTAGGCAGAGCGCCACCTAATCACTCTGTGCCTAATCACTACACTGTATGCCAAGTACTAGCGCTCCCATTCAGATAAAGTGAAATATCACTTGTCTATATATCCTGCAGGCCCTGACCAGGATAGCCCAGGTGAGCCTGATCTTGTCCGATCTCAGAAGCTAAGCAGGGTCGGCCTTGGTTAGTAATTGGATGGGAAACCTCCAACAAAGTCCAGGGTTGCAGAGGCAGGCAATGGCAAACCACCTCTGTCTCTTGCCATGGAAACTCCACCAGGGGTCACCATCAGTCCGCTATGACTTGAGGGCACTCTCCACTCCACATATATCCTGCAGACTGAGGTGGGAATGAGGTGGTAAAGTTCGAAGGCAGAAGAATTGACTACACCGCTTCAGATGGCAGGTAGGGCAATCCAATTTTTCAATGCCTCCTTACGTAGAAACCAAATCCCTCCTTCAAGTAGAACACTAGCACAGCAGGGAGCAGGCAGGGCTAGAATTCTTCTCTGTGATATGCTAGATGTTATTGTAGTTGTTGCAGGCTCTCTTTGTCAGGCCTGGCTAGGGCATCCTCTCAGACTCTCCACTTCATCAAACACGGTTGTAAGAGTTAAAGGTATTTATTTAGATAAAACTCCCTAAAAGTGCACTGATACATAGTAATTGCCTGGAAGGCTGAAGCAAAGTCTTACCCAAGAGGTTATACCCTCAGTCCACTCCCCCCAGTCCAAACAAGTCAGTGAAAGTCCTGAAAAAGATGCAAAGCTGACTTTCCCAAGGTTGGTTCCCAGACGTTTCCAGCTGTGCTTATAACACCTCTCAGCCAAGCATAGCCAAGATGCAGTGAAGGAAGAAAGCTACACTACAGGAAGAAAGCCGCCACCCCCCCCCCCCCAGTAGATATACATTCACAGTTATTATGGCAGGCAGGCTGGCTTGCCTGCCTGACGCTCTTCCACTTGCCTGAAGTAGTACAGTCCATTTTACCATCTCAGGCCTTTGCCGCCTCATTATGCTGCATTGAAGACCTGGCCAAAATCTCATTAAAACCAAAAGGAAATGAGTTGCCACAAAGCCCAAACTTCCCTGAAATCAGTGTATTCCCACATAACCTGTGATACTATGCACACTTACTAGGAAGCAAATTTCACTGAGCTAAACTGGACTTACAACTAAGGTACAGGTAGCTGAGGGTATATGCTAAATTTCACTGCTTTCAGTGACATCACCATCCTGAGCACATTAAAGCATGGCAGGGCTGGCCATGTCTTGTTCAGTGTTTTGTCACCTCCTGCAAGCAACGTCCAATGAACTGGATCAGAGCAGGAGCTTGTTGATTCCAATGATGTCGTGCCATATGTCTCTTTTACTAGACATTATCAGTAGGGTTTGCCAGGTCTCCTGCTAGGATTGTCATGGCCAGCAAGAAATGGGGGAGCTCCCACCCTCCGACCCCCCCCCCCACTCACTTGACTGGCATGGGGTGGGGTGGGGGGGAAAGCAGGGGATCAGGCCTCCCAGGAGTGCTTGAAGCACTAGCAGGAGGAAATAGGAGGGGAGAATTGGATGGCGCTGACATCTCTCCGGGTTAAAACCAGAAATGATGTCATGGGCACACTAGGATTGCCAACATTTCTGTGGTATTACCATTGAGTGCTTTTAAATGCTAGTGCATCCCATGATGTCACATCTGGTTTTTACAGGAAGTGATGTCATCATGCTGGTGTGATGCTGGCGTGTCAGTGCCCTTCCCCTAATTGCTACCAGCTCATTACCAGAGAGATGTAGGAGAGAGTTGTGGGTTGGTCATAGTCCTACTTGTCCACAGTCCCCCAGTTAAACTGCATCAGGAGCCTTAAATGTTGCTGGTCATAGTGGAAGCACTCTTAATTGCTTGAAATATACAAAAGGCTTGTGGCACTGTTGAGACTAACGTGACTAATGAGCATTTGTTCTAACATAAACTTTTGTAGGCCAGATCCCACTTTGTCCAATTTTTAGTGGTCATTTTTGGCTTCTCTTTTGCCACTTCCTTGCTCCACAACCGGTTGAAACAGCAAACTGAAGAGCATGGTTTGAGTCAAAATAAGTCCCAAAGAAAATTAGCTAGAATATGGAAACAGAAAGGCTGTTGTGCTGTATAACCTGGCATCTCCTCAAGCAGAGGAGCCAAAGTAAACATATATAATCTTCACTGTTACACTCCAAGACCTGAAGCTCATTATTTGTAATGGAGAAAAAAGTGCAGTTCAGCATGAGAGTTAAAAAAAAATCGTAACTTAGCTCATGTGGCTGGAATTATGGTTTCCAACTTTCAGTTAAAACAATCTTAAAAGTAACTTTTATGTGGATATTAAAAAATAGCCCCAGTCCAGTGGCTGTTAGGTCTCCTCTATGTATGTAGCAAAACTGGGTGCCAGAGGTGCCAGAATGGATTGCACTACCCGAGCCTGCAGGCAAGGGGTTCCATTTTTTAAAGGTCTTCTTGATTAATTATTTGGGTCTGATTACAAATGCATTAGACACAAAGTAGGTTGGGAGAAGCTCCAACTCAACTCCGTGAGCCCCTGGGAGACGCCTGGGGCCACACTGACCCCAAACTGGAGCCTCTTGACTTTGAATGCCCCGTGGTGGGTCATGATGGTTTGCGCCTCCGCGGTAGCGTCGTCCCTGGGGAGTTGCTGGTACACTTGTGCTAAGTCGATTTTTGCAAATGTGCGCCCTCCCACTAAGGATGCCAGGAGGTGGCTGATGACAGGCACTGGATATGCATGTTGCTGCAGCACCTTGTTGATCGTGCACTTGTAGTCTGCACAAATTTGCACATCCCCTTGATAGGCATGACGATCGGCGTCTCCCAGCAGGCGTGCGACATGGGCTCGAGGACTCCGTGGGCGACCAGGTGTTCTAACTCCTTGTCTATGCGTGATTTGAGAGTGAAGGGGACCTGGCATGCTTTGAGGCGGATTGGCAATACTGTTGGATTGAGGTCGAAGGAGATGGGTGGCCCCTTATAACAGCCTAAGGACCCATCGAACACAGTGGGAAACTTCTCACAGACTGCGCTTATGTCTAGTTGGTTGACTTGTTGGACCCCGGTGACTTGGATGCCCAACGCCTCAAACCAATCAAGTCCCAGTAAACTAGTAAGGCACCCCTTGACTACGACCAAGCGGAGGAGCCCCTGAAACTGTTTGTAGCTGACTGTGACTCTGCTGGCCCCAGCCACTGGAACTCGACATCCCTGGAAGTCCATCAGGATGAGGTCGCATGGCCCTAGCTGCCGGCACACACGGTTGAAGGTGTCCATGAAGATGATGGAGAGCCCTGACCCGGAGTCCACTTCCATCTCGCATGGCGTCCCCTCGATGGGCACCATGATGCAGATCTTTTGCTGGACTGCCGCTCTGGTGCTCAGGACGAGGGTCCTGCCGGAACACTCATTCATGGTATTGCACTTGTTGGATCGGCACGAGCCCTTCTCCATCGGCCATTGGGAACATGACGGGAGGTGCGGAGACTGTGGTGGAGGGCTTCCCTTCTTTGATGCTCTGCAGGCGTGAGCGATGTGGCCGTTTTTCTTGCATGCCCGGCATTCTGCGTCGCAGAACATGCAATAAAGTCTCTCGTGGATTCCCCCACAACTAGCACATGGGGGACCCCTATATAGTTGCTTCTCAGAGTGTCTGGACCCGATGGCTTGCGTTTGGTGGACTTCGTCATCCTCCTCGATGTCGCTCTCGAGGCTCTCGTGGTGTACTTGTTCTGCCTTTTGGGGCAGGGTCGGGCTTTGTGATTGTCGCACTTCCTTGGTATACTGCTCTGCCACTTCCACCGCTAGTGCCTCCTCAAGAGCCTCCTTAAACGTGAGCTTCTTCGCAAACAGTTGCCGCTGCAGCTTCTCATCTCGCAGGCAGCATACCAATCAGTCTCAGAGTGCGGTCTCAAGGTCTGTGAAGTTGCATTTTCTCCCCCCTTGTCGGAGGGCTGTGACAAAGTTATTCACCGGCTCGCCTTGGGCTTGGTCTCTCTTGTAGAAGGCATGCCAGCTTGCGATTTCAGACGATTGTGGCGAGAAATGGTCTCGGAGCTTGTCTTTGATCACACTGAACGCCATTGCCTGGAGCTGTACAGGCGCCACCAGCGCCTGGGCGATATCAAATGTGGACCTTCCTCAGACACTGAAGATCATAGCTCTCTGCAACTCCACATCCTCTAGCTTGTTTGCCTCGAGGTAGAACTCGAACCTCATGATGTAGGACTCCCAGTCCTTAGAGGCTGAGTCAAGTGGCTCAAAGTGGCCATAGCGCACATGTTCTGGGTGGAGGAGTGAGTGAGTGCTGACTCAACCAAGGCGACAATTCCTCGCTGGTGCGTGCTTCAGCTCTGTGGCGTGGGGCTGCTTACTCGCATGTAGTGATTTCGCTCTTAGCACTCTGTCTGCAGGGCTGCATACCCGCCTTACATTCCATCCTCGTTGCCAGTATTATGTATTGAGCCTAGTGCTCAAGTGATGTCATCCAGGTAGTGACTTATGCTCATGATAGTAACTTTATTTGTGAAAATAACAACGTGGCTCCCGAGGGAGCCAGATATATACACCTCCAACTCCACCCAATTTCCGTAACTCCCCAATAAGAACACAGGCACTAGGATCCTTCAACTAAACAAAAGGTAACATGTTTATACAACCGTGATTGGCTCCTATCCAGGGGAAACGATTGGTTGCTGATAACCCTAATTCCCAATAGGATTGGCTACCTGAGGAGCCCTGTTTCCCTCGAAGCTAGCCCAGTACATAATACTAACCCTTAATGCTTGACTGAACACACCTTCTGTCAGGCCTGCTAACCACAGTACTGCCATATTGTTTGTAACTGCTGTGTTTTCCAGTTTTGTTTGTCTGCAGGTTCACAGAGACAGCTGTGTTCCCAGGACGGCCTTATCTAGCATGGCTAGCCACAGACCTTGGAGGAGTCTTACTTTCGCATTCCCAAACTTCTGCTTCCTCTAAACTATGGGGGGAATTAGAAAGGAGGGTTTTGATATACTGCAACATGTAACTAACACATCATTCTCAACAAAGCTTTGTGTTCAGCCAGAAGCTTTCTTGCCTTTGGATTTATTAAGGACACCTGTACTTTGAATATAATCTTTCAATAAAGACCCCTTTGACTCAAGAGACCTTGGAGTTCTTGCAGCAAGGGGTGGGAGATGAAATCAGAGTAACTTGAATTCCATAGACTGGCACCTTCAATTCAGTGTGTGGTGAGAGAGAAAAGGGCTTGTGAGTATGGTTTTGTCAGTCCCTGTTTCCACCCAGTGCACTTCTGCATCTAGAAGAAGGTCATGGATTGGGGAGGCTGTTTGTCTTACAGCTGGAGACATGTGTTTGCCCGAGAGATGTGGGGAACCAGCAGTAAGACAAACAGCCCATTCCCCATGGCCTTCTTCTATCTGCAAAAGTACCTGGGTGGAAAGTAGAGAGCTGCGAAGCTGCTCTTGCCTCCATATGTGCTCGCAATCCCATTTCCCTCCCCCAATACCATTTTGAAGTTGACTGAGGTCACATGTTAAATGGGAGTTGTGCTGCATTTCCCCCAAACCCAAGTCATGGCTAGTGCACATGTAATCCCTGTTGTGTTCATTTTACATTTGCAGCACAGCACGTGGGGCTCCATGACCCATCTGAGGATTGCAGGATTTGATTTTTCAGGATATAAGCTTTCCAGTGTCAGAGCACCCTTCTTCAAATACCTGAATGGCCCTAACCCACTGTTTGCAAAACTCTGCAATAGAATATTTCACTATTTCAAACTACCCAGTACAATAGGTTAGTATGATTATCCCTTTGTTACAGATAGAGTGGAGGGGGGAGGTTGCTGAGGTTGACACACTTAACCTAATCCTAAGGCTACCTAAGGCAGAGAGGACTTTTGAACTAGGAGATACAATGCTGCCCCCAAAAATGTACACTTGATTTAAAAAATGGTTATCTTCCACTTTACATCTGACATTAGCTTTTAAAATGTATTTATTGATGCACAAGACAGGTAACACAAGTAAGGCTTAGAAGGTCTCATCATTACTGTGAAGGACCCCCCTTTACTACCCTACTCTGAGGCAGATTTTCCCACCAAAATCCAAGTTTGTTTGCTTTGGCTGAGCAGCCCCAAATAGCGTGTCTCTGTGGTTTTAGTTCATTTTGTCCCACCCTGATAAGCATAATTTTGGCTTTTTAGTCCAGCCCATAAACTTGATGGTGGGAAAGCAGGAGCCCTCTTCTTCTGTGAATGAAATGTCACCGGAGACTGTATAATGATCAAAAGAAACAACAATTGTATTGAGCAGGCAGGGATGGAATGAAAGTGCTGAGGTAAAATTTGTTGGTAGAACAGAATACTATTTAACTCACAGGCAAAATAATTTCCTTGAGGCTTAGTTTCTTAATCCTTGACAGTGAGAGGTGTTTTGTTTAATAGTTTGGTTACAGCAACAATGTTTCTCCACAGAGTTCCATTTTACAACTCAGGTTTCCTGATGTTTGTTTCAAACTGTTTTCCCTTTACAACAGACTCGGAGTCCTCCTCTGAGCCAAACCACCATTAGATACTGGGTAGGAATTAATCTTCTTCTCTTAAGAACTAACCCTTCTTTGCTTAACTTGAATGGGAGTCTCCACTTACTAACGACTCACTCTTGCAAAAAACACCTCCACTTCTTTCATGGCTGTGTAAATGGGATTAAGCTTGTGCTGGCTTTTAAAACTTGAAATTCATAACTAGAATTCTCCTTCGAGACAATGATGTTACACTTACGGCAAATGATTTCTTTTCCTTCATGCCAAAGGGGAACCAGTCTGACTGTCCCTGTCAGATTCACTCACAAATGACCGAACTCAAAATCCTATCAGCAACCAACTGTCGTCCTAAAGGCTGATTCTGACTGGCCAATCAGAGAGGAGAGAGTGGCCTGTCAATCAAGCTCTCATTCCAGGCAATTGTCAACTCCTTCCCTTCCAACTCTTTGAGTGCTGCACTTAAGAAAACTTCTTTAAAGTGCATTCCATCACAATTACAAACATAAGAAGGGACCTGCTGGATCAAACCAAGAGGCCACTGACTTCAGCATCCTGTTTCCAGCAGGGGGCAGCAGGGCGCCCAGAAGCAGGAGATATATTTATTTACCCACTTACTTCCCTACTTTATACCCTGCCTTTCTCCCCAATGAGGACACAAAACAGCTCACATAATTCTCCTCTTCTCCATTCCATCTTCACAACAACAACCCTGTGAGGAAGGTTGAGAGTGTGACTGGCCCAAGGTCACCACGGCAGAGTCGGAATTCAAACCTCCCATATCCTAAGCTCTCACTCTATACCCTGCTGGTTCTCAGTGTGTAGACAACATGCCTTCCCTACTGTTGTCCCCTACCCACTTGTGTGCAGAGGCCTACTTGCCTCTGACTGTGTGTGTTTCTTATAGCTATCGTCATGGCTACCAACCACTGATGATCCTATCCAATGTGAATTTGGCCAAGCTCCTTTAAGGTCATGTAAGCCAGAGGCTATAAGAGGTGCAAAGAGAGGCCGGCTGTGCTCCTTGTCAGACTGTGGCTAGATAAGGCTCTCACTACAGGGTTCCCTTTAGAAGCAAACACAAGTCCATTGTTTGAATAAGGAAACTTTACTGCAGAAAAGGTCCATTATAATCCACTGTCCTGAATAGGAGACTCAGGATGGTACATGATCATTGTTACCAATGAAGGGCAAAGCATGAGGTACAGAGTAACAATACCCATCTGGATTTGCCTCCCCCCACAGTTCTCAAAACAACATCTCTCAGTCCTGGGAAGCTGCTCTCCTTCAAGGCCAATGCTTGGTGGAACGGTGGTAGACAAAACAGTTGCCTCCGGTGGGAATGCTGCCTGAGAACTGGTGCACCTGGGGAGAAAGCACTTAAACACTAGAAGCATTAGAAAATGGAGTCAGCACAGTTTAGATATACACTGGGCCTGACATTCTGCCCCCTCTAAAATAGATCCCCCCCTGGTTTATATGGATAGCGAGTATGAAAAGCTTTGGTTAATCTAGGAGCATGAACATGTACAGAATTCACCCACTCATCATACCCAGAATCAAAGTCCTTCCATCTAATGAGGTAAAAAAGCTGATTTCGTTTGAGTTTAGAGTCCAAAATTTGTTGAACCTCATAGTGCATTTGATCATCAATTAAAGTTGGGATGGGTGGAGCTTTGACGTGCCATCTGTCATCAGTAGGAGCTCTTTTTAAAAGACTGACATGGAATGTATCATGAACATGGCGTAAGTTCTTGGGCAAATTTACAGCAACCGTCACTTTATTTATTATTTTGCGCACAGGGAAAGGCCCCAGAAATTTCAGAGCGAGTTTGCGGCTTGTTTGAGCTAGTTTCAGGTTTTTTGTGGAGATATACACATGATCTCCAGGTTGTAAATCCCATTCGGCCACACGATGGCGATCTGCATGCTTTTTGTAATCCAGTTTGGCTTTTTCAAGATGTTTTTTAATGAGAGTCCATTGTTGCGCTGCCTCCCTCCACCACGAAGATACATCTGGCGAATTAGAGGAATGGAGAGGGGGAGCGTCCAACGGGAAGGGATTGAAGTGAGCTCCATAGACAATTTTGAAAGGGGCCTCTCCAGTTGAAGCGTGTACACTATTGTTATAGGAGAATTCGGTCAGAGGGAGAAGGTCCACCCAATTATCTTGTTGGAAATTATTGTAGCAGCGAAGAAACTGTTCTAGTATTTGGTTTGTTTTTTCGGATTGTCCGTCGGTTTGTGGGTGGTGGCTTGAACTGATGCCTTGCTCAATATTCAACATTTTCAAAAGCTCCCGCCAGAAGTTGGCAACGAATTGTCCGCCGCGATCCGAAATCACCTTGGACGGAAAAGAATGTAATTTTACGATGTGTTTTAAAAATATATCGGCTAGTTTTCGAGCGGTGGGTATAGCAGTACAGGGAATAAAATGAGCTTGTTTAGAGAACAGATCTACCACGACTAAAATGCAATTATGTCCTTTTGAGATTGGTAGATCAGTAATAAAGTCCATGGATATTATTTCCCAAGGTCTGTTGGGTGTTTCCAAGGGCTGCAGGAGACCCGGAGGTTTTCCTTTTCTGGTTTTGGCGCTGAGGCAAACGGGGCAGGAACTAACATATTGGGAAATGTCTTTGCGCATGCCCGGCCACCAGAACTGCCTTTGGATAAGATGCAGTGTTTTCAGATACCCATAATGGCCAGCAGTGGGGGCATCATGACAGCGCTGCAAGACCTCCAGCCGGATGCTGTCTGGGACGTAAAACTTGCTCCCAGCTAGCCAATCCCCCTGTGGGGATTGGATCAGTTTGTTTTGTGGAGCTTTATCCCCCTCCTTTTCCACCTCAGTTTTGAGTTTCGATTTCCACTCCTGGTTGGCCGGGAGGGGCTGCTTGGCTCGACTGCGAGTAGTCACCACGCCCCCAAGTTGCGTAGGCGAGAAGACCGTGTCGACAGTCTCCTCCCGTTTGCTCCTGTGTTGGGGCATGCGCGATAGGGCGTCCGCCAAAAAGTTAGTTTTGCCAGGGAGATAATTTAGAGTGAAGTTGAATTTGGAAAAGAATTCCGCCCAACGCAATTGCTTGGCATTCAGTCTGCGTGGGCTCCGGAGGGCCTCCAGATTTTTATGATCTGTCCAGACCTCGAAGGGGTATCGCGCTCCCTCCAGCCAGTGTCTCCAATTAGTGAGAGCTGCTTTTACTGCAAAAGCCTCCTTCTCCCACACATTCCAATTCCTTTCCGCCTCCGAAAATTTTCTAGACAAGAACGCACAAGGCCGCAATTTCCCATCCTCCCCCTTCTGCAGTAAACCCCCCCCTATTGCCGTATCGCTGGCGTCGACTTGCACTATGAAAGGGGACTGTTCGTTGGGGTGGGAGAGGATGGGTTCCGTTACAAATTGCTTTTTCAGGCATTCGAAAGCAGCCTGGCAATCGGAGGTCCATTGAAGTTTGGAGGAGGGTTTTTTCGCTTGGTCCCCTTTATCTTTTGTTTTCAACAATTCTGTCAAGGGGAGCGTAATTTGTGCGAAATTTGCTATAAAGTCTCTATAGAAGTTGGCAAAACCCAGGAAGGATTGTAGTTCCTTACGGGTTGTGGGTGTTTGCCACTCTTGAATCGCTTGTATTTTGGTTGGATCCATTTTTAAACCCTCTTGGGAGATGCAATAACCGAGGTAAGTGAGTTCGGTCTTATGGAATTCACATTTGGACAACTTGATGGGCAGTTTATTTTTCATCAAGGTGGCCAGGACCTTTTGTACCATTTGAATATGCTCCTCCTCAGTGTCCGAATAAATTAAGACATCATCAAGGTACACCACCACCCCTTTGTACAGAAATTCGTGCAGAACTTCGTTTATCATGGACATAAACACAGACGGGGCTCCCGTCAATCCAAAAGGCATAACTAGGTATTCATATTGTCCGAGGGGCGTATTAAACACGGTTTTCCACTCATCCCCTGCCTTGATACGGACGTGGAAGTAAGCATCTTTTAAGTCTAATTTTGTAAAGATCTTACCTTGGGCCACGACGTTGAGAAGGTCTCGGATGAGCGGTATAGGATAGGCGTTGTTGGTGGACACTGCATTAAGTCCTCTAAAGTCCGTACACAGTCGTAGTCCCCCATCCTTCTTCTTCACAAAGAGAACCGGAGCGGCGTGGGGGCTGTTGGCTGGTCGGATGAACCCTCGTTGGAGGTTGGTGTCGATGAATTTCCGGAGCTCTTCTCGTTCATGGAGACTCATGGGATAGAGTCGACCTTTGGGCAGTGAGGCTCCAGGTAAAATTTCCACCGCACAGTCCGTTCGTCGGTGCGGGGGTAGAGTATCAGCTTCCTCCTCGGAAAAAGCGTTTAGAAAAGGCCAATACGGTTCGGGTATTTGGTTGATTTCTTCTTGAGTAAGAAGGGCCTTTTCAGTGTGAGTTGGATCATTGCCCCAGTTTTGGTTCCAACGGTGATTTTTGCAGTTGGCATGACTGAAAGTGATGCATCCTTGGGCCCAGTCTATGTAGGGATTGTGATCACATAGCCACTTGCTGCCTAGAATTAACGGGTATTTGGCAGTGGAGCTGATGACAAAGGATCTCTTTTCCCAATGTTGCCCCATGCCTGTGATCACTGGGATGGTTTCAGTAGTAACAGGGTTCATATTGGTGCCATCCATTTGTTCAAAAATTACTGGATTTTGTAATTCCCTAGTTGGTAAAACTAGTCCATTGACTAGAGCTGGGGCGATGATGTCTCTCGAACAGCCCGAGTCGATAAGGGCTTGCACTCGGATGTGCATTTTTCTCTCTGGGTTGATTAGAGTCACTGGCATGAATAAGATGGACCCAGACGGCCGGTTCCTTGCAGGGACGGGCTTGGGGTGGATCTGTCGTTTGGGCCCTTTTACGACAGATCCATCTCGTTTCCCGACTGGGGGCTTTCTGGATTGACTTCTGCGTTTGGGGAAGCGGGGTCGTATTCCATAACTTCTTCCGCTTCCAGTCCTCTCTCTGAGGCGGGCCTTTGGGAAGCGCCACGACCTCTGTTCGCGTGTGGCGCGGGAACCGGGCGTTGGAGAGTAGGGAATGGAGCAAGGGTTGGACGCCGTAGTTGAAGTGGAGGTCTTTGCATGGGCCGGTAGGGGCATTGTGCTGCAAAGTGACCGGCTTGTCCACATTGCAAACACAGCCCTTGTTGCCATCTAGCATCTCTCGCTCCACGGGTGGCATACCCCGCTCCCCGTCCTCCCTTCTGTAGAGTTAAGGGTCTTCTTTGTCCCGTTTGTTGTTGTTGTTCAACCAAACGGACTTCCAAAATGCGATTCTCAACTTCGCATGCAAGTTGGATCCAACCTAACAACGTAGGGGGATTGTCCTGCATAAGGGCTCTGTCCAGGAGTCTCGGGTTTAGCCCTTGCTTGAACAGAATGATTTTGGTGGATTCCTCACACCTAGGGCATTTGGCAGCCAATTGTCGGAATTTCGTAATATAGTCTCTCGCCGACATGCTGCCCTGTTTGATGGCTTGCAATTCTGTTCGGGCCCTGGTTTCCTCTAAGGGGTCTTCATATTGCGCTCGAATAGCATCCACCAACCCCTGGAGAGTATTGAGTTCCGGGGCCCCGATATTGTATAGTCCTACATACCAGTCCGCCGCCTTGCCTTGTAAGCGGGAGCCAAGATGTTCAATTTGACTGGCCTCGCTGCCGAAGAGGTGTCCCCACCGGTTGAAGAATTGTACGACTTGCACTAGGAAAAATCCCAATTTGGAGGGGTCTCCATCAAAAGTAGCTTCTAGTTTCACCCAGCCCATTGGGAGGTCTTGCCGCGGGGCCGGTGCTGGGTAGAAGTCCATTGGAAGCATCAATGGCGTTTGAGGTACGGGGGGACCCGGTTGTGGTAGCGGTGCTGGTTGCGCTGGTGGCGGGATCACCGGCTGAGCCTGGGGTGGCGGCCTCGGCTGGGCTGGCGCTGGTGCCCTCGGCTGGGCCGGCGGTGGTGCCCTCGGCTGGGCCGGTGGCTGCAGCCGTGGTCGGGCAGGCGGTTGCAATCTTGGTCGGGCTGGAGGTGGTAGAACCGGAGGTGCTGGCAATAGCGGTTGAGGTGGAGGTGGTTGGTGCGGCTGAGTAATGATCGGCCGCTGAGGGGTGGATTGGTGGGGTCGTAGTGGTGTAGGCCCCACCGGTTGGTTCGGAGGTGGTCTTACGAGCTGCTCCAGTGGCAAACGTATCGGTTGCTGCAACGGGGTTAGTTGCGGTCGAAGCGGAAGGGGCCGCAGCGGCGAAGGCTTGATGGGTGGTGGGCCGCGCGGGCTTGCCCCTCCCGGCGTCGTGTCTCTGGGACGCACAGGCTGGTCTTGTGGCGCCGGTAGACCATCCCTCGGGGTTTGCTGAATAGGAACCGCTTCTAGTGGTCGTTGCGGTAATTCCTCCCCAGAAGGGGCCGGGAGTCCTTCCGTCTGACCCGGCCGAACTGTTGTTGGAGGAGCGGGAGGGTGTATCACTGTCGTCTCGGTTGGACGGGTTGGCCCTTCTTCCCCTTCTCTAGGCTTCTCCGCTGGAGCCTCCTCGGGAGACGGATCTCCGTCCGATTTAGGGGGTTCCGTCGGAGTCTCTCCGGGTACCTCAGCTGGAGTATCCCCGCTCGGCGGAGTTTCGTCTAGTCGAGGGCGTTCTGCGGGCGATTCTCCCGGTTCATCAGGGTAGGATTCCTCCTCTCCCGAAGGTAGCGGCTGCTGCGGGTCGTCCTCCACTGGATAGGACATGACACTTTGGAGGGTGGCAATTTGTATCGCCATTTCTTCAGGTGAGATTCTCTCTCCTGCCCCCATCGCTGAGATTAGGTGAATGGCATGAGCCAAACTTTCCTCCATATCGATCAGCCTAGCTTCCAACTGTTGCATTCGGCTAGGACCCGGTTGTTCCATCACGGAACCTCCCTCAGTTGTACTCACCGGGGAAAACGGCCCCCAAGGCGGAGGATCTCCTTGATCGACTCGCGATCTCGCTGCTAGAATTCCTTTGGCTAGGCCCGTCACTGCCGAGATGCCGGAATCCACAGCATGGGTACGACTTTGCATTTGCACCCAGCTTTGTTCAGGAACTTCCGTTGGTTCTTTCCACGGGGCAAGTTCCGAATAATCCCAACTCAGGGCGCCGCGGTGGGATGTGTTCCCGTCCGTCCGTTCGGTCGTCCGGTTCCAAAATAGCCAAGGTTGGCTGCTGTCTAGCTCAGGGACCGTCTCTAGGCTTCGGCGCCCGTCCATCGAAACTCTTGGATGTAGCCCTCCGGCCCGGCGCTCCCGCGTTTCTCGGGGTCGGGCTCCCCACTCCGACGGGGTGGGTAGCGAGATCAAGGGAAGAGCTGTAGCCGTCGGCCTTGTCCCCTCACTGCTGAGGTCGATGAGAGGCGGTGTAGACGTCGAAGCACCAGCCCCGGCTGGCACCTGAGAATCTTGGGGTTGCGCTGTTTGACTGTCGGGGGACGCATACGGATCAAACAAAGGATCCCTGTCCGGGACTACCTTGGATTCCGCTGGGCCCGACTCAGGCATGATTGGTAACAAAATGTCAGACTGTGGCTAGATAAGGCTCTCACTACAGGGTTCCCTTTAGAAGCAAACACAAGTCCATTGTTTGAATAAGGAAACTTTACTGCAGAAAAGGTCCATTATAATCCACTGTCCTGAATAGGAGACTCAGGATGGTACATGATCATTGTTACCAATGAAGGGCAAAGCATGAGGTACAGAGTAACAATACCCATCTGGATTTGCCTCCCCCCACAGTTCTCAAAACAACATCTCTCAGTCCTGGGAAGCTGCTCTCCTTCAAGGCCAATGCTTGGTGGAACGGTGGTAGACAAAACAGTTGCCTCCGGTGGGAATGCTGCCTGAGAACTGGTGCACCTGGGGAGAAAGCACTTAAACACTAGAAGCATTAGAAAATGGAGTCAGCACAGTTTAGATATACACTGGGCCTGACACTCCTTTCTGCTGCTGCTGCTGCTATAGTCCTTCATATCACCAGACCCCATAAAGGGGACTTATTTCCAAGTAAATACATTGTGGATTAAGGTGTAACATTTGCAGCTGTACATTTTCAAGGCCTAATGACTGTAAGTAACCAAAGGCCAACTGAAAACTCAAAGTCACAGTAGACTCACACGGGTTAAGAGTGCCGGTTTAGTCAGGCACGCACACCCCCATGTTTCAGCCCCTGCCCCCACCCCCCAGTCGCAATGTGGCTTAGTGCGGGATCTTGCTCTCGGAGAAGAAATCTTGCTGCAAAGGGAAAGACTCTTTTCTCTGGAGCAAGACTCTTCACTTGGAGGACGGGAATCAAGGAATCTGGTCTAATCTATGTAAAGTGTCTTGAGCATTTAGGCAGGATTGCTGTATAAATACTGGCTGGGATCCAACAATTTTGCACAGAACACCACGTTTCCATGCATTCCTCTGTTGTTGCAGCCTCTTGCGATCCGTTCTGGTCAGATCATTCCCAGAACTGAAGAGCTGTGGGTTGAGGGGCTGGAGTGAGGAAGGAAAAGGGAATAAATCATCCACCTTTAGTAAATGCATCTCCGCTGAGGAAACAGGCTGATTTCATGCCCTTGTTGTCCGTCTTCCCCTTAGTCCACTGACCCACGTGGCTTTTCCCCCTACATGGATCCCAAGATTCTTGTGTTAGCTTTTCGGGGAGTGCAAAGGGGCTGCAGGAACAGACAAAACAACTGGGAAACTCTGTGCTCCTTCCATGCACGGATGCTCCCCTTTACACCATTGTTTCTAAGTAAAAGGAAGAGAAGCTCTACAAAAATGCTCATGACTTTACTGGAATCAGAACCCCTGCTCCAGAGCTAGCACTTTCCGTCGGGAATGATTAGATTGCTGAACTGAAAATGGAGCCAGGCATTGCTTTATGAATGATAATGCTCTTTTAAAAGTCTCAAGTCAATTTCAGGAAGCAATGACAGCCCAAAAGTGTCCTATGTTTCTTAGCTCATTGATCTGTCAAGTCCAGTATTGTCTGTTCTGAGGGCTCAACCAAATCTTCCAAAGATCATGTATCACTGTCCATCTATAAAACGCAAATTGCAGGATTCTGCATCCTCAATTTGCCTTGGGGCTATGCAGGGAAAAGAGAGGAGGCTTAACCCTTTAACCTCCATTTGGTCACCCACTCTGTTATTCCCCCCCCCCTTTAAAACACTAAGAACAACAAGCATGAGACAGGTTAAACCTCCTCTCCTCTCCGCATGGCCATGAAGAAAACTGAGGCTGCATGAGCCTGCCACATGCATTCAATAGATGGACGGAGGTGCGTGATCTTTCTAGCCCTCCAAGTCTGTCAGGCACACAGGAGTCTTTCTCAACACTTGTTCCATGAGGTCTTTTAACTAGAGATTGAACCAGGGACTTTGGGCATGCAATCCATGCACTCTACCACTGAGCAATAGCCTGTTCCTGATTTGCCAAGACATTAGATCAAAATAAGTCTAATTATTAATTATAAATAGATTGTGATTTAGGAAACGTCTACCTAACCTATGCAAAAAAAAAAAATGAGTATTGCAGTCAGTGAAAATTTGAATCCCAGGCTCACGATCTGTGAATTTCACCAGCATCAGAAGATCAGGACAGAAAAAATGCAAGTCACTTTTCAATTTTTCATTGCATGTAGGAGACATGATGAAGTAGTCCTTGGGAAATTATTTTAATTGATTCAATACTATTTGATGAGACTTTCATTGAAGAAAATGGGAAATTTGCTAAGAAGCATCTCTGCTGTGTGAAACAAAACCTTGTTCATTTTTTTAAAGTAAGATTTTCCACATTAAGATCTTGATCTCTGGATAACCTAAGAGGAAAGCTTGCCATGACTTTTGGGAGAAATTTCTAATGCTGGAAGTCATTAGTGAGTTAAGCAGTGAATTATTGCCCTCTTCTGAGATGCTGAAACAACTTGGAAGATGGAAAGTCAGAGTAACATTAATTGGCTTATCAATCATTTCAGATTTGCAGAAGGCATAACAGGCCAGGATCTGATGGAGAGACTAAGTTGATGATAGGTATAAATAAGAGCCCTCTCTTTTGATTTCATTGGACTGATTCCAGGTTTACACTGGCATAATTAAGGCCAAAATCCAAGCCCATGTGAATCATATGTGATAAACATCATGTTCAGAACACGGAAAGAGACAAGAGGCGTGATCGGCTGCAAATGCCTCCTACACAAAATCATTTAAAATGATTTTTGCAAGAACGTGCCTTGATGAGTCTCTCTTTCACCTATTATTTGGCCAATACTCCAAGAAGTGCAGGCAGTAAACGTGGTTCTCTCCTCCCCTCTTCAATTTTATCCTTACGAAAATAATGTGAGGCTGACAGTGTGTGTCTGACCAGAGCCAGTGAGCTTTCGTGGCAATGACAGGTTCGAACCAGAGTCTCCCAAATCCCAGTTCAACATCAACCACTACAGCAAAGACTGCACCGAAGACCATGGCCTCAGACAGAAGCTGTTTCGATGGTTGTTGGGGGTTTTCCGGGCTGTCTTGCCGTGGTCTTGGCATTGTAGTTCCTGACGTTTCGCCAGCAGCTGTGGCTGGCATCTTCAGAGGTGTAGCACCAAAAGACAGAGATCTCTCAGTGTCACAGTGTGGAAAAGATGTAGGTCATTTGTATCTACTCAGGAGGGGTGGGGTTGAGCTGAGTCATTCTATAAGAGTTTCCCAGGGTGTGGAATGCTAATGGCGGGAGGCTTCACTGTATCCCGAGGCGGTTCTTTTGCATATGGATTGGTGCTTGATGTGCTAATCTTCTCTGCAGGGCTATTGTCGGGTGTGGAGTGTTTTGTTGGCCTGGTGTTTTTCAGAACTGGAGCCCATGCTCTGTTCATTCTTAAGGTTTCTTCTTTCCTGTTGAAGTTTTGCTTATGCTTGTGAATTTCAATGGCTTCCCTGTGCAGTCTGACAAAGTAGTTGGAAGTGTTGTCCAGTATTTTGGTGTCCTGGAATAAGATACTGTGCCCTGTTTGAGTTAGGCTATGTTCAGCCACTGCTGATTTTTCAGGCTGTCCAAGTCTGCAGTGTCTTTCATGTTCTTTTATTCTTGTCTGGATGCTACGCTTTGTGGTCCCGATGTAGCATCCAGACAAGAATAAAAGAACATGAAAGACACTGCAGACTTGGACAGCCTGAAAAATCAGCAGTGGCTGAACATAGCCTAACTCAAACAGGGCACAGTATCTTATTCCAGGACACCAAAATACTGGACAACACTTCCAACTACTTTGTCAGACTGCACAGGGAAGCCATTGAAATTCACAAGCATAAGCAAAACTTCAACAGGAAAGAAGAAACCTTAAGAATGAACAGAGCATGGGCTCCAGTTCTGAAAAACACCAGGCCAACAAAACACTCCACACCCGACAATAGCCCTGCAGAGAAGATTAGCACATCAAGCACCAATCCATATGCAAAAGAACCGCCTCGGGATACAGTGAAGCCTCCCGCCATTAGCATTCCACACCCTGGGAAACTCTTATAGAATGACTCAGCTCAACCCCACCCCTCCTGAGTAGATACAAATGACCTACATCTTTTCCACACTGTGACACTGAGAGATCTCTGTCTTTTGGTGCTACACCTCTGAAGATGCCAGCCACAGCTGCTGGCGAAACGTCAGGAACTACAATGCCAAGACCACGGCAAGACAGCCCGGAAAACCCCCAACAACCATCGTTCTCCGGCCGTGAAAGCCTTCGACAATACATAGAAGCTGTTTCATTCCTACATACAGAGACTCATACCTGGAAGGCTACTGAAAGACAACGCAGACAAAGAAGCACCAGTATAATCAGTTCTGTACATCATAATGTGCACATTATATGAGTCTAGGAGCTGACATGGAATTAAGCAATGTTCCAAGTTTAAACCACATACACAATCCTTAGTAATTGCTTTTGTAGAAATCTCAGAAAGTAGCAACCAATGAAGACTTCCTAGTAGTCATCAGGTGGCGCTTTGACATCTCCATGTCTAGATGAAAGCCAGATAAAATAATGTGTGTAATAGGTAACTGAGCTATTTGTGCAGTTTATTTCAGTCACAGGAAAACAAATCATTTTTCAGTGCATACAGTTATGAATTTAGCTTATGACCATTGGACGCAATATGATTTGAAACGGAACCATTGCACCCCAGGGATTCCTGCACGGGCAGTGAAAAGAAGGAACTGCGATCAGTTCTAGCTGTGACACTCACAGTAAAGCCCACAATCCCTCCTAGTTTATTTATTTATATTTATTTATATATTAGATTTTTAGTCTGCCCTCCCCGCCAGGCAGGCTCAGGGCGGAATACAACGTTTCCATTGACATACAGTACAATTAAAACACTTAACATTATATAAATAAAACATTAAAACACATTATACAATAAAACATTCTCCTCAGATGGCGCCCGTAAAGTGAGGATAAAATGCTGTGCTTCAGCCTGGCCCATGTATAGGGTGGTGGACAGATCTTTTATGTGGCCGGCGGGGCCCAGCCTAGCCTCCTCCATATGCCTGGCAGAACATCTCTGTCTTACAAGAAAGAGAACAAATCCTGCCGGGCCCTGGTGTCATCAGACAGAGAGTTCCACCAGATGGGTGCCAGGACCGAGAAGGCCCTGGCTCTGGTTGAGGCCAGGCGGGCCTCCCTTGGGCCAGGGACCACCAAAGTTTTTATTTGTTGAATGAAGCGCTATCTGGGGTACATACAGAAAGAGGCGGTCCCATAGATATGCTGGGCCCAATCCACATAGGACTTTACAGGTCAATACCAAAACCTTGAACCGGACCCAGTACTCCACTGGTAACCAATGCAGCTGGCGTAGTATAGGTGTTATATGTTTCCTGGTCGGGACCCTTGCAATTACTCGCGTAGCCACATTTTGGACCAGCTGTAGCCTACGGATCAGGCCCAGGGGAAGCCCTGTGTAGAGCGAGTTGCAGTAGTCTAGTCTGGATGTGACCATTGCTTGGATCACTGCAGTTAAGTCATGGGTCGACAGGCAAGGAATAAGCTGCTGGGTCTGTCTTAGAAAAATGAAGACTGGGCAACCATGGCCAATAGACATTAAACAATAGTGGGGAAAGTATTGCCCCCTGAGGGACACCGCACACCAACGGGTGGTGGGATGACAATTTCTCCCCAAGTGCCACGCTTTGTCCCCGACTGTGGAGAAGAGAGACAATCCACTTAAGGCAGTCCCTCATATCCCCACATCGGCAAGGTGGTGGGTCACTAGATCGTGATCAACCATACCGAACGTTGCTAACAAATCCAATAAGATCAGCAGCTGTCTGTGGAGATTGTCTATGAGGGTGATCAGCAATGTCTCCATCCCGTGTCCTGGGCAGAAACCAGATCGGAAGGGGTCTAGGGCCAAGGTCTCCTTCAGGGAACTCTGCAGCTGCTCCACCACCACCCGCTCAATCACCTTGCCCAGAAACAGGAGGTTCAAAACTGGGTGGTAATTGATTGGATTTCTGGGGTCCAAGGATGGTTTCTTCAAGAGAGGCTTAACCACGGCTTCCTTCAATGCTCCCAGAAAAACATCGGTGCCCAAAGATGTGTTAACAATGGCCTCCAAGGCAACTCATAACCCATCTATGCTGCCGTTCACCAGCCACGATGGGCACGGGTCCAAGGAGCATGTGGTAGGCCTCACTGCTCGTAGGGCTCTTTCAGTCTCATCCCCAGAGAGTGGGTTGAAATGGTGTAATATAAGCTCAATAGATGGCCAAGTGGCCTCCAGTTCACATACTGTATCAATTGTGGCCAGCACGTCATGGTCGGGGGACAGGATTTTGTCAGCAAAAAACCTCCCAAAAGCCTCACAGCTAATACCCGAATTTGAAATTTGACTGTGTCCCCCTGGTAGGGTGACCAAAGACCAAACCACATTGAACAATTTTGCTGGGCGTGAGCTAGCTGACGCAATGGAAGCTGCGTAGAAATCCTTCTTTGCAGCTTTCACCGCCATCTCATAGGCTTTCGTAAACGTCCTATAAGATGATCTTGCATCTTCATCGCGAGATCGCTGCCACACTCGCTCAAGCCATCTCAGCTTCATCCATCGTAGCTCCTCTGTATACCAGGGAGCCAGTCTGGTGCGGGAGCAAAGAGGGAAATGGGAGGTGATTTTGTCGATGGCTTTGGAAAGACGGACTTGCCGGTCTTCCATCAGCTCATACTGCCAGGGAGTATTGGATCTCGCAGAGCATTCTGGAAACCAATTGAATCCATAAGTCTCCGTGGGCGAGCATAAATGAGCTCGCCACCCTTGCCGGGGGGGGGGGGAGGGGACAGCATGTCCAACTGAGCCTTCAGAAATGAGTGGTCTGACCATGGCACCAGTTTAAATGTTTCCAGATCAGATCCAGCATGTGGCCTGCTTGATGTGTGTGGGTTGAAACAATTTGGGAGAGTCCTACAGCAGCCATGGAGGATACCAGGTCTGCAGCCTGAATAGAGGCAGCAGCACCGGCGTGGATGTTGAAGTCTCCCAGTACTACTAGTCTCGGATACTCCAATGCCCACCCCACTACCGCTTCCAACGGGCGTGACAGGGTATCTGTTGGCATTCTAGGCAGTTGGTACACCACACAGATAGCCAAACTCTCCTCAACACCTCACACTAGGCCTACATAATCAATGCCTGAGATCTCTAGGACTGGGAGTGGTTTGAAGTAGAAAGCCTCTCGGATAAGAATCATCACCCCTCCCCCCACCGGCCTCCCGTTCAGGACTGATGGAGGACCAAACCCCGGGGGGGGGGGTCAGTTCTTTCAAGGTGACCATTTCACCCTCCCTTACCCAGGTCTCCGTCATGCACACTAGGTCCATATTATTTGCTACAAAGTAATCATGTAGCATTCTAGTTTTATTGTTTATGGACCTGGTGTTGCACATCAGTGTCAAAGGGGGGCTGAGTTTCCTAACTCCACACCCAGCATTTCTCGGGATGGGATGCAGGTTGGAAGGGCACCGAGCCCTGCCATATCTCCGTGTCCTTCTCATCTTAACCCAAGTCCCACTGCCATACCTCCCTCATCCCAAGAGGACAGGGATCCCTGGCTCCATATCAACCACTCTCTTCGACCGCCACTGTCTGGCTCACTCTATTTATACCAGCTGTTAGATCTCTAATACTTCCAGTTTTAAAATTCCCAGACACACCATCAGCTGTTGGAACCAATAACTAGCCAGTTGAGGCTCAGTGAGTAAAACCCAGTAATAGAATCTATCTGCCCATAATCCAATCCAATGGGCAGAGTATCTCTGACCCCTCGTTCAAAAACAATTTCCTATCCAGGAAAAGTACCTCAGGCACAGAGAGGGGTGGGGCTGAGAGGCTGGCAGCTCTCTCACAGGCAGGCAGATGTTTGCTCTTCTCCCTCCCTCCCTCCCTCTCTGGCAACACAGGCTCCTGGAGGCAGATGCTGTTAAAGCACCTCAGGCATGGAGAAGGGCGGGGCTGAGAGGCTGGCTTCTCTCTCACAGGCAGGCAGATGTTTGCTCTTCTCCCTCCCTCCCTCCCTCCCTCTCTGGCAACACAGGCTCCTGGAGGCAGATGTTGTTAAAGTACCTCAGGCACAGAGAGGGGTGGGGCTGAGAGGCTGGCTTCTCTCTCACAGGCAGGCAGATGTTTGCTCTTCTCCCTCCCTCCCTCCCTCCCTCTCTGGCAACACAGGCTCCTGGAGGCAGATGTTGTCAATGCACCTCAGGCATGGAGAAGGGCGGGGCTGAGAGGCTGGCTTCTCTCTAACAGGCAGGCAGATGTTTGCTCTTCTCCCTCCCTCCCTCCCTCCCTCTCTGGCAACACAGGCTCCTGGAGGCAGATGTTGTCAATGCACCTCAGGCATGGAGAAGGGCGGGGCTGAGAGGCTGGCTTCTCTCTCACAGGCAGGCAGATGTTTGCTATTCTCCCTCCCTCCCTCCCTCCCTCCCTCCCTCTCTGGCTACACAGGTTCCTGGAGGCAGATGTTGTCAATGCACCTCAGGCATGGAGAAGGGTGGGGCTGAGAGGCTGGCTTCTCTCTCACAGGCAGGCAGATGTTTGCTCTTCTCCCTCCCTCCCTCCCTCCCTCCCTCTCTGGCAAAACAGGCTCCTGGAGGCAGATGTTGTTAAAGCACCTCAGGCATGGAGAAGGGCGGGGCTGAGAGGCTGGCTTCTCTCTCACAGGCAGGCAGATGTTTGCTCTTCTCCCTCCCTCCCTCCCTCCCTCTCTGGCAACACAGGCTCCTGGAGGCAGATGTTGTCAATGCACCTCAGGCATGGAGAAGGGTGGGGCTGAGAGGCTGGCTTCTCTCTCACAGGCAGGCGGATGTTTGCTCTTCTCCCTCCCTCCCTCCCTCCCTCTCTGGCAACACAGGCTCCTGGAGGCAGATGTTGTTAAAGCACCTCAGGCATGGAGAAGGGCGGGGCTGAGAGGCTGGCTTCTCTCTCACAGGCAGGCAGATGTTTGCTCTTCTCCCTCCCTCCCTCCCTCTCTGGCAACACAGGCTCCTGGAGGCAGATGTTGTTAAAGCACCTCAGGCATGGAGAAGGGTGGGGCTGAGAGGCTGGCTTCTCTCTCACAGGCAGGCAGATGTTTGCTCTTCTCCCTCCCTCCCTCCCTCCCTCTCTGGCAACACAGGCTCCTGGAGGCAGATGTTGTCAATGCACCTCAGGCATGGAGAAGGGCGGGGCTGAGAGGCTGGCTTCTCTCTCACAGGCAGGCAGATGTTTGCTCTTCTCCCTCCCTCTCTGGCAACACAGGCTCCTGGAGGCAGATGTTGTTAAAGCACCTCAGGCATGGAGAAGGGCGGGGCTGAGAGGCTGGCTTCTCTCTCACAGGCAGGCAGATGTTTGCTCTTCTCCCTCCCTCCCTCCCTCCCTCTCTGGCAAAACAGGCTCCTGGAGGCAGATGTTGTTAAAGCACCTCAGGCATGGAGAAGGGCGGGGCTGAGAGGCTGGCTTCTCTCTCACAGGTAGGCAGGTGTTTGCTCTTCTCCCTCCCTCCCTCTCTGGCAACACCAGAGACATTCAGTTGGCACTAGAGACTCCCATAGTCATTGCTTCCCTTTAGTCCTGGCATCTTGCCTCTGAAGGAGGCTTACTAGACTCTCCTTGCAGCACTAGACTATGAATAAATACAAAAATAATATTTACCTTTCGAACCTGCGTGAATGACTTGAATGAAATGAAATAAATGCATGGGGTGAGGTAGGGCTGTGGCTCAGTGATAGAGCATCTGCTTTGCATGTAGGAGGGCCAAAATTGAACCCCTCACAGCTCCAGTTAAAGTGATGAGGTAGTAGGTGCTTTGAATAGATCTCTACCTGAGACCGTAGAGAGGAGCTGGCATTCAGAGTAGACAATACTCACCTTGATAGATGCACTCACAGGAATCATTGGCATTTGCATTTCCACCTTTATATGCTTTTCGTGTCCCCTGTGAACAGCAGTCCTCTACCTGAAGCACTTTACTGGTGTGCTGTTTCATCACAGTGCAGTATCATTTCTCTGCCAGCCTCCACACCAGCTAAAGGTAGAATTTCCAACTCTGGCAAGAGAAATTCCTGGGGCAGTGGTTGAGGAGGGCAAAGTTGGAGAGGAAGCTCAGTGGAGATGTGATGCCATAGAGTCTGCCCTCTGAATCTGCCTTTTCCTCCTGGGGAACTGACCTCTGTAGTCTGGACATCAGTTATAATAATGCCAGACCCCACTCTGAGGTTGGCAACCCTTAGGGTTGCCAGGTATCTGCCAACTCCCCCATCTCCAGCTCCTGTTGCCCTCCAGCAGCTGATGGGAGAAAAATAAAATTAAAAATCACTATCAATGCAACAGCATTATATCACATCCTGTGGAAAAAACAGAAATGAGGTCATGCCTCTCTAAGAATTGCCAGACACTGTATGGTGACATCACTTCCCAGAAGTGACTAGCAGAATCTGGCCGAATCAGGCCACTGCATAGCTCGGAAACGCTGCCATACTCCGCAGCAGCCTGATTCAGCCCAATTCAGGCCCAGATTGGGCCAAATCGGGCCCCTGGGGCGTGCAGGAGCACTCCCAGGGTGACCTGTGACCTGATCAATGACATCACTTCCCGGAAGTGACATCATCATGCAAGGTGTGAGCACACATGCATGAGCTGCACACATGTGCGAAAGTGAAAAGTAAAAGGTAGGAGTCAGGTCTCACATCTCGCACTGGGGGGCTAGGGGGATCTGGCAACCCTAAGGGAGTGGGTTTTGATTAACCACACTGCAAGCTCTGGCCCTCATCTTTTCCGCCGTAGTGTGCTAGCCATGAAAAAGAAAGAGGCTTGGGCTCCATGGTTTGTTTCAGTAGAGGCTATCTAATTTTCAAAATTTGTTTGTTTATTTTGCCACAAGACATATTCAAAGTCTAAGACAGTACCACTCACGACAGTATACAGAACCCCTCCTTCATTATATTGTCGAAGGCTTTCATGGCCAGAGAACGATGGTTGTTGTGGATTTTCTGGGCTGTATAGCCGTGGTCTTGGCATTGTAGTTCCTGACGTTTCGCCAGCAGCTGTGGCTGGCATCTTCAGAGGTGTACCACCAAAAGACAGTGATCTCTCAGTTTCACAGTGTGGAGAAGATGTTGGCAGGTAATTTATATCTACTCAGGAAAGTGGGTTTGGGCTGGGTCATCCTGTAAGAGTTTCCCAGGGTGTGGAATGCTAATGGAGGGAGTCTTCACTGTATCCTGAGAAGGTTCTTTAGCATATGGATTGGTGCTTGATATGCTAATCTTCTCTGCATATCTATAAACAGAGGGATGGGGTGGCCATGGGAAGTCCTCTCAGCCCAGTTATAGCAAACTTCTACATGGAACATTTTGAAAAAACAGCTCTAGAATCAGCACCGCACAAACCTATAGTCTGGTTCCAGTTCACAGATGATACCTTTATCATTTGGAGTCATGGTGAGGAAGAATTGATGGAGTTTTTAAACCACCTCAACAATATCCGCCTGAACATACAATTCACCATGCAGAAAGAAACCAAGGGTAAACTTCCATTTCTAGATACCTTGGTCATCCGCAAAGCAAACTTTCAGTTAGGTCACAAGGTCTACAGGAAACCAACTCAAATGGATCTGTACTTACACAAAAACTCCAATCACCAATCACCCTCGACCGAAAAGAGGCATAATAAAAATGTTAGTAGACCATGCAAAACGGATATGTAAACCGCACTTTCTCAACGAGGAAATTAATCATCTAAACCATGCACTTCAAGCAAATAGCTTCTCCAGAAATTAAATCAGAAGAGCGATTAAACCAGGATAAATCAAACAACTAAGGAAAAACAGTCTCCCACAGGGAAAGTGTTTTTGCCATATATCAAAGGAATCACTGATCAGATGGGAAAGCTTATGAAAAAGCACAGCCTACAAACAGTATTCAGACCCACCAAAAAATACAACAGATGCTACGTTCAGCAAAAGACAGTAGAGACCCCCTTATCTCATCCGGACTATACCATATACCCTGCAGCGGTGGACAAGTTTACATCAGGACCACAAAGCGTAGCATCCAGACAAGAATAAAAGAACATGAAAGACACTGCAGACTTGGCCATCCTGAAAAATCAGCAGTGGCTGAACATAGCCTAACTCAAACAGGACACAGTATCCTATTCCAGGACACCAAAATACTTGACAACACTTCCAACTAATTTGTCAGATTGCACAGGGAAGCCATTGAAATTCATAAGCATAAACACAATTTCAATGGGAAAGAAGAGACTTTAAGAATGAATAGAGCATGGTTTCCAGTCCTGCAAAACACCAGGCTAATGAAACACTCTACATCCCACAATAGCCCTGCAGAGAAGATTAGCACATCAAGCACCAATCCATATGCAAAAGAACCTCCTCAGGATACAGTGAAGCTTCCCCCCATTAGCATTCCACACCCTGGGAAACTCTTACAGGATGACTCAGCCCAAACCCACTTTCCTGAGTAGATATAAATTACCTGCCAACATCTTCTCCACACTGTGACACTGAGAGATCTCTGTCTTTTGGTGGTACACCTCTGAAGATGCCAGCCACAGCTGCTGGCGAAACATCAGGAACTACAATGCCAAGGCCACGGCTCTACAGCCCAGAAAATCCACAACAACCACCCTCCTTCATTCCTTGGACTGTTTTTTGCCTCTGATCTACTGAGCTGGGGAGCCAGTCCCACACACACTCTCTCATACACACACAATTTAGGCCTTGGGCTGTGTTGCAGTCAGGCTTATAGATCTCCTTATTTGAGGGAAGGAGGGCCACAGCCTCCTGTTTAGAGCCCCTGTGCCGTAGGTTGCATTCCCACCCTATATTCTACTTGAGGGACTTCTCCTTATTCAGGTCATCTAGGATATAATGACATACAGAATTGTTGAAATATAAAAACTTTCTGACTAGCAGGAAAGGCATATTCCTGCACCAGTGTACAGGGTGTGGTACACAGTTTGTTGTCCACAGGCTGTGCAGGATGTTTAAGGAGGGGAGGCCCTCTGTCAAGCTGACCAATGACATAATTGTAAAAACAAACAAACACATGGCAAAAACGAATTTTCTTCACTTTTTTTTTTTTTTGGCTTGCCTATCCCACTAAGCAAAACGCACTATTTTCTCATTCTTGTGTCCCTGATCTGTTTCTGAAAGCACAATTAAGGGTGTGAAGGGGTATTGGTACCTTCACATGCATTGTCTTGAAAGGAGCTTAACATAAGGAAATCGGGAGTTGGGTCAGCAATTGTAAATATCCTCTGGGCAATTCAGTGTGTGTTTGTTCTGAAGTGGACTTCCAGCAGTCAGAGAGTTATCGGACACCCTGGCACCAGGGTTGTTGGTGGGAAAGATCAGCTGTTCAGATAACACTGGGAGCGCAACTCCACCTACAGACAGGACAGACAGAAAAAGGGACCTGATGAGATCATTAATTGCTTTCACATGGAGAAAATAATGAGAACTCTGCGATGGGATATGGGCAATAAAATGCCTTTGTTGTCAGGAAGAGGATTTTCCCTTCACTTTCTGATTATAATAAACTCTTTCTTGGAATTATGTGAGACCCGTAGAAATTGCATGGCTAAAGTTTAAAGAGAGGTACCTGTTAGGTTGTGATAATGGAAACATCATTTTCCTTTTTTTGTTTTTATTAAAAGATTCAATATTCATAGTATTGTAGACATAATTTAGTTTCTACAAACAGGTTTTTTTAAAGGCCTTTTACACAGATTGAATTTCCATCAATATTTTCCAGAATAAAGCAATACTATCGGAGGTAATGATTTTATAACCCTCCAGGCGATGCTTTCCTAAGAAAGGGAAAAGACGAGCCCATTCTACCTACCAACAGGAAATGTCATTTCAAATAGGGCTGTGATGAATTTCTGCCCACAGGGATTTTTGAGGTGAAAGAAACGATTTGAGGGCGTGTGTGATGGCCACACTCCAGGCTTGCTTAACTTGCTCATGCACTTCTGGCCATCTGTCCGCAGATTATTCGTTTCTTCACCCAGCTTTGCTGCCATTTAAAAAAAATACAAAACTCTTTCTGAGGCAGCCTGAACTTTACCTTGACACAATCTCAATCATAGTATGATACTGTGAAGACAAGTAGGAAAGTCTAGCAGCACCTTGAAGACTAACCAACTTTATTGTAGCATAAGCTTTCGAGAACCACAGCTCTCTGCATCTGACGAAGAGAGCTCTGTTTCTTGGAAGCTTATGCTACAATAACGTTGGTTAGTCTTCAAGGTGCTCCTGGACTTTCGACTATTTTGCAGCTACAGACTAACACAGCTGACTCCTCTGGATCTGTGAAGACCTGAGCTTCCTGCCCTCTTTCTGAACGGATACCATTTTCCTTCCATTTTGCAGCCTGCCTCCTCTCTTCCCCAGACAATTGCTAGAATACGTGATACATAGGGGGCAAAGTTGAATTTGCAGGGGGCGCACCCTCTTCATTTTGGCCCTACCCTGCTAGTGACCAAGCAGATCATAGCAACAAAATGTGATTAATAGTAGCCTAAGCGTGTCTGTGGTGATAGGTGTTAATGGCTAACCCATTCCTTCCTCCAGCACTTGCTTGCTTGCCCTCTCCCTCTTCATGGCGCATTTGCCACTTTTCAATCTGGCAAATTATGGGCAGTTCACAGAGTCGTGAAAAGGTGGCAACACTGTGTCTAACCCTCTGAGTAGCGCTGGTCCCGGTATATTGTCTATCATAAGGTTTCCTAACATGGTTTCCCAGTCACTAGCCACCTGTGTTGAGCTCAAGACACTTAGAGGGTGGTGGGCGTGAATGTACCGGCTCTGCCCTGTACCTGTGTGATTACCAGCTCATGAATGCGATGTCTATGTGGGCTCTTCCATACACTGACCCTCTTCCAATAGTGTTCAGTGATATTTTGTTGTTGCTTTTGTGCTTTCTGTAGACACACTGCGGCAACGGAATGCAATCCGTTCTTTCCAGTTTCCTGACGCACTCTTGTAATGCCCATTCCCTTAAACACGACACCACATTTTTCACCAGGTTGTGATGATGCACCAGCTCCTCCCTCCACTTCTCTGTGATTGGACAATTGGTTTCCTGCCTCTGACACTTTAGAGGTTCATTGATATGCCAGAGGAAATCTGCTGGTTCGTTGGTCCATGAAGTGATTGAAAAATATCCCAGCTTGGTCAGCAGCTGTGGAGAAACTTCTCTGTCTGGCTGTTCATCTCATGCCGGGGAGAGGGGGGGACTTTCATCTAACCAAGCTGTGACCCAAGGATGAGATAGACACCTTCCTTGAGGCCTTCAAGAGGACTGCCAAAGTGGCCCAGTAGCCACCGGCTCAGTGGGCCATCATACTCAGGCCCTACCAGATGGGAGAGGCCCAAGCGGCACTACAAGCTGTCCCCAAGGAAGAAGGGACCAATTATAAGAAACTCAAGGAAGCCATTTTGGACAGGTATGAGGTCACCCCTTGAACCTACCAGCAGAAATTCAGGGGCCTCACCTACAGGAAGATCAATCACCCCCACGCAGTGGTTAACACCCTCCACAACACACCTATCGGTGGTTCAGGCCAGTGACTGAGGGGGAGAAGGCCATCATGGACCAAGTAGTCCTAGAACAGCTACTCAACAGTCCTATCCTCCGCTCACTATCCCACCTGGGCTGGCCACCAGGAGCCAACAACACCTTAGCCCGCGTGCTGGCTTGGTTCTTCCAGATGTTGGAAACCCAGGATGTCAAGGAGTTCTGCCGCTCGTGTCCCATATGCCATCAGGCTGCCAGCCAACCCTCACAGCAGGCCCCCCTCTTTCCCTTGCCGATCATCAGAACACCCTTTGAATGGATAGCCATGGACTTCGTCGGGCCCTTGAACCAGACGGTCAGGGGCTGCCCTTTTGTGCCAGTTCTGATGTTCTATGCATCCCTCTACCCAGAGGCTGATCCACTCCATACCATGCAAGCTACGAGGGTGACACGGACTCTCTTGTGGTTCTTTGCCTAGGTGGGGTTACCTTATGAGCTCTTAACAGATTGCGGGACCCCCTTTATGGCCAAAGTAACCCATCAACTCTGTAAGACCCTGGGTATTCGGCAAGTCGCTACCACAATTTACCAACTGCAGACAGATGGTCTGGTTGAGCGATTCAACCAGACCATCAAGAGGATGCTGAGGAAGCTAGCCCATGACAAACCAACACAAGGGGATCTCTTCATCGACCTCCTCCTGTTCGCCATCAGGGAGACACCACAAGTTTCCACGGGGTTCGTGTCGTTCAAGCTGGTGTACAGCCAGTGGCCCTGAGGAACACTGGAGGTGGTCAAGGGCCAGTGGGTCAACCCTCGAGAGGCACCTGCGCCTCCCACCCTGAGAATGTCCAAAGACTGAGGGAACAACTCCAAGTAGCTCACGAGGATGCCTGGCACAACTTGGTCAACAAACAAGGGGTACAAAAGGTCTGCTATGACAAGGGGACCCAGCTTTGCACTTTCCAGGTAGGCGACTAGGTCCTTGTGAATCGAAGATTATAATTAATGATAATATCATAATAATGATAAAAACTAGCAGCAAACTGTTATTGAGTACATGAAATAATAAATAAATCCTAAAAGTTTAAAAATTCCTTTCAAAAGATCAAATCACTTTATATATGTACTTTTTTAAAAAAAGCTTCAGTAACTCGACTGTTCTCTCTGCAAACACAAGTGTTAAAGTGTGTTCTTGAAACCGCTTGGCTTGAAGTTTCAAGTATGATATCACTGGACATCTGCTAGTTAAGTAATTCTGGCATATTAACTAGAATGAACGTTTGAGAAGAGAGTACTGGGGCAGTACAAGGTTGATTATTTTTGCTTAAGAAAAAAAAATAAAGGAAGAATTTCAAAACATCAGAGTCCTCCTGATACCAGGAATGCACATTTGACCTTTATAGGACAAAATGTGTTCCCTGTAAACTTTACGGGTGTCTAGTTGTTAAATTAAATGAGGCCAGCACCGGGCAATGCATAAAACCATAGCTCTGCATACAGAAGATCAGATCTTTTTCCAGATCTGTCAGTCCTTGGCAGGTAGATCCCTGAGTCCCTCATAGCAAGCACCCCGACGCATTGGTTGAAGCAACTTTTATTAGAGATCTATACAGTCCAAGTGATCTACATGAAGGCATTGGCAGAAGTGACTATTCAAAAAGGGGTAGTGTCAATTATAGGGAAACTTCCCGCCCTTTGGGTCCATTAACATTCTGGCACGAAAACCCCAAAGAGTTACATGGGAATTGGTTAGTTTAGACTAGACATAGTACAGAATGAAATCATCTCAGTCTCTGAGAAAAGATACGTTGCTCACTGCCTGCAACTTGCATCCAAGAACACTTGCTGTAGAAGTGAAAGTAAATACCTTCAACAGATAACAGACAACCTCCAGTGGCTCCCCTGTACATTTCATGTTAGCAGTTTACACACCCTCAGATGATCAACACAGTGTACAGAATACAACCTCAGCAAACATTTATGATCAGCACAAAATGCAAAACACCTTAATGGCAGGCATGCAGGCAGGCGTGCATGACAGATCAAATTGGCAAGATTTAAATCTTTGCATTAGACTGTGAACCAGTTTTAGGTGATGGTTGATAGGACTGGTAGGGAAGGACGTGTGGCCAAGGTTACTGTTTCATCTGTCTTCAGATGGTGGGATTCAGAAACTGTTACACTATTCATATTTGTTGGCAAGCAAGAACAAAACTGAACCAAACTAACAGCTCCACTGAGCAGTTTTAGGATGAAAAAAGGGTGCAAGGAAGTAGACTGAAGCTGCTCTTCCGTGCACACGGTGGTCACGAGGAGCAGAAAAAGGCCAGTGTGCCCCGGGGAGGCATGGAAGTCCCATTTCACATCTGTTATATCAGACAGAACATCCTCATGACATCCGCCAGCTTTATAGTGTGCCGTTGGATAGTTCTAGCCCATCCGTCCAATCCACCAAGACTCCCTTGCCCTACCACAAGCCTTATCGAAATGCATGGGAATTACGCAAGTGTGGTGTGTGCATAAATTGTGTCCCATGGTAATTAGTGAGAGACTTTGAATTTTCAGTCTCAGATGCCTAACAGGCTAATCCTGATTAAAGAATAATCTATACAAAGTATGACTACAACCAGTATTTACCACGAATGGTAACACGTTCGGACTCTGCACATTCCTGACGAGACGTTCCTGGCTAGACCTGAAGTGGAGCTGTTTATGCAACAATTCTATGCAGGTCCTTCGGTGGCTGCTGGGCCTCGACAGCTGAACGCACCCACAATAAAGACAAGCGGCGCGTTTGCCTTGAGCTCTTTTCCCCAGAGGATATCCTGTCCGTGATGATCAGATGCCAGCCTGTCCCATTTGTTCCAAAGAGAAAGTCTAGCCAATGTGAAAAGCACATCAAAAGTATGACAAGTAGCTCGGGTTTATCATTGTGCATGTTGGGAATGCGGGAGCCAGACCACGTGTCCGTCACTGATCGCTGAGGCCGGGGTTAGAGAGATGAATTGGTATCCACACTGTGAGCGGGACTAAAACTCTGTACGATGAAGTGGGCATTTTGCACAAAGGTAAGAAATAAAAAGGCTGGTTCACACAAGCATGTATAAAATGTTGGGACTTGTGAATTTATGAACCACCTCCATTAAAATATAAAACGATACAGGGGTCTGACTATATTATTTGATCTGTGATGGGTGTTTGATTTTTTTACATCTGTGGGGAGGGGCACAACATTTACTTATTTACTTCACTTATACCCCACTTTTCCCGCCAATGGGAACCCAGAGGGGCTTGCAACAATCTCCCCTTTTCCATTTTCTCCTCACAACAATCCCGTGACACAGACTAGGTTGCAAGAGTGTGGCTGGCCCAAGGTCACCCAGCGAGCTTCCGTGGCAGAGCGGGGATTTGAACCTGGGTCTCCCCGATCTTACTTCAGCACTCTAACCATTACACCATACTGCTCCCATTAATGGCATTAGTTCATGTTTCCAGAAAAGACTGAGGGCCAAGCTACAAGTGACGAATGACACTTGAACGGCAAGTGTATTTCTCCCTGTTCACTTGCCCTCCACTCAATCCACTTGCTGTTCAAGTGTCATTCGTCACTTGTAGCTTGGCCCCCAGTGTCTCTAGTTCACAGAAGACCTTTGTATTGGGTACACACAAGGTTGCCATCCTCTTAGTCCTCCCGGGACCTACTGTCCTAGTCACTCTTTAAGGCACCTTTTCCTTCCTGTCTACCCCAGGGAGAGCTTCATAAGCCCAGCTGCCAGGACCGGTGCTCGGGTCCACTCTCCTCTTTTACTTCGACATAATCTCTCTTTCCTTCTTGATTGCCTTTGTTCTCCATTCTCCCTTCTTCGTGCCACAAACCTCCAACTTTGCCTCTTTGCTTTCCATCTTTCCCTCTCTTTTCCTCTCTATGCCCCATCTCTCCTTGGCTCTACTACCCTTCTTTATTTGGCGCCCCTCTTTTTATACCTCCCCCTACATTGACTCATCTCCTCTAGGTTCTCTGTTCTGCCCTATTTAGGGATCTTAAAGGGAAAACGGGGTGCAGTACCCTTTGATCACTCCACATTCTTGCGGTGCATGCACTGTGTGTTGTAGGGAGCCCTGGCTTTCCCCTGTAAATCATCCTTTCTTCCATTCATGTTTAAACAATAAGTATAATGTTTTCAAATGCCAACACAGTGGAGTCTATTTTTGCTGATGGCAGGGCCAACGGTGTGTGACATTTCCCCCAGACACATCTCTGGATCAGGCCATGTTCTGGGAATTCCATGCTTCCCATATACTTGGGGCCTCATTCAGATAATGATCACAATGCAAGGGGAGGGAGCCTAGAACTGCCCCCAGGCAGGGCCGGCCCGTCCATTGAGGCCAGTGAGGCGGCCGCCTCAGGGCGCTAAGGCGCCGGAGAGGCGCCGACCTGGGGGCAGGGGTGCGCGCCATGGAGCTGCTGCCGCCATTGCCGGCTAAGAGTGCGTGCTGGCAGCGGCAGCGTGGGGCAGCTGATCAAGCAGCCTCCCGTTCAGTTGCTCTGCGGGCCAGGTGCAGCCAGCGGCCAGGGCATTAAGCTGCCTCGGGTGCCGGCGACGCTGGAGCCGGCCCTGCCCCCAGGCACCATTTTCCTGATCTGAAATGACCTGAAATGGTATTTGCTCCACTTGGGAAGCTGACGTGTAGCCACAGGAGTGCCTTTGGTGGGGGGGCGGGGGGGGCAGGGAGTGTCTGTCCCCTCCCGGCCTTTGTTCTTGTGCCTGTCGTCTGCCGTTGGCCACTCTGGACCCAAATGATGACATGCGGGACGGTGCAAGATACGCTGCTGAGGATGGGTTGTGAAACTGCAGCTGCTCTTTTTATGCTACCAGTTTTAATTGTTTATTTCTGTATTTTTACATGGATGCGATCTGCTCTGAGCCTGCTTGTGAAGAGTGGACTACAAATTGAATAAATAAATAAATAAAACTGCAGCCCTCAGTGAGGCAAAAAGCAGATCCCAGGCACTACTTCAGGTCAGGAAACTGGCCCAGGGAGGGCCAGGCCTCTCCCCTCGTCTGCCGTGTCCCCAGTCCAAGTCGGGTCTCCTTGCCCCTGGGAAGCAGGGAGCTCCTGGACTACACCTGTGGCCCAACCGGGGGACATACCTGAGAAAAACAACACACAGTTCGGCCTTCAGACACCCAAAGGGGCACGGGGGCATTTTGGATCACTTACGTTACAGTGAGCTGGTGGGTTTAGGATTTTTTTAAAAAATCTTTCACACTGCTTTTATGTTAGTGATTCAGAAAGGTAGGCTGGGACATTTTAAAGTATTATTAGTCTACAGTGCACATGATTTATAAGTGCATATAATAGCAAGGTTCAGCACACAGAAAAGACTGGAAGAGGGGATGTCGATGTTTTAGATAAAGAAGCCAACAGTGAGTTCACAGTAGTCTTGTGTGGAGGGAGCCCAACATGTTGTGAGAACCAGAAAAAGGTTTCCAATTCTTTTTTTAAAAAAGGAGAATCACATTAAAATGAATGAATGAATGATAGCTGAGAGTGAGATCACGGCAATCAGTTATAGTAAAGTCTGCAATACTGAGCATCTATGCTCTGGATTAATGTAGGTTATAATTTCAAGCAGTCGATAAACAATTATTCCAAGAAACAGGCCTGCATAACTTTATGAATCATCAGTAGGGATGTGCTTAAACATAAAATGAATACATTTTCATTAATGTTCTTATTCCATAAAAGAATAATTAAAAAATGGGATCTGTCCATGACTTTGGTACCTAGTGCAAAAATTTGAGATAGAGGTAACTGCCAGAGATGTTTACCAATCAGCAGAGTTAGACAGGCCTTGCTACTAAAAAGCAAAAAGAGGGAGGGAAGAGAGTTGCCAAGTACCAAACAGGCCATGGTACATCACTAGTAGTCACTTTGTTGGGTCACAAGTTCACATGCTCATAGAGGGAGAGGCCATGGCTCGGTGATAGACCACATTCTTTGCATGCAGGAGCTCTAAGGTCAGTCCCTGGCATCTCCAGTTAAAAGATCTCAGATTGCAGGTGCAGTTAAAGACCTCTCTCTACCTGAGACCTTGGAGAGAGCCAATTAAAGCAGGCAGTAGAGATGGGCATGAACTGGGAAAATGGCAGTTCCTTGCGGTTCGTGGTTCATCACATTTCATGAACCACAAACCACGAACTGGCTGATTTGGTTTGTGAAAATGTCACTTCCAGGCCAGCAGAAGGCCCATCTCTCCCCCGTTGCCTAGGAAACTATCAGCCCAAGGCTGTCTGCAATGACGAATTGAAAAAGAAACCAAATGAGCCGGGCTAAAAAATCATAGCGGTTCATTGCAGGTCATCAGAAATGCCCTCTGATGAACCGCCAGTTCATGAACCAAAAAAGGGTCCGGTTCATAACGAACTTTGTTTCATATTTCAGTTCGTGCCCATCTCTAGTAAGCAATAGTGAGCTACCTGAGGCAAGGGTCTGACATGCTATAAAGCAGCATTGCAAATTAATTTATGTTGTGGAAGCCACATCTAACCAGCATGTTCATTTCAGGTTGGTGCACATAATTTTAAAAAGCATTTGCATGAGGCATTCTGTTCCTTTAGATATCAGAAAATCACATATCTGCAAATGTTGGGATGCTGAGGGGACCCAGGTTTCTCTGCAGGGCTGATTCCAGACGGCCCTCTGCATTCCGAAACGTCGCGCGTCGTCGCGTGGAAAACGTGAAATATCGTGTTTTCCGCGCGATGACGCGCGACGACGTGCGACGTTTCGGAATGCAGAGGGCCGTCTGGAATCGGCCCAGGTGTATTTTATTTATTTATTTTTATTTATTACTTCAATTTATAAACTGCCCATCCTCAGGGGCTCTGGGTGGGGAAATCGGTTAAAATCAATGGCATCATTTTATACTTTTTGGTAACTTCTTGCACTGATGCCTCTGGCTGGTGTTCCCTCTTCCTTGAATGTCTACATTTGTCTACCCTCGGGCTCCAGAGGCATCCCTCTGAGCACGACCAAAGTGGTGACTCACACTACTGGGGTTAACGTATGCCAGGATCTTCTCTTATATATACCAGGGTCCCATGTGTCGAGTGCTGTGATGAAGAGGGAGAGGGAAGACTTACTTCCTCAAAGATTTGGAAAATAGCTAAACCAACTCTCAGTTATGATAATGGAGCTCTTTAAACTAACAAATAGACAAACCATGGGATCGTTACAAATATGCATAGTAGCAGATACTGTCAGGTCTTGCCAGATAAGTCCCCAAGCACTTCACTCAGACACTCGTGTGTAAAAGTTTAAGTTGCTTTATTAGATATATCAGTATCAAGGTACTCAGGCAGGTTCATTGGCAGAAGTGACGCAAGGTGGGTGAGCAGTGCTAATTATAGGGGAACAATAGAGGTCTTGAATTTCTGGAGATTCCCCATAATCAATAGTTAGTGCACTACAAATTGTACCAGTTTAGAAGATGGATGGAACGAGCCAGAGAGGGGCAGATTGGCTGCCCTGGGTGGGGGTGGAGAACCAGTATGCTATAAAGGAGAGAGCTCCCAAGGACGCCAGGGAGGAGAAGGCTGGAGAGACTTGAAAGAGAGCCAGAGAGAGAAAGTGCGTCCAGCAGGCATAAGGAGAGGCATGTGACCACAACTTCCTCCCTGCCTAACTCTGAGGCAGAGAGAAGCCCTCCCTGAGGCCCCTGGAAAGACAGCTGAGGGCAGGGCCAGCGGCACTGGCGGGGTGGTGGCTCACAGTATCTGAAAACCCTGCACCTACTACAGAGACAATTCTGGTGGCCTGCTGTGAGGCGGGATGTTTCACAGTACGTCTCCAATTGACAAGTGTGCTTGATGGGAAAGAAAAGGGCGGAACCCCCGCCCCCGGACTTTTACAACTGTTGGAAACCCCCTCCCGACCCTGGGCCACAGTATCTATGGACTTCATTACAGATCTTCCTCCCTCCCAGGGGAAGACGGTATTTTAGTGGTGGTAGATCTGTTCTCAAAGCAGGCACACTTCATCCTTTGCTCTAAAATACCAACTACCAAGAAATTAGCAAAGCTGTTCATGTAACACGTGGTCAGGCTGCACTCTTTTCCAGAGAAGGTAATTTCCAACAGGGGGGTCAGTTCATAGCCAAATTCTGGAAAGAGCTGCTTCAGGTAGCGGGGATAGAACAGGGGCTTAGCTCTGCCCATCACCCCGAGACTGACAGACAAACCGAAAGAGTTATCCAATTTTTAAGATGCTATATTAATTATCAACAGGACAACTGGATGGATGTTTTGGCTTTTGCAGAGTACGGTTACAATTATTCTGTGCACAGCTCCACTGGAGCTTTCCCATTCATGGCAGCCCAGGGGTTCAAAGGCAAAGTCACGCCGTTTGTTCCGACCTCAGAGACTGGGAAAAAGGGGATCTGGCAGAGTGGTGGTCCAGCCTAACAAACCAGTGGGAAGTAATCAGGAAGACCCTGGACAAGGCTAAAGAGGATTACAAAAAGCAGGCTGATAAAAAGCATTCCACTCCCTGGAAATTACAAGTGGGAGATTATGTGTAGATACCTACAAAAAACCTGCAGGGAGAGCAACTGAGCAAGAGACTGGGGCGGAAATTTTTGGGACCTTTTCAGGTGGTGAGGGTGATCAACGAGGTGACGGTGGAAGTGAAACTCCCTAAAAACCTAAGTAATGTTCATCCTGTATTTCATTTCAACCTCCTGAAAAAAGCTCCTCCCCTGAAGTGGCATCTGGAACAGGGGGTTCCCACCCTGTCTGTTGGTGAATGGACAGCCCACTATGAATTTAAAGACATTCTGGACACTAAAATAAAATGTGGAGAACTGTTTTATTTCATTCAATGGGTGCATTTTGATAAGAGCAATGTGGAATGAGTGAGCGTCTGTGATGTCAGTTCCCCCAGACTTGTGCATGAATTTCATAAAGCCTGCCAGGGGAAGCTGGGGCTAATGCGGTAGGGGAAGGTGCCTCTTTGGGGGGGCAGTATGTCAGATACACCCCTGTATATCTGTCATAGTTGGTTTTATACATAATGATCTGACCCTCTGAGAATGTGTAAAGGGTACTCTTAACTGCTACTTGGCTGTTAGCTGCTTATATTGCAGGTGTTTTGCTTTCGTTTTCACAGCCAGCTTGAGAACGTGGCCTTGACGCGCCAGCTGGAGCCAGTCCTCCCTGAGAACTGTAGGGAACTCATTCCTCCCTGTTCCCTTCTCTCTCAGACAAAATCAAAAGAAAGAACCGGAGGAAAGCTAATTAAAGAGGCAGTCAATAAATATGCCAAATGAATAAGGACAATAGAGAAGTTATCAAACACAATTGTAATAGTAAATCAATAGATGATAGTGTCCAAAATGGTCCAAAAATCAAAGTGCATGCTGGCACACAGTGAAGCAACAATATAAGGGTGCACGCAGGCACTCCCCTGTACAAAAAGTACAGATAACAAATAGGTAACAGTGAAAAGTCCAAAGCGGCAACAGTGTCCAAAAAAGGAGTCAAATATAAATAAACACTTTCTGAAGATATGAGGCTGTGCTGTGGGAAGATGTCTGACGTCCAGTCAGCCACGCCTACGGGGTTTGCCAGCATACGTAAGTAACACCCGTTTCGTGAATAATTCACTTCTTCAAAGGCACGTTACTCTCGTATCTATTAAATATTACATAATACAATAAATATTGTAAGCACTGCGGGAAATTTTACATAATTTAAGGAAGTACATAAAGTTACAAAATTACAAGAATTAATACACCAATTGCAATAAAATTTAAAAGACAAAACTCACTGCCAATTTCCAGCTGATATTGCACAGAGTATTTTTCTGCCGCAGTCCTAACAGTCATAACGATCCAAATGCTGTGAATCCCCCAAATCTGTTTAATGTATATAAACCTATTCCTTAAAGGAGCAGTAGCATACTATTATAGCTATCAGAAGAGCAAGTGGAAAGCTGAAAAATAATCCACATCAATGCTCTATTCTATTTACAAATAACATGTGAAATCCAAAAAATTGTTAAGGCCAGCAGGGGTAAGAGTGTTGAGTCTGAAGATCCATCTTGATTCAAGTTGTAATAATCTCTGTTGTGCATTATTGTAATTATGTATATTCACTACATCTAGTACAGTAACCTTTAGGTACCGCTGTCCCCCATGCATCAATAAGAAGTGCTCAACCATAGGAGCCTCCAGGTTTTTTTGTTTGATGCGGGAAAGGTGCTCTTGAATTCGCACCTTTAAGGGGAGGGTAGTACTGCCCACGTAAAGTAGATCGCAGCTGCATCTAATGAGGTAAATCACCCAAGGTGTGTTGCAATTAGAGAAGGCAGTGGGGCATAGTGGTTTGTTAGTCACTGGATCATCAACTTCTGACAGTTTCATAACACAAGGGCAGATGTTACAATTTCCGCAGGGGAAGTGCCCCTTTGGCAATTGTGTCACTTCCTTCCCACTGTCAAACACAGAGTGCGTAAGAATATCTCACAGATTTTTAGTTCTTCTGTATCCAATTGATGATAACTGTTCACAGCCCACAATATTAGCCACTAGGTGCCAATGTTTTTTGACCACCCTGGCTACCCCAGATGCCAGATGTGTATAATCAACTGCCCATTTAATGCGATGTTCACTATTCCTTTGTTTTTGACTAACAGTTCAGAACGGGGGGGGGGGGGTGGATCTAGCCCTGTAGTTGGACTCCTGAATGACTCTAGCAGGATAGCCCCTATTGAGAAAGGCGCTATCCGAAATCTTGCTATTAATATTGAAATCACTCAGATGGGAAGAATTCCGTTTCATCCTAAGGTACTGAGAGACAGGGACATTCCTCTTAAGGTGCTGTGGGTGAAATGAAGAGTAGTGTAAATAGGAGGATCTGTCTGTACTTTTTCTAAAAGGGCGAAAGCCCAAGGTTGAGGACATAAGTTTGAAAATCTTCACATCTAGGAAGTTATCCGAAGTACTACTACCCTGCCAGTTGAATTGAATATTGGGATCAATACCATCATCCATGATGCTAAGGGTTCTGAGTGCATAGGGTCATCTACTATGGCCATGATGTCGTCAATATACCTCCTGTACCATAATATATGTATAAAGAAGGGATTAGTCCTGGTGTTCAATATAAACTTCTCCTCCAGGGCAGACATATAGAGGTTGGCAATACTGGGGGCGGCAGCACACCCCATTGCCACCCCTTTTATCTGGTAGTAGAACTGTGTTCTGAATTTAAAATAATTTCTTTCTAAGAGAATATCCAAAATGCTCAGAAGAAAGGGGGTACTGGGATGTTGTTCTCTTCTAGAATAAAGAGCAGTTTCTATCACCTCCCGTGCTCCCTCATGTGGGATTGATGTATATAACGATTTGACATCTAATGTCATCAAGAAAGTATTCTGTGTAATAGCGAGCGCTTCCAGCATATTTATCAGCGTGGTGGTATCCTTCAGAAATGCAGGTGTTTTTTCAACCTGGGGCTGTAAAAAGCCATCCAGGAACCGGGCTAATGGTTCCAACACAGACGCTGATCCAGAGACAATGGGACGTCCAGGTGGAGGATGCCCTTCTTTATGGACCTTGGAGAGCGTGTAGAAAAGGGGGGTGCGGGGATGGGGGTTGATGAGTGCCCGATGTATTTTGTCACTAATCTCCAGATTGATCAATCCCTCATCGATTACTATTTTTATAATTCGTTGAATCTCTGCAAGGGGGTTGTTGGCAATGGGCTTATGTTCAGTCCTGTTCGACAGCTGTCTCTCAACTTCAAATAGATAGTCCCCAGTATTCTGAACAACCAATTCTTTTGGTTTTGTCTGAGAGAGAAGGGAACAGGGAGGAATGAGTTCCCTACAGTTCTCAGGGAGGACTGGCTCCAGCTGGCGCGTCAAGGCCACGTTCTCAAGCTGGCTGTGAAAACGAAAGCAAAACACCTGCAATATAAGCAGCTAACAGCCAAGTAGCAGTTAAGAGTACCCTTTACACATTCTCAGAGGGTCAGATCATTAAGTATAAAACCAACTATGACAGATATACAGGGGTGTATCTGACATACTGCCCCCCCAAAGAGGCCCCTTCCCCTACCGCGTTAGGCCCAGCTTCCCCTGGCAGGCTTTATGAAATTCATGCACAAGTCTGGGGGAACTGACATCACAGACCCTCACCCATTCCACATTGCTCTTATCAAAATGCACCCATTTGATTGCACTTTGCACTTTGATTTTTGGACCATTTTGGACACGATCATCTATTGATTTACTATTACAATTGTGTTTGATAACTTCTCTATTGTCCTTATTCATTTGGCATATTTATTGACTGCCTCTTTAATTAGCTTTCCTCCGGTTCTTTCTTTCGGTTGCGTCAGCTTTTTCCGGAGTGGCCCTCCCTCCCCTCCCCTTCTCTCCCAGGCCTGGGCCCTTCGCACCAAATCCCTAACGGTCTCCCTATTCCCAGGGGCAGGAACGTTCCCCTATAATTAGCACTGCTCACCCACCTTGCGAAACTTCTGCCAATGACCCTGTCTGCGTACCCTGATACTGATATATCTCTAATAAAGCAACTTTAACTTTTACACACGAGTGTCTGAAGTGAAGTGCTTTGAGGGGTTTATCTGGCAAAACGTGACAGCAGCACACCTCCTGAACATGAATCAAACAATGTAACAGCCCACTGCTAATGAGCCAGCCACAGTGTGCTGGAAATCCATCCATCTTCTAAACTGGTACAATTTGCAGTGCACTAACTGTTGATTATGGGGTATCTCCAGAAATTTAAGATGTCTGTTGTAACTTTGCAGGCCTCCACACATATTGTGGCTGCATTCCATCATTTCACGTCCCACCGATTTCAGCAGAAGTGATCGAAGCATTCATTTAAATAGGTGAGAAGAGCTGTATTGGATCAGACCAGTGGCCCATCTAGTCCAGCATCCTGCTTTGTTATGTGGCCAATCCGTGGACCCTGGAAGACCAGCAGAGAGGGCAGAGGCCATGGCCTTTGCCTGATGCTGCCTCCTATCACTGCTACCCACAGACTCTTGAGCCCCGTGCGTGGTTTCAGGCGACAGGCATCTCCTTCTGACCAGTGAGCCCAACTGCTGTACTGTTCCTCTCTGAAGTCTCCAATCTGTCTGAGACTTTAATGAATGAGCGAAACTTGGGAAGACCCCAGCCTATCACACTTGTTCCTTTTATGCGACAATAGGATGGGCATTCTCTTTTACAAGGCAATATGCTTCCTTGAGAGATAAACTTAGACTGAAGGTCGAGCCATTTCTCTCAAGGAGGCAAAGAGATGATTGCCTAGATAAGCAGAGTGCCCACCCTATTGTTAGTGTCCAGCTATAAGTGAAAAGGAGGAAATAGCAACAATGTAGCATTGACTGCAGATTGTTTCTGAGGGACTCTTAGTGGGCAAACGTCAACCTGTTCATGGGAAATTTGTCCAATGAGCTATCTTTTTAAAAATGCACCGAACAGGCATTTATTTATTTATCCACCCTTCCACTCTCTTATGGCAATGAGTATGTAAAAAATAACTAAAATAAATCAGTTCCTTTTCAGTGAACAGACTATACCAAGACCTGGGATTTTTCTTACCTTGCTGATGAGAGGTTTTCAGTTATGCAGTCTAAAACAACCGTATCTTTAGTGTTATACTTCCACTTGCGCACTAAAGCACTTATTTGCAGGGTGAACTGGATCTGCAACTGGCTGGACTGGGCTGAGTTTGGTCGAGTATATGTCAGGAGAAATTAGTAGCAGCATATTTTTTTAGCTGGAGAGCTGGCTTCACCATTTCAGCGTACTATAGCACATTGTGATTAATCTGAGTGCTTGTTTCTGTACCCTTGCCAGCAAGCTTACTCCTGTAACCTGCCTCACCCACCCACTGCCCAGATATTGTTGAGGGAACAATAATGGGCCACTGTTTATTCCAGTCACCTTCACTGCACAGGGTGAAGGCTGAACATTTCCCCCTGCTTTGGAAGAGTGGTAAAATACTTCTAGAGAAAGGCTTCAGGTAGCAAGCTTCTGGCGGTTTTTGAGACTAGCATTGCCAGTTTATAGGTTTTGCTTTTGTCTTATGTTTGTACATAGGTTATTATAATAACACTGTAAGACTCCCATGTTCTCTCATCCAAAGGAAACTTAGGCTGTGAAGGATGATCTAAACTTCTAAACATTAAGGGAAGGAAAACTACAAAGCAGCCCTTCTGGCTTCTAGTAGGAACTGTTGTTATTCAGAGATTATGATAAAGGCAAAGTATCCCAAAGCTCTAAATCCACTTCAATGGTTTGCCCAAATTAGGAAGAACAATTCAAGGGAGACTTGCCACAAATCTAATGACTTCTAATGTCAAGCCTCATTACAGTGTGCCTTAAGGAAGTTTGAATTTAGGCAGAAAGAATGATGAAAACATTCAGTTCCATCTTTAGGGCATACTGATCTGGACAAATGGCAAACGAGTCAACTTCCAAGGCTTGCAGCCAACGACTGGAGGGGGGTGGGGATGAGTTAGCAAGTAAAATACTGGCTTGTAGTGTTCCCCCAAACCTTTAACAACCACAGCACACAGGCCCATCCCCCCGCCCCCCATAATCCTCCTAATTCCTTAATCCGTCATGTTTCTGGAATGTGCCTCCTTCCCTAACCAGACCAATCAACCATTTATTTTACTACAACTGCCCTTCCTGTCAACGCTATATGGCTGGCTCATTTTCATTATCTAGGATTGTCAGCTCCAGCCCCCAACAACTGGCAGGCGCTGATGGGGTGGGGGCAACAGTTTTTGCTTTGTTTTGGGCCAGTTCCTAAAGAATCAGCCCCCATGCAACACTGTCTTTTCCTAGTTGCATCGAAAGCGACATCCATGTGGGTGCCATGGGGCACATGCAGGCCCATTCCGTGGGCCTGCCTCCTCCCACAGAGGAGGCAGAGATTGCCTTCCATCGGAGGGCACCTGGCATCCCCACCCTTATCGCTAAGAATGCAAGAAGTAAATCCCCTTGAAACTATGGTAAGATGGACAGCCATGCCAGCTGTCCACCAATGATGGGCAATCCCCTGGTAATTTGGGACATTGCCAGGTAATTGGTGGGAGGAGGCAGGTCAAGGGAAATGCCCAAATGGCCGATGCTATCACTTCTGGTAGGCCCCGGAAGTGATGCTGTCACTCAAGAGCTAATTCCTCAGCAGTAAGCCCCAAACATTTGGGCTGAAGGTTAAAGAACTGGCAGCGGCACACTGCCATCACATTCGAGTTGTGCTGGAAGTGACTTCATTCATTGGGACCTCAGGCACCTATGCTCATGCACATAGTGGGGAGAGAGCAGCGTGTTGTCTCTGTGGATTTTAACCTTTCTACTTGCAGGATTCGTTGATCATGGGACTGTCTGAACTGCAAGCATGTGACATCTGAGTCATGTGACAGGAATAGGGGGAATTAGAATGAGGATATCACTGGGATGCTTTAGGCTCATCCTGCATTGGGCAGGGGTTTGGACTAGAAGGTCTGTATGGCCCCTTCCAACTCTGTGATTCTGTGAACTCACAGGGGGACTTCAGTGGGCTTTCCGCCAACCACCCTCCAAGTTTGGTGAAGATTGCAATATGCTGACTGGCAGTATGAGGCCTCAGCAGAGGAACCCAGAAAGAATAAGAAGAAACAAAGACAAGCAAAGAAAAAAAAATGGAGGCCTCAGTCAAGCTAGGCCCCAGAGCCAGGCAAAGGCCTGAGACTAGGGTGGGGTGGAGGGAAAAAGTCCCCCTCGCCCCAAGACCTTCCCAGCATGGACGTGAGGAAAATAAGAAAGAGGCTTTTGAGTCTCTTTTGAGGCAGCAGCAAATCCAGCCAAAAGCTCCCAAATCCACTCTCTCTCTCACACGGCAAATCCCAGCAACAGCTCCTCCCTCTCCATCTCTCTACTGGAACTGAAAGCAGGAGGCACAGAGCTGTGCCTTATATAAGAAATGCTCACATAGAGCAGAACAGGAGCTCTCTGGTTGGCAGACAGACCTGCCTAACAGGATTAAGAGGGATGAGGTTGGTGTTCCCATGGCTACAGAAAGCACATCTCCCCCCTGCTTGTTGCTCTCATAGAACAGAATGGGAGCTCTCAGGTTGGCAGGGAGAGCTGCCTATCAAGGTTATGTGGGTTTAATTTAATTTATTACATTTATATTCCACCCTCCCCGCAGAAGGAGGACTGGGGTTTCATGGCAACAAATGATCTGCGGACATTCTAGGCCTATGTTGCCTAGGGAATCAAGGGATAGGCGCCAGCCTGTCTGGCGTCGTGAAGCATTCACAAATCAAACGAATCGGCCCCAAAGGTCATGGATTTCATGAAAAACGCAGCTCCATGAAATGCTTTTTCACGATACATGAATCAGCCTGATTCGTCCAAAATTTGATTCGTGTTTCGATGTATGCCCATCTCTAGAGGTAATCATTCTACAGTTCAGCTGAGCAATATAGAGCAAATTGGGGAATATTTGGCTATTGTTTCCGATGGGAAATGCAATTTGGGGCTTTCTGGAGGTCTGGGGGGGGCATTTTAGGACCAAATTTTACCAAATTTGCTGGAGACCTACTTCTAGCTGTTCTCTAAAGACTCCCCAAGTTTCATGAAGACTGGACTTCGGGAGGAGGGATTTTACAAGCCCTGAAAGAAGGTGCCCCCAGCCACCTCCAATCTCAATTATTCCATGTGGGGAAAACTAGGGGAGCTATCTAGGGGAATAGGGGTGGCATTTCTACCAGATTTCAGGGGAGCTAGTCCTATCTGTCCCCTAAAGACCTCCCAAGTTTCAGGCACATTGGACCCCCGGAAAGTCATGATCTATGGGTTTCCCCAGTTCCTGTCAGTGTTTCTTCTCAATAGGAAAAAATGGGGTAGCTGATGGCACCTTCTTTGAGGGGGTCCAAAAATGCTGTCAGTCCCTGGCAAGTAGATCGCCCAAGTCCTCCACAGCAATCACACAGGTGTATTGGTTGGAGTAACTTTATTAGAGCTCCATCAAGTTCAAGGTGCTCAGACAACAGGATTGGCAGAAGTGACGTAAATGGGGTGGGTAGTGTTAGTTACAGGGACGATCCCTGCCTTCAGGACAGTGGCCATTAAAGTTCTGGCATGAAGGAGCCGGGGGGGGGGGGATAATGGGGGGAGAAAGTAGGTTTAGGCTAGACAGAGCAAAGAATGAAATCATCTCAGTTCCCAAGAAGGATACTTTTTGAGCCCCTTGGCTGGTGGGCCAAGCTGCAAGATCTCAGCAGAGGTATAGAACTCCCATTTTTAGCCCTCCCACCCAGGAAACCCGATGATTTGTTTCCCCCTGAAACGTCCAATTGAGTAAAACAAGTCTCCCTCTCAGAACAGCTACAGAGGAAATTTTGAGCATGCATGAAGAGAAGGTGCATCATGGGATACCATCTTTCATCTGGGCGGAATGGGGAGGAAACACGTGCCAGTCCAAGCACGGGATCAAGTGCAGACCAAGTGCTGTGTGGCCGCGGTGTGCGAGTGAACAGGAAAGCAAGAGGGAAACACGTGTAAGTGCATTCCCAGGCCGTACATGTGTAATTCGTCTCATGTAGTTTGGCTCTCAAGAACCCTCCAGGTGGGGCTGGAGTTCTCCTAGAACACAACTGATCTCCAGATGAGGCTGAAGTTAGTTCTCAGTTCCCAGTTTCTTATTTGTAGTTCCTAGTCCTTTATTCACAAATCTTACTACAAATATTGAGGATAATTGAAAAGATGTGTATCCTAAAATAAGTTTTAGAACACCACATATCATATAGTTCCACATTCAGGGGACTCCCCCCTCCAGGCAGACCCACGCTGCTCGAAAGCCCAGTTCCTGTAATAACTAATCCAACGTCAGGTGCTCCGAGGACAAGTAATGCCTGTAGTTTCCTTTTAGTATCAAAAAAACCACTTTAGGTGATGTGATCATGAATCTCCAACAAAGTTTGCAGTTTATCCTTTAAAAGGAGGGAGAAAGAGGGAAGATCAGAGGCTCTGATTGCTTAATCTGCAAAGATGTTTTGGAAATTTTGTGTGTTCTCCTTTGCAGGTCTGCACAAAGGTAACCCAGATTTTCAGACAAAACGTAATCCTGAGATTCTCCTCTGCCATCCTTCCAACAATGCTGCCAGCAGGTAAAATAGATTTATTAAGTACATAGAATATCAACATAATGGACTAATTATATAATTTAGTGTGTGGCATTTAATGCTGATTACTTTATTAATAGCCACGAATGCTGATTCATTAGATGAACAAATAGGGTTTCTTTTTTGCTCTGTAAGGTCAAATGTGAAAGGTCATATGGGTACATCCTTGTTTGTCCACTAACCATGTGCAATAAATAGAGTTTCCTTAACCACAGTGTGCCTCCCTACATTTTTTTTCAGTGTTGCAAGCTACCTTGCAGAACTTTAGCAGAATAGCAGGGTAGAAATAAAACGATAGCTCATAGCAACCTCAGCCCTATTGCCTACAATCTCATAGCCACTAAGAATATCTCTGTATGGGACACTGAGGTTGAGGCAAGGTTGAAACCATTATAAAGATGCTTTCAGTCAATATTAGAGATCAAGAAAAGAGAAAGAGGCAGTCACAAGAAATGCAGGCCAAGCAGTTTACAGCTTAGTTAGATCTGAACTAGAAAGTCCAAAATGAATGGTTTGATAGCCAGTGTCCTGGCTGTGTGCACCCTTCCTCCCTCGGCCAATTCCCTCTTCCAGTTTTCCTTCCTCTCAGAATCGTCTCTGGCTCTGGCTTTCTCCTTTCCCCTTAATTCCTCTGGACTCTTTCACTGCCCAGTCTTCCTTACTGGTATGACCTTGTGGGGAAGGAAGGGGGTTGAAGCAGAAAACAGAAGTACCAATTTGACTTACAGGTTTCTTACAGGTTTCAGATTACTCCCCACCACCACCACCTCATCTCATAGGACTCTGCTACCTTTGATCTCCTCTGCTTGCTTTTTTAGCTCTCTAGAACCTGAGCAGCTCATCCCACAGCAGACAAGGTCCTTTCCTGCCTGACTGGCCCATTTGCAGCCTTAGAACATCTCCACCAGCCCCAGCCAGAGGTTTCATCATCGTCATGACCGCTATACGGTCCCACAGTGCACTACAGCGAGGATTAACCTACTTTCTTCCTCCCTCCCTCATGAGTGTTCTTGGCTTCATTATGTTGTTTCAGAACCACTCTAGGGAGAAAACAAAGGCTATGAAGCCAAGCTAATAAATCAGAGCCATCCACCTCCCCAGGCCAGTTGTGTAAACAGAAAGAAACAAAAGCACTGTTTTTCTGTTTGGCTATCTGGCATCGCACTTTTTACCTCAGGGCCTTTTGCGTTTGCTATTGCATTTTTAATCAGCCCAGGCAGAAGCAAACAGGCTGAATGCTGACCTTTCTTTTTCAGAAGGGAAGGGGGGACTCGAGCTGTCCTCACTCGGTGACAGGAAATCGGGAGCGGCTAACTGTATAGCAAAGCAAAAGGGCTGGTCGGCAGTCAGGCCAGCTGGCAGACCACGCCTTCCCTTTTCCATCCAGATGGCCATTTGCTGCCATCCCACATCTTGTAGTGGCCACAGTTAAGTATCCACCGGCTGCTCTGTGGCTGTGACTGGGCCCACCAATACTCAAATCTCTTTAGAGGTGATGGTGGTTGAGTGCCGAATCAGGGCTCATAGCTGTGCTGGAGTGCTCAGAAGGCTGTTTTGTAAAGGCCTCACCAGAATTAGAATGGGTGGAAACAGAAAGCAGGATGTTGTCAATATACCCAAGGGTCATGTAATCCCCCTGTAATAGGCTGTACATAGTGACTTATTTCCAGTAGCCTGTTTGGTCTCAGTCTAGAGGAGAGGGGGTTGCGCTAACCATCTTCCTTCCTCTCCCCCATCCAGTCTTTCTGTCAGGTTATGGATGACAGGCTATGGCAGATAGACCCCTGTACCATTACAGCAAGAATCCAGGCTCTTGGTTAAAAGGTTTTATTCAGAAATCAGATCATTTCCACAGATATGTCCATAGGATTACTCAGAAGCAAGGTAAGCAACTAAGCAGTAAGAACAGGTAGAAAGGAATGGCAGCATGTGGAAAACCCATTCCTCTTAAAGAGCACGATTACTCCTTCCCCCCCTCCCATCAGCAAAACATAACTTTGGCACGAACCCATCCTGAGAACTCCTCACATATTTCAACTATCACTTCTAGACACTGAGAAAGCAGGAGATTGAAGTTGAAACACAGTCATTCATGGGAGCAAGCAGTGTACAAGGTCAGAAGCACTGAGAGCTCCCAAAGACGTTAGACAAGGCACCTGCAGCTTCAGTAAGCCCGTGAAAGCAAAACAGTTATGGCACTGGCAATATGACATCAAGGTACAGCATTAAACACTGGTTCAGACTAACAGGTCAGCATCACACAATGGTATGGATGGGGCACAGACATGACATTTTCCCAGGATCCTTCTTAACAACCAAGCCCAATTTGGATCCTTACAAGGAATGACTCACCAACGCCTAACAGCTTCCATTATGTCAGTGGACATCTCTGGGCCGTGGGATCTCCTCCCAAATTCCTACGAGGGCTCTTCTTTGGAAAAAGAAGCATTTTGAGGACAGCAGCTCTTACCTTATGCATTAGCCCTGCAGCCTTCTTGCCTGGTCTCCATAGCTGGATTTCCTTCCTTATTGATGAAAGGAGGCCCCACTCTTTCTGGGATATGAACCCATGAAACTGCTTTATATGGAGTCGGACCACTTGCCTGTCAATCATCTGCTCTGACTGACAACTGCTGTCCAGGGCTCAGGCCTTTCACATCATCTACTACCTGATCCTTCCAGCTGGAGATGGTGGGGATTGAAGCTTAGACCTTCCACATCCAAAGCAACAGCCTATTCCCCTAATATTGCCGCTCCACATTGACCCTACATACTAAGAGTATCATCAGGGACTTTAAGCACTACTTTTTAAAACAAATCAGAATGCAATTACATTACCAACTTGATGTCAGGATCCAGGATTTCCTGCTATTAAAAACATTTTGCATTAATGGGCTGGTGATCATTCTATGACATCAAGGGACCAAGCAGGCATGGTTGCTCCAGGACAAGCCTCTGTTGAAGTTGGCATGTGTCTTTGCGCCATTTGGTGTTCTGTGCCTATTCAGAAGCTGATCCAGCAAAAGATTTCCAAGATTTCCTCATCCAACATTGAAGCCATGCCTGAAAAAATACTGCCGGACCCGGAGATGAACCAGTCTCTGTGTTCTCAGACCATGCCAGGGTGGCCTGCTTCAAACATGAACCCATGGCTGCCACAGTGGTGGGGATGGTCTCAGCTGTCAGATAAGCACCAGCATATCTGCCATGTTTCATGCTTTCTGTTTCATATGTGTTTGGCTTCGGTACCTTTGAGGGAATGCAGAGGGAACCAGAGTTGTGTGGACCTGTTGCTAACTGTTTCTCTTTCAGGCAAAACGTTTTGATTCCTAGTTCCTGCTGAGCCTGGGAATGTGTCCTTGAAGCTACTGCACAAACTGAGTGGCACTCCTCTCCTTCCCCCCTCCCTCCTTCCCAGGCGAAGCGCGCCTAAACTCCTAACTGACTTTCTCCCTCCCGGGGGAGGGGACACTGACCCATAATTGAACTGACTTTCCTGCCTTTAGGCATTCTGGTCAGTGAATTTGTTGCAGCATCTTGAAACTGATATCTTTCCTTAATAAAATCATCTTTAACTCATACACTGGAGTGATGCAGTGAAGTGATTGGGGAAGTATCTGGCAAGACCTGATATCAGCCTTGGTCTAGAATCTGGGCTATCTAGGTTTCAATTCCTACCTTACTATGGAAGCCCACTGAGTAATCTTGAGCCACTCACTCTTGCTACCTCACAGGGTTGTTACGAGGGTAAAATAGAGGAGGAGGGAATGAAGAGGACATGTCTCCACACTAAAGCACAGACTATGGGAAACAAGCAGGAGGAACTTGAAGTTCTAATACAGGAAGGGGACTATGACATAATAGACATTACTGAAACTTGGTGGAATGACACTCACAATTGGAATACTAGGATTGAAGGATACAACTAGTTCAAAAGGAAAATATTGAAAGCACAATCACAAGCGACTCCTATGAGAAGGAAAAATGGGAGAAGCTTAAAGAAGCCAAGATGGTTTTATAAACAGCTTTCTAATAAATTGAGAAATAAAGAAGACTCATTTAGGAAATGGAAGGAGGGACTTACAATCAAGATTGAATATAAACAAATAACCTGTGCTTGTAGAGAGAATGTCAGAAAAGTTAAAACTCAGTATGAGCTTAGGCTAGCAAGAGATGCTAAAAACAAACAAAAAAGGTTTCTTTGCTTATGTTCAAAGTAAGAAAAAGAGCAAGGACATGGTAGCCCATTGCAGGGACAGGGAAGTGAAATTGTAACAGGTGATGAAGAGAGGGCAGAACTGCTCACTTCCTAGTTGTCCTCAGTCTTCTCCCGCGAGGGAGATGGTGCTCAACATGGCAATAACAGAACACATGATGGGGGAAGGAAGTGACAGCCTAGGATCAGCATAGAGGTTGTACGTAAACACCTAGTTTCTTTAAATGGAACTAAGTCCTCAGGGTCAGATGGATTGTACCTAAAGGTACTAAAAGAACTTGCAGATGTAATTTCTGAGCCTCTCTCCATTATTTTTGAGAATTCTTGGAGATCAAGAGAAGTGCCAGAAGATTGGGGGTGGGCAAATGTTGTCCTCATCTTCAAGAAAGGGAAAAAGGAGGATCCAGGTAACTACCGACCCGTCAGCTTGATATCTATACGTGGAAAAGTCTTAGAACAAATCATCAAACAGTCAGTCCTTGAGCATTTAGAAAGGAAGGCTGTGATTACTAAGAGCCAGCACGGGTTTCTCAAAAGGAAGTCATGTCAGACTAACCTTCTCTCTTTTTTTGAGAAAGTTACTACGTTGCTGGATCAGGGGAATACTGTAGACATAGTTTATTTCGATTTCAGTAAGGCTTTTGATAAGGTTCCAGATACTATCCTTGTTGACAAGTTGGTAAAATGTGGTTTGGATCCTATTACTCTTAGGTGGATCTCTAACTGATTGACAGATCGCACCCAAAGAGTGCTAGTTAATGGTTCCTCATCCTCCTAGAGAAGAGTGACAAGTGGAGTTCCTCAGGGATCAGTCCTGGGACCTGTTCTGTTCAACATTTTTATAAACATTTTTATAAATGATTTGGATGAAGGAATAGAGGGAATGTTTATTAAATTTGCAGATGATACTAAGTTGGGAGGGTCAAAGACAGAGTAAGGATTAGAGATGGGCACGATCCATTTTGAGAACTGTGGTTCTCAAAAGCTTATGCTACAATAAAGTTGGTTAGTCTTAAAGGTGCTACTGGACTCTTTACTATAGCTAGGTTAATGAAGCCATGGTTTTAAGTAATGTTGGAGATGAGACCGTATGGTGCACTGCTTCTCTTGAATCAATGGAGAGGCAGGTTATTCATTATCTTTCTCATCTTACAGATGAGAAATAAAAACTCTAAGAAACACAAGGAGTTAAACCTTGGTTGTTCCAAATTTGAACATCCGTGCCAATCACAGTTCATTTTACTGTTAAGAATGGAAGCTGTGCCTACTAATACTAGAGATAAATGTTTTAAAACACGTAAATTATAAGCACATTACAGTACTGGAGACTGCAGCCTTGTACTGAGAGCTGTGTCCAGAGTGTGCTCCCTTTCTTCCTTAATTCTGTGACCAAGCCATCACAAGCTATCATGACCAGACGGGACAAGCACTGTGTATGGCTTGCTTTCGCTAGCTACATTGCTGTATCCTTTATTAATTCCTTCACTATCTGTAAAAATATGTGTACGTTTTTCACATGACATTCTTCAAATTTAGAACTGCCAGACTGTATTGCGGAAATATACTTTGGCCGTTTCTACATGTCCTTATAGGCACAGTCCACCCACAGAACTCTGGCGGCTTTTCCTCAGGCTTCCTCATGTCTACGTCTGCAAAACGCATGCATACTGTTTTGTGCCCGCCTTTTCCGCGTGTTCACTGGGAATGCAGTTTCTCTAGCGTTTTCTTCTGCTGCGAGTCCACTGAGAGATCTCTGTCTTTTGGTGCTACACCTCTGAAGATGCCAGCCACAGCTACTGGCGAAACGTCAGGAACTACAATGCCAAGACCACGGCAATACAGCCCGGAAAACCCACAACAACCATAGAGACGAAACTATGAGAGTGGGGTTAAAACATTATTCAACTTGGTTCCAGATGGAAGACTATGTCTGTTCTCTGCTCCTAACACTCCTTGTAAGCGAAGTCCAACTTGGAATAATGAGCGATGGCAAAAACTTGTTCTTTGCTGTTCCAACAGATCTAAAGGGTTTATGATACATGAGGGTAGCTTTTTGTTGAACAGAGGAGGAATTTCCTAATGGTGGGAGTGCTTTGACAATGGAACCAATCACCGTGAGAGAAGAAGGCTTTCCGTTGTTGCAGTTCTTCAGACAGAGGCTGGAAATAGATCTGTTGAGAATGCTCAAGCCCTGGATTTCCTGCACTGAGCAGGGAGTTGGATGAGATAACCTGTAAGAGCCTTCCAGCTCTAAGACAAAGAGGACACTTTGCACTTGAACTAGTAAACTTAGATCAAAATCCCTGCTCTGTTTTGATAGTCACAGAATGTCCCTGGGCAACTCATAATGACTTGGGGATGAAGTCAGTACAATGGTCCCTTCACTTTGCTTGAGAGAGTGGAAGGGGCACAATTCAAGGCCAGCTGTCCACTCAGCTGGGATTGTCCTCTGTGAATACAAGTCTAGAGATTCACAGAACTGCTGTGTAACCACGTGGGTGGACAGAAGATCACAAAGCCTCTGCCTAAGATATACCACATGGGAAAGAACTGCTTTCCTTACAAGGAGGATTCTGTGAAGCTGGGCTGATAGAAGGGACATTTCATGGATCCAGAACAATGATTATTAAGAACAGTGCTAATGATGTAACCAGGAGTAACAGCTTTGCAGCATCAGTTTTAAGTTGCAAAAGAGCTGGGTCAGAAAGCACTTTTGAAAATGAACCCAACTCTTTATGCTGAAGAATACTTAAGCAAGTCTACTTGGAAGTAAGTCTTATGTTATTTAGTAGGGTTTACGCCAAGCAAAATACTAAAATATTAAAGACTACTGTCCTGGCCTCATATTTTTTTAAACCCAGGAGCCAGTGTGGTATACTGGTTAGAGAGTGTTGGGCCGTTCCCACACGGCTTACCTGAACCCAGAATGCTGCGCAGCATGCTGAAAAAAACGCGGAAGATTGCATTTTCTCTCACGAGTTTTGCGCAATGTTGCACAACATCACGCAAAACTTGCGAGAGAAAATGCGATCTTCCGCCTTTTTTTCGGCATGCTGCGCAGCGTTCCGGGTTCAGGTAAGCCGTGTGGGAACGGCCCTGGTCTAGGATCTGGGAGACCTATTTTCAAATCCCCATTTTAAAATGAAACGCAATAGGTGAGCTTACCACAGTCACAATCTCTCAGCCTAGCCAACCACACAGACCTATTGTGAGGCTAAAATGTGGGGAGGCTTGTACTGTGCCCTGAATCCCATGGAGACAGCTATTACAATCTTCTATAAAGTTTGGAAATTATGGAATAACAATTGTCAAACGCTCCAAGAAGAGAAGAAGCTACTGTTATCTAAGTGAACAAACCTATGCAGGTCTATGAATCCAACTAGGCAGAATCCAACTGAGATGTATTCAGGGCGTCTCATTTCCAGACAATGTTCTTAGGCAGCGTGATGTATTAAGGCGGAAGCATCATACATGAGGGCAGCAGTTTCGTAACTGTGCCAGGGTTGATGGGGACACTTTGTGTGAAGGCAAAAGCAACAGTCTAAGGGTCTTACTGTATGTGCTATTTTCTTTGTGCACTCTCCAGATCCACCCTGTCCTAATGTTCGGATGCATGCTGCAAGTTCCCTGCTTGAGATGCAGTTTCCGTCAGTGTGGAGCCCTGATTTGGGTCAGGACTGTGGCACGTAGAAAGCTTCCTGCTCTGCACCATTTCCCTGGCCTGAAATGGCCCCAGGGAGCTGCTGTTTGATCTGGAAACTTAATGTGTACTGATGGGCTGCATGTGTAGTTCTGGTCTATAATTTGGCAAACAGCAGCTCATCGGTTCCATTTCAGGCCAGGAAAATGGCAACGGGGAGGAGGCTTCAGCTCCCTCCCTCCCTCCGTGCCATGGCCCTGATGCAAATTGGCCCATGTGCACTCCGGAATGGAATCCCAAGAATGAAATTCTCAGGCCTTGTCTCTCAACCAGAGATGGGCCGGGAAAGAAATAATGAGTGGTTGTGTGTGCCATCAAGTCTTCGCCGACGTAATGCAACCTTGCAGGGTCTTCAAGGCAGGAGGCGCTCAGAAGTGGTTTGCCATTGCCTGCTTCTGTCTTCCTTGGCGGTCTCCCATCCAGATACTGACTATGGCTGGCCTTGCTTAGCTGCTGAGATATGACAAGGTGAGGCTACGTAGACCATCCAGATCAGTTCAGTGCTTAAAATTCAGGTATAGACGGAGCAGCGTGAATCCACATTCACTGCCCTGAAAGCATGTTTTGGAAACAGAAAACAGATTCTGAAACGTGTGTTCTCAGACTACTTGAAGCATACATAGATGGCTGCATCTGTCTTCACGCCGAGGAAACCTATTAAACAGCACTCCTGAACAAGGTCAGTAAAAGAGGGCAATTTTCCTTAAAAGATAGCTAGCCCACCCATTCCAATTTTCTCCTGTATTTTACAGGTGAAGTAGAGCAATGAATGTGTCTGAAGAAACACTGAGAATTCACGTGGGGGGGGCGAATATTGACCAGCAACCCTGCTGATCTGGGTGTGAATGCCCCCAGTAATATCTGCCCCCCTGCCACCAATTGTTTGCGAACACGCAAGGATTCTGTGGCAGATCACTACTTTCTAATCACTGGCGGGAAGAGTTAGCTGAAGTGACAAAGTTGCAACGATGATTTTAACAATAGGTTGCCGGCCCCCCAAAACACAAGATGGTTCGTGCAAACTGTGACTTCCTTATAAATCAGGGATTGAAACTGGTTTGAACTAGGTTGGTGAGCCACGGTTCAAGGGTTCAAGGAAGGGTTCAAGGAAGCCTGCTTTGCTTTGGCCACGGTCAGCTTTGGTGTATTGTGTACCGTGAAACAAAATCTTTCTAGAACTGGAAAGAAGAAGGCTGATAGCATGCCGTTAGCAAACCATTACGCAATGTGTTTTGCATTATGTCTGAGCTGGTCCTAAGTAAGTAATGTTAGGCTTTTCGGCTTGATTTTGCACACTCAAAATAAATTTTTGAATAAGGGTAGTTGTACCACACACAAAAACTAGACAATATTCAGGGAGCGAATCTTATAAGATGTTCATGACTTTAAAAGGAGGCTTGCCTTTCTGTATAAGAACCCTGGATACTAGATGACGGCAACCCCCTCCCCCCCCCCAAAAAACCCTGTTGCAATGAAACAGAGATGACTCTTAAAACAAGGAGGCTTTTGTCAGAGCGATTTTATTTCCATTTCGGTGCAGATTTTTGCAAGCCTCCAACAAGCAGCCCTCCAGCCTGTGTGTGTGTGTGTGTGTGTGTGCCTGCGCATGCCTGCGTGCACAATGAGTGGAACATCTGGCCGAGGTTTAGGGTCAAACATATAAATGAGGGAAGCTCAGCACATTTCACCACAAATCAATGACGTCAATTGAATAGACTGAGCTCTTCTACATGGCAGTTAAGGGAGCCATTAACTCAAGCCAGAAGTGGGAGTGTTTATATGGAAAATGTGAAGCCAGGAAATTTCTCCTGATTGTGACGTGCAGGCTATCAAGTAGCTGGTGTGCCCAAGTGTTTCTTTAATGCATGTCACCCTTTCTGCCCAGTCTCTTTCCCATCAACTCCTTCCCAGCAGCTAAAGCCAGAGTCATTCAAGAACGACGGCGTTTACTTCTGGGAGCCGCAGTTCCTTCTCCGCTTGCCTGTTAAATAGAATAGGAAGGCTGCAGGTCCACAGCTTTCCTTCAGAGAACTATTAGTGGGAAGAGCCAGGGAGTCCAGCTAGTGTATAGCAGATAGTGTCAGGCCATGCCCGGTATTTCCCCCAAGCACTTCACTGCACCACTCAGGCATATGAGTTAAAGTTACTTTATTAAAGAAGAATACCAGGACCAAGATGGTCAGGCAGGATCATTGGCTGCAGTGACGCAAGGTAGCAAAGCAAGGTTAATTATAGGGCAAAGTCCACGCCCCCCAGTGGGAAAGAAAGCCAATTAGGATTTTGGCATACTGAGCCAGGGAGCCAGGAGAGCGGGGAGGAGGGAAAGGATGAGCTCTGCTTAGTCTCTCAGGAGGTTGGTGAGGTCTCGGCTGGAACTTCAAGGCCACGTTCACAGGCCGGCCAGGAAATGGTAATAAAACACCTGCAAGATAAGCAGCTAGCAACCAGTCAGCAAAACAGGTTCCCTCTGCATGTTCTCAGAGGTACACTACGCTCTGCAGCAAGAAATTCATAACACATGGCAGATACGCTGGAGGCGTATCTGACAGATAGATAACAGATGTATAAGGAAATGTAAAACAGATCTCTGGCCATTAGGGTTGCCAACCTCCAGGTGGTGCCTGAAGTTCTCCTGGAATTACTACTGATCTCCAGACTGCAGAGATCAGTTCTCATGGAGAAAAGGGTAGCCTCAGAGGGTGGACAGTATGGCAGTTCATCTGTACTGAGCTCCCTCCCCTCCCAAACTCTGCCCTCCCTAGGCACTCCCCCCCAAATCTCCAGAAATGTCCTGGTTGGCAACTCTACTGAGCATAATGCCTTTAATTCAAAATCTAGCTATGGTTCTGGCAGCAATCGAATATGGACACTGTCTAATTGATTTAAAGGTACAATCTCAAGAGAATAAAATAAAATAAAAGATTGCGCACTAAGAAAAAAAAAGTCCATAATTTCAATGAGGGTCTATTTCTACCACAGACAGGAAAACAGCAGGATAGAAGATGCTTTCTTATTCAATGCCGTCACTCATCATCTGTCAAGTGCCAGCCAACACTAAATATCATTAGGTAAGAAAATAGTGACAAATATCCACTGTCAACTACAGATATGCAGTCAGTCCTAGAATATCGGAAGAATATCTGGAGAGGATTCGGTTTCGTTTTCCTGGCCATGTCGGACGCTCCTCTCCTCGGGAGGAAGCGGCCGAGCAGCCTGACCGGGAGGTTGACCTGCAAGGGTTAACCCCCAGGACTCCCAGTTAGGGGGCCAGGGTCCGGAGCGCTGCGGGAAGAGCCCCCTGAAGCTGATCCAGGGGGTAAATTGCCCGTTTGCTCCTATGGAGGCCGGCAGACTTGCGCAGCACATCGCGTGCTGCCGGGCCATGGAGAACGGCAACAAGCAGATTTAAGGTGAAAGCCTGTAAGCAAGCGGATCCCTTCTGTTATTCTAAGCGTATGCAAAGGATTGGTGGGAGTTGAAGCTAAAGAAGGTTCGGAAATCTTCCCCTTCATTGAGTTTTGGAACCTAGTTGGCGGACTCCCCCCCCCCCTAAGATGGCAATGAAAAAGCAGAGCCCCGCGGTGGGCAAATCGGTTTCGGCTGCATTGCTGGGGAAGGGAGAGACTCTTGAAGAGGTGGTTAAATGGTCGGTCATTGAAGCTATGAAGCCCTTTGTTGACAAGCTAAATGAAATCGGACAAAGGGTTGGCTCAGTTGAAAACGAAGTGAAAACCATTAAAGATGTAGCGCTTGAAGCAGAGAAATCTGCCCGGGAAAATGCAACACTCATGGGAGCTACAAATAAAGAAGTAAAGCTTCTGGAGAATCAATTGATAGGACTACAAGTGGATCGTGCTCAGACAGTATTGCGTTTACAGAATGTGAAGGAGGGGGAAAGTGAAAATTTAAAGGATTTGGTGTCGGAACTTTTGGCGTCATTCGCAAAGGCAACTAAAGAAGAGGTAAAAAGCAATATTCTGGAAGTCCGTCGTGCATCTTCAAAATATGCAACGAAGCGTCAGCTGCCTCGCGAGATTATTATCGACTTTTCATCTAAGAAGACTCGGGACACCATCTTATATAATTCGATTAATGTGGACTTGGACTTTCTGGGCAACAAGGTTAAGATACTGAAGGACGTTCCACTTTTAGCTCGGAAAAGAAGATTCAAATACAAAAGGTTTGCAGCTCTTCTGAGAAAGCGTGACATAAAATATAAATGGTTATTTCCGGAAGGCATCTGGTTTAGATATAAAGACCAAGCCTACAAGATAACATCGGAAGTACAGCTGAGGGATTTTGTGCTTAATCATCAAGAGTTCCAGCAAGAAGAAGATTCAGAATCTGGAGGGGGGAGTGGGGAGGAGGGAGGGAGCGCAGCTAGTGTAGCTGTTCAGAGAGAATTGAGACCGAGATGCAGGGGAGGGAGGAAGACCTGATCCTGACTGTAGTTTGTATTTTATAAGATCTGCCAATCTAATAGCATATGAGAAAGTTTAACTTTAAAGAATTGTATTATGAAGGGAATTCAATACTTGTAGTTGTAGTTTATGTTCTTATGTTGTTTTTTACCTTTCCCCTTGTTTCCTTTTTCCTTTTTCTGTTTGTAGTTTGGTTGTAGTCTGGATGTTAGTAATTAAAAATAAAAAATATTATAAAAAAAAAAAAGGAAGAATATCTGGAGAGTATTGGACCCCAAATTCAACGAGGAGATTTTTTTAGGAGCAAATTCATTCCAGGCCCATTAAAGAAGTGATGTCTTGGCATACACCTCTTTCTCCAAAACGGATTCGTCTTTCCCAGGTACTACCCAGCCCCTAATACTTTGGTTAGGGTTGCCAACTCTGAGTAGAGAAATTCCTGGAGCTCTGAGTTTGGCAAGAGGAGAGAGCTCAGCAGGGGTCTGATGCCGCAGAGTCTGCCTCCTGGAGCCGCCATCTTCTCCAGGGGAATTAATTTCTGTGGTCTGGAGAGCAGTCGTAATTCTGCAAGAAGCCTGAGCTCCGCCTGGAGGTTGGCCACTCTAGCTAGGCCTGCTTTTCCTCCAGGAAGCTTTCGTTTTAGCTTTAGCAGCCTCATTTCAAGCACAGACAGCAGCTGGGAAAACAAGGGGGTTGTGAAAGCAGTGGCTGCCTGAGGCCAGGCTGCAAGAACCGTGATGGGAGGAGGGTTTTGTCAAGCTGTTATCACTGGGTGGTCCTCGTGAAGTCATCAGGAAGGGCTGGTGAATTTAAACATACTCCACAAAACAAACAACTCCCTGGATGGTATAACTGCATTGTTTATCTCCAGATATGGCACCAGTTGCACTTTCCACACAATACACAAACACACACAACATACTTCTTGTCACTTGCTGTTGCCTTAAAATGGGCATAGTATAAGGATTGTATCCAGGTACACCATGAGGGGAGAGAACCCCATGCATCTTGCCCTAAGCTTCAGGAAGGAGAGGTGGAATAAAAATGAGAGGCAGCAGAGTTAGAGCTGCAGGCTGGAATCCAGGAAACCCAGGTTTGAATCTCCATTCTGCCACGGATGCTTGCTGGGTGGCCTTGGGCCAGTTACTGACGTGCAGCTTAACCTACTTCAAAGGGTTATAGTTATGAGCGGGGTCATTTCGTAGAAAAAGAGCAGCAAAAACTGATTAGCACAACTCATTAGTATATGCCACACCCCTTGATCCGGCCAAAATGGCCGGGATTTGGCTGCTGCCAGATAGGGGAGTGTCCCCCCACCTGGCAGTGGCCCAACCAGGGCCCTTTTGGCCACAATCCAGGCCGAAAATGGCCCAAAATGGCTCAAAATTGCCATTTTGGGCACGTTTTGGCCTGGATTGGGCCCAAAATGGCCCAGATTGGTTCAGTGCTGGGCATGGGAGGGGCACCCCATAGGCACCGACCCAATCCCAGTGGCTTTGGTCCTGATCCCAGCCGAAATGGCCCTAAATGGCCAAAAATGGCCATTTGGGCCCAGATCAGGGCCAAAACAGCCAGGACCAGGACAGTGCCGGGCAGGGGAGAGTTCCCTCACTAGGCACCAACCCAATCTTGGCCCTTCCAGCCCTGATCCCAGCGGGAATGGGGCTAAAATAGACAAAAATTGCCATTTTGGGCCTGTTTTGACCTAGATTGGGGCCAAAATGGCCAGGACCAGGTTGGTGCTGGGCAGGGGAGGCTTCCCCCACCTAGCACCGACCCGATCTGAGCCATTTCAGCCATGATCTGGGCCAAAACAGGCCCAAAATAGCCAAAAATGGCCATTTTGGCCCATTTCGGCCCGGATTGGGGCCAAAACGGCCAGGACTGGGTTGGTGCCAGGCGGAGGAGGATTCCCCTACCCGGCACCAACCCAATCCAGGCCTTTTCAGCCCCTATCTGAGCCATGTCGGCCCATATCAGGGCCAAAAAGGATGGGATTGTGTCAGTGCCGGGTGGGGGAGACTTCCCCCACCTGGCACTGACCTGATCCTGGTTGTTTCAGCCCCAATCTGGGCCAAAACTGGCCCAAAATTGCCAAAATGTCTACTTTCCGCATTTTTCAGACCAGATTGGGGCCAAAATGGCCAGGATCGGGTTGGTGCCGGGCGGGGAAGGGTTTCTCCAACCCGATCCAACTGGCAACAACCTGAACTGGGCCATTTCAACCCCAATCGGGGCCTTTTTGGTCCTTATCCAGGCCTAAACAGGCCCAAAATGGCCATAAATGGCCATTTTTGGCCCGTTTCAGCCCGCATCAGAGCCAAAAAGGCCCCACCCAGCACCGACCTGATCCTGGCCATTTCGGCCCTTATACACCCTTAAAAATTGGGGTATAAAATGTTAACCCTCCCTGTGAAGGCTGTCCACCATCCTGTTTTAAATGTGTATGGATTTTATTTTATTTATTTATATATATATATATATATATATATATTGATGTATTTCAAATTTCTATTCTGCCCTCCCCGCGAGTGGGCTCAGGGCGGATAACAACATCTTAAAATACAATAAAAATCCATACACATTTAAAACAGGATGGTGGACAGCCTTCACAGGGAGGGTCAAGATTTTATAAACCCCTTTTTTCCAGGCCGGCGGAGGCCCAGCCTCAGCCATATTCCTGGCAGAACAACTCTGTCTTGCAAGCCAGGCGAAAAGATAGTAAGTCCTGCTGGGCCCTGATTTCAGCAGACAGAGCATTCCACCAGGTGGGAGCCAGGACCGAAAAGGCCCTGGCTGTAGTAGAGGCTAGGCGGGCCTCCTTGGGGCCAGGGACCACCAACAGCTGTTTGTCCCCTGACCGGAGTGTCCTCCAGTGAATATATTGGGAGAGACGGTCCCGTAGATACACTGGTCCCAGTCCGCACAGGGCTTTATAGGTCAATACCAGAACCTTGAATCTGATCCAGTACTCCACTGGCAACAAATGCAGCTTGCGTAAGAAAGGTGTTATATGCGCCTTATTTGGCACTCTCATAATAACACGCGTCGCTGCATTTTGTACCAGCTGTAATCTCCAGGTGAGGCTCAAGGGCAGCCCCGCGTAGAGCGAGTTACAGTAATCTAGCCTAGAGATGACCGTTGCTTGGATCACTGTAGTTAAGTCACGGGTTGACAGGTAAGGGACAAGTTGCCTGGTCTGCCGAAGATGGAAAAAAGAGGACCTGACAACCGCTGTGACCTGTGCCTCCATTTTTAGGGAGGCATCCAAGATCACTCCCAGGCTCTTAACCCTCAGAACTGGCACTAACGGTGCCCCATTGAGGGCTGGGAGCCGGAATCCCGAACCGAATCCCCCGTGGCTCAAGTACAGGACCTCCGTCTTCGTCGGGTTCAGTTTCAGCCGACTCTGCTTCAACCAACCAGTCACGGCTGCAAAAGCATGTTCCAGGACATCTGGGGCTCAGTCGGGCCGGCTGTCCATCATCAGATACAACTGGGTGTCATCTGCATATTGATGACACCCAAGTCCGAAACTTCACACCAGCTGGGCAAGGGGGCGCATATAGATGTCAAACAATAAAGGGGAGAGTATTGCCCCCTGTGGGACCCCGGACACCAAAGGGTGGCGGGCTGACAATTTCTCCCCAAGCGCCACCCTTTGTCCCCAACCATGGAGAAAAGAGACAAGCCACTGCAAGGCAGTCCCTCATATCCCCACATCGGCGAGGTGATGAGTCAGAAGTTCGTAATCGACTGTATCGAACACTGCCAACAGATCCAATAATATCAGCAGCACCAAGCTGCCTCAATCCAGATTTCTACGAAGATCGTCTGTGAGGGCGACCAGCAACATCTCTGTACCATGTCCCGAATGGAACCCAGACTGGAAGGGGTCTAGGGCCAAGACATCCTTCGGGAAGCCCTGCAGTTGTTCCACCACCGCCTGCTCAATCACCTTTCCCAGAATCAGGAGGTTCGAAACGGGGCAGTAACTGACCATGTATTTTATTGTATTTTAATATGTTGCTTTTATTGTATTTTGTATTTTAATATGTTGTTATCCACCCTAAGCCTGCTCGCAGGGACAGTGGAATAGAAATTTGAAATAAATAAAATGAATAAATAAAATAAATAAATGATCCAGGCCGAAATGGGCCCAAAATGGCCGAAAATGGGTGTATCGGGGACGAAACTGCTGGGATCGGGTCAGTGTCGGGTAGGGGAAGGTTTCCCCGCCTGGCACCAACCCAATCCAGGCCATTTTGGCCATTTTGGTCCAGATTCCGGCCATTTTGGCCCCAATCGAGGCCTAAATGGCCCTAAAGTCAGGTGGGTTGGGCCACCTGACTTGGGGGAACTGCTGGAACACTGTTCCGGTGCATTCTCCCTTGAAATGAGCCCTGGTTATGAAGATAAAATGGAGTAGGGAAAATGATGAGGCAAGCTTCTTTAAGGTCCCAATGGGTGGAAATCAGGGTATGTATGTATGTATGTATGTATGTATGTATGTATGTATGTATGTACGTATGTATGAAGAAAGAAAGAAAGAAAGAAAGAAAGAAAGAAAGAAAGAAAGAAAGAAAGAAAGAAAGAAAGAAAGAAAGAAAGAAAGAAAGAAAGAAAGAAAGAAAGATGGTACAATAAAGGAAACAACAAGAAAGAAAAAAGAAAGGAATTTTATCTGGAGAATGTCTAAGAGTTGGGTTTTAAACCGTGCTATGAATCCACCATCTCCTGCAATGTGATTAGTTTTCCACCATGAAAGATATCAGAAATGGCATCTCCGCAGCTCAGTCATGTTAATACGATAAAAAGACAGATGATTAAATATTACAGCTGCCATTGGCTGAAGAGCTGTCATGAAAAGACCCTGAAGGCTAAATTATACATTAAAAGTAGTTTCATTCAGAAGATGCTGATAGTTCAATTGCACTTTATGGTTTCTTTTGTCTTTATTTTTCTTTTCAAATTGAGCTGTCAGGGCTGCTTTATCAAGGAGCAGAAGGCATGGGGAGGAGGGGGAACTTTAACATTTTCTTTCTCTGCTGTTTACTTGCTGGATAAAGCCCCCTTAGCTGAGGAAAGAGGCAATCTCGGTCTCAACACAAAGCCAAAATAAGAGGAAACCTCCCCGAGCAGTAAATACAATAAATACAATGTGCAAAATATCTATAGAATTTATAGAACTGCCAGAGTCTGCCAGAAGTCTCCTGCCAGCAGCACTGTGACTCCCCCCATCGGTCTCTCATTGCCCCTGACATCTTTAAGCGTTATGCTCAGTGCCTCAAAACACCCCTTGTGCACTACTCATCCCAAAAAATGAGCTCACAGTTCCGCAGCACTTGGGCCATGTTGCTTTGTTTTGAGATGCCTGAACAGGGGTGTTTTTGCATAGATGAGGTTAAGAGGCAGCTTGAAGGTAGCAAAGGATCATATGCCATGCCTGAGTGAGCTTTGACCTTCCATGGAAGTGAGCACCTCTCTACTTGTCTTCCAGGATTGCTTTGCTCATAGAGAGACTCTGCCGCTCTGTGCACCTTGGGGTGATCTTGCTGGTACTTGGCCACTGCTGCTCGGTGCACCACAGGAGTACGATGTCCGTATTTCTTTGCTGCATCTCTAAGTTGCTTCCTCCTTTTAGTGTCGGTGTATCTTGCACGACGTCTGCCAGGAGGCTTCTTGGCGGCAGTAAGAGGTGATGGCCGTGTGAGGTGGAGTTGGACTGAGGGAGGGGTGGTGTGGTGGGAACTTCGGCAGGTTCATGTGAGAGGTTCGCATTGAAATGGCCCCTAGAAAGGTCGTGCACCATCTCTCCATGAACATTTAAAAACTCAGTTGCCATACTGACTTTTATATAAAATCCCTATTCAGGAGTTTTCTACTGTCTTTCTTCAACTGTCTGCAGTTTCCTTGACCTGGTTTTTACCTCAGAACACAGAGTACCACAGCTGACCAGTCAGAGAGAGGGGGGTGCAATCAGGCAGGAGCCTGCCAGCTACTCAGGAAAGCCGGATCCCAAAGGGAGATTGGCAATCCTAGTAAGGGAAAATTGGGAGGTGCATTTTCTTGGGGAAAAAAGGTTAAAAATAGCTTTAAATCATAGGTGCAATGGATCTTGGATCAATAGAGAGTCAGCACACGAGTTTAGCTTTTAAAAACATTTACTTCTAAAGGGAAAAAGGGTCACAGGTTGCCTACAAAACAAAAACACCTGGAGCTACATTTCTCACTACTGTTTACAACAAAGAGCTGGGATAATGGAAGTGGAGAATCTTCTTCTTCCTCCTTCTTCTTGACCCTGAAAGGACAGTCACCTGACCTGTTGACCAATAACAGTTTACAAACACTCTCAAGTTTCCCGGGCTTGCAGATTATTGGCTTTGAGCCAGGTTCCCTTTCCAGGTCAATCTAAACAATAGCATGGTAGGTAAACACATTAACCCCATAATGACTGAATCTCAGACCTTGCAACACACATATATTCCAACACCCCTTCTCAAGGTCTAGCATGGAAGTCATTATGCATTCATATTTAACAAACATCATTCAAGTTTTGTCTCAGCATTAGGATCAAACATATTCAACATTTCACGAAGATACTCAAACTTAGTTTTAGACAATGGTTTAGTCAGAATATCAGCCACCATTTCTTCAGTACGACAATGTTCAATTTCTATTAGTCCCTTCTGGTACATATCTTTCACAAGTTCACATTTAAGTCCAATAGATCTGCTTCTTGCTTTAGTACTTTCTCCTTGGCATATAGTAATACACGCTTGATTGTCCTCAAACATAACTACAGGTATAGGTTCGTTTATTCCAAAGTCCTTTAGCAGGTTGAAGATCCACTCTAGTTCACTGCAGGCACTCGCCGCTGACACACATTCAGCTTCTGCTGTAGATTGTGCTACAATGGTTTGTTTTCTACTAGTCCAGTCTATCAGTCCATTTCCATAAAAGAATAGATATCCGCTGGTTGATCTGTAGTCACTTGATTCTTCTCCCCAATTGGCGTCCATATATCCAACCAGTCTTGGTTTCTCAGATGGCGAGATTCTCAGCTTTAGGTCTGCTGTTCCTTTCAGGTATCTTGCTATTTTCTTTATCGCATTCCAGTCATGATGATTAGGAGAACTTACTTTTCTGCATAAGATGCTAACAGCTACTGCTATATCAGGTCTTGTGGTTTTGCTCAAGTACAGAAGTTTTCCAATTGCTTCTCTGTATTCACCAATATTCCTAAGTGGTTTTCCATCTCTTTCTCTCAAGTAATCAGGTTCAAGTGGTATACTTGTCGCATTGCAGTTTTTCATGCCAATAGATTCTATAAAGTCCAATGTCTTTCTTTTCTGACTTAGAAGAAAGGTTCCATCTTCAAGTCTTTCTAGCTGTATTCCGAGGTAATGTTGTGCATCTCCAAGTTGCTTCACCTCTACCTCTTTGTTCAGTCCATCAACTATTTCTTTGATGTCTTGTCTGTCTTGGCAAGATATTATCAAGTCATCAACATAAATAAGAATGTACTGGCATTGTCCATTTTTAACTCTGGTGTACAGACATGGTCCATCTTTTCCTTGCTTGAATCCTTGCTTTTGTAGTAGCCCTGATATTTTGTCATACCAGGCTTTTGCTGCTTGCTTTAAGCCATATAGACCTTTGTTGAGCTTGTACACATGATCTTCCATTCCCTTGATCTGGAATCCATCAGGTTGCTCCATATAGATTTCTTCAGATAATTCTCCGTTGAGAAAGGCTGTCTTTATATCCAGATGCTCTACTATCATGTTTCTTGATGCTGCAACACTGAGTAGTGTCCTGAACGTTGCATGGTTGATAACTGGTGCAAAAGTCTCAAAGTAGTCAGTTCCATATTCCTGGGAGAATCCTTTAGCTACTAAACGTGCTTTGTATTTCTCAACAGTCCCATCAGCATTGTGCTTGATTTTGAACACCCATTTGCATCCAACAGGTCTTCTGTCTGGGGGTAAATTTGTGAGAGTCCATACTTGTTTTGTATTTATGGATTGCAGTTCTTCTTCCATTGCTTCAATCCATTTGTCTCTTTCATCTGCAGGTAGTTTGCATATATCTTTCCAGTTCTTAGGTTCTTCGATAAGTTGCACAGTTTCACAGAATCCATACTTCTCTGGTGGGTTTCCTTTGTTGCTTCTTTCCGATCATCTCACAGTGGTTGCTGCTTCTGTCTCCTCTGGTCCAGTCCCTGCTTCCCCTTCTGTTTGGGTAATCTCTTGAGAAGGTGGACTTGCCAGTTTCCCGGGTGTCACTGCAGGTAACCAATCGACCAATTCTACAGGAGCAGTTTCTGTATCACTTGGATCAGTTGTCACTGTGGATTCAGTTGCATTAGAAGCATGTAATAAATGGCTCTCATCCACATACACCACGTTCTGTTCTTTGACTCTGTGCTCTTGAGGATTGTAAATTCTGTATCCTCTTCCACCAGTGGCATACCCTACAATTAGTCCAACTTCAGCTCGAGGATCAAGCTTTCCTCTCCGTTCCTTTGGTATAAAAGCATAGGCCTTGGAACCAAATGCTTTGATGTGCTTCAGAGCTGGCTTCTTGCCAAACCAGGCTTCAAATGGAGTAATGCCTGTCACCTTTGAAGGTACTCTGTTGTGTAGATAAACTGCTGTGTTCACAGCTTCGGCCCATAATGCATTGGGTAATCCAGAATGTATAAGCATAGATCTGCACATTTCCTGTATAGTCCGATTCAGTCTCTCAGAACAACCATTTTGTTGTGGAGAGTGATGTATAGTGACTTTATGTTCAATGCCTTCAAATTGCAAAAAATTCTTAAATTCTGCATTGCAATATTCTCCACCACCATCAGTACGTAGGCTTTGAGGAGCTTTTCCAAACTTATTCTTAACTGTGGCAACAAAAGATTTAAATTTCTCAAGTGTTTCATCTTTGCTCTTCATCAGATATACAATGCTATACCTCGTTTTGCTTTCAGTAAAAGTTGCAAAATATCTGTTGCCGCCAAGAGATGGCGCTAGTGGACCAACAAGATCAGAGTATACAGTCTCTAGAAGTTCCTCATTATGAGTAGTGGACTTTCCTGTGTAGCTTGGGCTAGTTCCCTTTGCTTTAAGACAGGTTTCACATTTCTCTCTTGCTTTATCACAAACAGGAACAAAAATTCCACAGTCCTCTAACAACTTTTCAACACTTTGTATGCCTCTATGGCCTGTTTTTACATGCCATGAATACAAGCATTTCCTATGATCACAAGCACCTTGGCTAGTTTGATAAATCTGTCCTTCACCAGCATCAGCAGCTTCTGGTCTTTCACTAACATCCACAAAATAATGCAGTCCATTTCTCTCTTCAACAGCAAACTTAACTCCAGATTTCCTTTCAACAATTACACTTCTACTACCCATTCTCTTCTGAAGAACCACCACACAGTCCTTTTCCACAAGTTTCTTAGTTGAGATTAAATTCTCTGCTGCTTCAGGAACAAGTGCCACATCTTGAAGGGTAACATTTACTATTTCCCCTCTTGTTGTGCATAGCTTAATTGGCACCTTTCCAGTTCCTAGCACATTAAGTGGTTGTTTATTTGCTTGGAACAGTCTGGGTTTATCATCAGTATCAAGTTCAGAAAACAATTCACGATATTTGCAAATATGCCAGCAGCTTCCTGAATCGATGAGGAATAATTTCTTATCCTGAATATCTTCATCATCAAAAACTCTTAGTGAAAAATTACTCCTGCCATTTCTCTGAAATCTGCCTCTAGACACACTCCCTCTGCTTCTGGCTCTGAAATTCCCTTTTTGGCTATAATCTCTTCTGCCACGAGAAGGCGCTCTTTCAACATGAGTCTCTGTACTAGGGTAACGTGCATTTGATTGACTAGCAATGGCCGCTCTATTATTCATTCGGTTTAATGCACAGTCTCTGGCCATGTGGCTCCTTCCACCACAAGAAAAGCAGTTAGTCTGTCTGCCTCTATATCCATTACCCAAATTCAAAACAGTCATTCCATCAGACACAGCCTGCAAATTTCTTCCCTCTCTTGAATCCAGTTCCTCTCTTAAACTTGTCAACAATTGCTCCAGTGTTAAATTCTCTTTATGTCTCAAGAGAAGTGCTAAATTTTCATAGCTACTTGGTAAACTTTTCAGCAAGGCAACAACAACATCTCGCTCTTTCGGGGCCTCTCCGAGTTCTTCCAACTCTCTATGCAATTTCATAAATCTTTGCAATTGGGCTGGCATGGAAACCCCTTCTTTAATTTTAAAATCAAACAATTCTGTTTTAAGGTAGATTATTTTGGTGCATGTCTGTTTTTCAAAACGCTTCTTTAAAGCTTCAAGCATCTCTTTTGCAGTATCAAAGGTATGCAAGTCCTGGACTTCATAATGAGATACTGAGGTCATAATTAATGTTTTGGCTAGAGCATTTTTCCTGGTAAATTCAAGCTTTATTTGAGGATCATCTGGTATGTTTGCAGTTAGAATATCCTCAGCATTATGCATTTCAAGTTGGCTTTTTAATAATGCCAGCCACCAAGTAAAGTTGTTTTTATTTAAATGGGGCATATTGAGACTTCCTTGGCTAATTTGAAATGGCTTTGGATTACTCACGACTCCCTGGTCAGAGGAACTCATTTTTCAGCTGGGATGAATCAGGCACACGTGGAGTTAACGATCTCCTTTGTTCTCTCTGCCGTCTCTGCTCCGCTCCGCTCCGAGGGTAAAAGAAAAACTTCCAATAGTTCTCAGCTGCAGTTTTCTCAGTGCAGACCAGTTTTAAGAAACTTTTAAAGACAACAAGATCTTTAAAATAATCTTCTTTTCCCAGTTACAACTGAATGCAGCAAAAAAAGTTTGGTAGAAAAAAAATCTGAGCCTTTGTGCCTATCTAGCTTAGTCTCTCTTTAAAGATCCATTTCAAAATTGTTTGCTTGTTTGGCAAAACAAACGACCATAACAACATCACCAACCAAAATCGCCAAAATCAACCATCCTCTGCTACCACTTTGTTGGGGAAAAAAGGTTAAAAATAGCTTTAAATCATAGGTGCAATGGATCTTGGATCAATAGAGAGTCAGCACACGAGTTTAGCTTTTAAAAACATTTACTTCTAAAGGGAAAAAGGGTCACAGGTTGCCTACAAAACAAAAACACCTGGAGCTACATTTCTCACTACTGTTTACAACAAAGAGCTGGGATAATGGAAGTGGAGAATCTTCTTCTTCCTCCTTCTTCTTGACCCTGAAAGGACAGTCACCTGACCTGTTGACCAATAACAGTTTACAAACACTCTCAAGTTTCCCGGGCTTGCAGATTATTGGCTTTGAGCCAGGTTCCCTTTCCAGGTCAATCTAAACAATAGCATGGTAGGTAAACACATTAACCCCATAATGACTGAATCTCAGACCTTGCAACACACATATATTCCAACACATTTTACCTCAGAACACATTCAATGACTCCCAGTAGCATACTGTTTAGAATGTTAGGAGGAAGCCCAATTAGGCCACATATGCAAATGACCTTGAAAGGCTGGCCCAATCAAGGAAGAGTGGCCCAGTTGGCAGTTGGCAGGGGGCGGGGGCAAGCAGGCAGCAGCCTACCAGCCGCACAGGGAAGATGTACCCTTTGGGAAAACATGTTACCCCTTTTTACTCCCTTAGGGAGTGAATTTCTTTAAAACCCTTCTTAGTTGTTGATTACATCATGAAAGGAATGTTCTCCCCAAATTTCATGTTTCTAGGTCCAGGGGCTTGGGTTGGGCAATGATGAATCTGTCAGGACACTTGTCTTTATATATATACTAGCATGATGCTCATGCGTCGCTACGGTATTTAACTACTTTAAATCCAGTTATAATATTTATGGGTATGTAACATTTTTTGGTTGGGGGGGGGGTTGGTTTTGTAGTATAATAGCATAGTACCCGAGCTTCACAAAAGTGTTTGAATAAAGCGAAGCATGTTGATGCCGAAAACTGATGAAGTGAATTTCAAAATGTAACATTTATTGAAGAGATTTTAAAAGGAGAAGATTGTAGTGCAATAAATAAAGTGAAAAATACGTACAACTTTTTTTTCCTACTGAAGGACCTCTTTGTAGACCACATTGGTGGTTCTCCCCTCAGGTGCTGGGATCACCAGGCTGCCGGGTGAGCTCACTCTGGAGCAGGCCACGTAGAACTGCCCATGTGAGAAGTCGTCCTCCCTCAAGTCAATTCCTGCCACCTTCAGTGTCTGTCCCTGGGACTTGTTCATCATCATAGCAAAGCAGACCTTGAGGGGGAACTGCAGTCTCTTGAATTTGAAGGGGTTCTCTGATGATATGCGTGATATGAACACCAACTCCCCCTGAGCACTGCCAGGGAACAATGTGGCCTCAATGACGTTCCTGTGGAGGGCTTTCACTCGCAGTCTGGTGCCATTGCAGAGTTTGGGTGGGCTGAGATTCTGAAGCAGCATCACTGGAGCCCCCATTTTGAGGAGAAGCTTGTGGGCTGGGAAGCCAGGAGGGTTGAGCATGTTGAGGCACTCTGCAGGATAGTGGACCACATCATCCATTTACACCACTTAGTCCACAGATCTGTACTCTATTTCTGCCCCTTCAAGGGAGTTAAGTTGTGTGTGAGCCCCCCCCCATCCACTGCGCTGGCGCTGCCCTCTGCCGTGACGGTCTCCTCCCCTGGGCCTTCCCTCGGCCTCAGATGTGAGTAGGGGTGGGGTTTAAGGCACCCTGCGTTCGCCTCCGCTGGGCTCTGACCTCCCTCGGTCTCTCTTGGCCTCGTCAGTAGCCTCAGCCTTCTCCTCCTCAGCTTCACTGGGAAGTCCCCTTTTATCCCCTTTCCCCCACCACCTCCACCAATCCCCCCAACCCCCTCCCTCTGGCAGGTGCAGCCTGTCCCGCTGCTCCTCCTCCCTCCTCCCGGGCCAATCCTGGGCCTCCTCATGGCCGTCCAGCCCTTCCCCTGCCTCCTGTCTCCCACCTCTTGGTTGCCCTGGCCGGGCTCGCCCCCATGTTCCTGGGAGCAGCCCCTTCCGGCTAAGTGCCAGGGCGGCTGCCTGGCCTGCTGCCAAGCCCCTCTGAGGCTCCGCTAGTAGCGGCACCCTCACTGGAGGCATTCAGGCTTCTGGTGTTGGCAGAGGGGCTCTCCTCGCCCGCTCCTGGCTCTGCCGCAGAGAGCACTGGCGCTGGCACTGGCGGCAATGGTGGCAGCGGCAGTGGCCCACGTCCCAGTTTGGAGGTGGAAGGCGTCTCTGCCTGGGTTGGCATGGCCCTGCGTGGCCGCTGCAGGGCTGGGTCACAGAGTGGCCTCAGGGCTGGTGCTGGCCCCTCCGGCCAGGTAAGACCCTCGGGAGGGGGGAGGCTGGGTGGGGTGGTGGCTTCCAGCGGGAGGTTGGTGCCTGCCACTGTAGGGCTAAGTCTGGCCGGGCCAGACACACACCCTCCCTGGGATTCGGTGCAGGGTCTACCAGTCTCTGAAATGTGGCCGCTCATGCAGGCCAAAAGGCATGACCTTAAATTGGTACAGGCCCTGGGGGGTGGCGAATGCCATCTTTTCTCTGCCCGCTGGGGCCATGGGGACTTGCCAGTATCCCTTGGTAAGGTCTAATGCGGATATATACTGGGCCGTGCTGAGTTGATCGATCAGAAGATCGGCCCATGGCATCAGGTACAGGTCAAACTTGGCTAACGCGTTCCCCTGGCGATAATCCACACAGAAGTGGACGGAGCCATCAGGTTTGGGGACGAGCACAATGTGCTCCAGGAGGGCTCGATCACGCCAAGCCATAGCATGTCCTCCACCTCCCGGGCCACAATTTCCCATCGCTTCTGCGGGAGGGGTTGCCACGGGGCCCAGGCCACCTTCCCTGGGGGGATGTCAATTGTATGGGTCACCATGGTCATACATCCCGGCTGCTGCGAGAAGACCCCAGGGTGGCCGCAGATCATCTCTCATGCTTGAGCCTGCTGGGCCTCCATCAAGCCAGGGTCGAGTACGGGGAACCCTGTGGAAGGTTCGCCCGGGGCCCAGGGGAGGTTCCCTTCGGGGAGCTCCAGGGGTTCCTCTGCAATGACGCAGGGATAAGCGCCCGCCGGTTCTTCCACCCACCTCTTCATGTCGTTTACATGCAATTGCTTGCCGTGTCACCACAATGGGCCGCACTGGACCACGTAGGACAGAGGCCCCGAAGTGCAGACGACTTGGAAGGGCCCATGCCATGGGTGTCCCCGGCCTGGGCCCATCATGTGTCAGCCCACCAGGACACGGTCCCCTTTCTTGAAGGTGCGGACGTGGGACCCTTTATTGTAATAGGCCTTTTGAGCCTTTTGCGCGGCCTCCAGACTCCTTCGGGCTTCTTCGCGGGCCCTCTCTAGGCGGGCCTGCAGCTCCTGCACATAGGTGGGTATCGGTATGGGTTCTTCCTGCTCCGGGGCCTGCACTGCTCTTTGAGCAGGTCCAATATGCTGCAAGGCTTGCGTCTGTAGAGCAGTTCAAATGGGGCAAAGCTGGTCGAAGCCTGGGGCGTCTCCCGTACTGCAAACAGTAGGGGGTCCACAAAGAGATCCCACTGGGTGGGTTTGTCGTGGGCCACCTTCCACAGCATAATCTTCAATGTCTGGTTGAAGCGTTCCACCATCCCATCCGTCTGGGGGTGGTACACGCTGGTGAAAATCTGGCGGATCTGTAGGGTTTGGCACAGCTGCTGGGTAATCTTTGCTGTGAATGGCTGCCCACAATCTGTCAGGATCTCCCTTGGCAGGCCCACCTGGGCAAAGAACCGGGTCAGGGCCCGGGAGATGCTGGGGGCTGTTATGTCCCTCAAGGGCACGGCCTCCGGGTAGCGCGTGGTGTAGTCCATCAGAACCAGCAGGTAGCGGGCCCCTCGGGCGGTGCGGGGGAGGTGTTCCATGAAGTCCATCACTATCAGCTACGTCTTGGCACGTTGGGGCCTGGAGGCTGGGGCCCAAAATGAGCTCTCCCTTCCCGACTTCCCTCATGCGAGGTGGCAGTGTCAGGCTTGCTTCCTTTTGCTTCGTGCCCTCCTAGCTCTTTGGGCTCCGTGGCCATGAAGTTTTCCCAAAGAGTAGTGGCATCCTTCAGGTTCGCCAGTTTGCTGCAGGCCACCCACATCCTGGTCCGGGGGGGGGGGTATCACCTAGTGGAGCTGTTCCAGGACGATCACGTTTGCCACTCGCTCTCCTTCTGGGGTGAGGGGTTGCAGCCACTGATAGGCGGCATCCTTCAGCACCGCCACGATGGTGCAGGGGCGGTCCGCCTTCTGGTAGGTCAGATTGCGGAACTTCTGGCGGTACGTTTCTGGCATAATCTCGCACCGGTCCAGGATAGCGGCTTTCAGCTAGTTGTAATCTGCACTTTCCGCCTTGGTCAGGGCCCTGAGAGCCGCCAGTGCCTCCCCTGTGAGGTAGGGGCCCATGATGAAGGCCCATTGACCTCAGGGCCACTGGGCGGCCTTGGCCGTGCGCTCGAAGGCATCAAGGAATGCGTCCACATCACCTTCGGGGCCCAGTTTAACCAGGTGAAAGGGGGGGTTGCATCCGCCGCCCCTGGGGGCGCCTCTGGCCGCCCGGCCGGCATCCAAGGCCTGCTGCAGGTCACACACCAGGGCTGCCTGGGTCTCCTGGTGCTGCTGGGCGAGCGCCACCTGTGCCTCTTGTTGTTGCTGGGCGACTTCCCATAGGAGCTGGCCCTGATGTTGAGCCATCCATTGGCCCAGCTGGGTCAGGTCCATCTTTGGGGGGTTAGGAGCAATGTCCCTCACAGTGACGGTCAGCTCTACCTGGAGGGTGGCAGGACGCAGCAGCGCTCTCGCGCTAGTGCAGCCCGCTGGTGCCGGGAGGTGGGGGAGGGGCCGACTCACAGTGGGACTGGTGCCTGCATTCTCCTCCACTTTGTGAGCCCCTCCCCTGTCTGTTGAGCCGGCACCGCCCTCTGCCGTGACAGTCTCCTCCCCTGGGCCTTCCCTCGGCCTCAGATGTGGGTAGGGGTGGGGTTTAAGGCACTCCCTTAGGGTGCAAATTTCTTAAAGTTCTTAAATCGTACCAACTGAACTTACTGTACAATAAAATAATACATATAGTTATTGTACTTACTGAATCATTGATACTTCTAGTACATGTCCATGTTGGTTAGTTGCTGACGGTCAGTTATCGTAGCCATTTAGCAATTAGCCCAACTTTTAAAGAAAACACCAACTGACCACCTCACCCATTCTTAAAGACAAAGCGCTTAAGTGCTCATTCATAAAAAACACGTTAGATCCAATTCATTGTTCAGACCCCCATGGGGCTAAACAGTTTGGATTAAAAATCCAATGGGCTTCTATCCACAATAGTTCCTTTTGTAAGTTTCTATGGGCGCCTGGGTCAATCACTTGCAATACAGAAAAATGCAACTCCCCTTCACTTGCGTGACGTTGCAAGAAAAGTTGAAGTAGGTGAACTTAAGGTAAATGGAATTAGCTCGCACTGCTGGCTGTAGAAAACTATCAAGCTAGCAGGCTAGAGGCTCAAGAATCAAGTTGGTGTCAGAAACGATGGGTCTGCCTTGGGGTGGAAAATTCTCTTTATGTATTTTGGGCAGAATGTAAAATAAAGGTATCCAGGGATGTGTATTTAAAAGTCCTTTATATGTGGGGGTATCTATTTCTTCCCCCAATACCGCCAGTACAATTGTAATGATTCTCTCAATTTGCAAGGTGGGATCGTATGGTATTGGGAAGTAACTTGCTTGATCATTTAATTGTCGGTTCACCTCATACACATAATCTCTAGTATCCTTAACTACAATGTCCCTGCCTTTATCAGCTGGTTTAATAGCAGTAGTTGAATCCTCCTTTAAAGCTTCCACAGCTCTCCACTCATTTTTGGATAGATTATACCAAATACATTGATCATTGCCCTCTAGTCTGGTTAAGTCCCACGTGACAAGTTTTGCAAATGTTTCTTTGAGTATGTCTGAAACATTAGGGACAAAAGTAGATCTATGTCTAATGACACCCTGTGTACCCATAGGCCTGCCCTGACTCCCCAATTTTTTTTTAATTTAATGAGGCGAATAAGTTTGAGCAAGTCTACTCATGTGTGAAAGGCACTATACTGGGGTGTTGGAATGAATGATAAGGGGGCGGGGCCAACAGCCATGTGACCATTTTCAAGAGGTTCTGGAACTCCGTTCTCCTGTGTTCCAGCTGAAAAAAAGCCCTGACTAGTAGATAATCTTGATAACACCTAGATCAGAGATCCCTTTTCACTCTAAATACACATCACTTGGAAGGTTTAAATGTTCTGTCCTGGAAAGAAATCAAGAGAATACCCTCGGTCCAAAATGTGACTTCATTAATTTCGGGAAACAGTGGGTCCACCCCTATGGAGGCATTCAGCTGCCTCCGACTGCCTCCAGTTGCAGTTCTATTTCTCCTTTCAGAGGGAATCAATCAGTTCTGTCATGATGATGCATAGTTGGCCGCCTTAAAAAATTATTTCATTTCTACCACATGACATATCTTTCATTTCTATATAGAATGAAACACAGTTAACAGTTTCCCCTGTGGATTAATAGAAGGAAGAGTTTGTAATTTGTGTATGCTCATGCACACTCTCACACCCACTAGTATTCTTGCAGGAATTTCCTCCACTGTTACAAATTTTTTCTCCACAGTTTTCAAGATTACCTCTGCGTGTGTGTGTGTGTGTGTGTGTGTGTGAGAGAGAGAGAGAGAGAGAGAGAGAGAGAGAGAGAATGCCCTCATATAAGTTTCTGCTAACTAAAGCTAAAGCCCACAAACATCTCCTACAAGGAAACTTCTTCCTTCACACTAACGGCAGCCATGAAGAGCCATCTACTACTGGAGCAACAGAACCAGAGGGCAGAGTGGCTTGCTCAAACTTTCTCCCCCAGAGAAGTTTTGTGAATGTAGGCTCTGGTATATCCTAGTTGGGAATGATCTTGAGTGTGATTAAGGAGTGAATGAAGAGAGTTTATTCAGGAACTACAATTTTGACAGAAAGGAGAGAAACAGAATAGATCCTAACTACCTCACGAAACTGGAAGAGGGGGACTTGCGGGAAGAAACAAGAAGCAGGAGGTGGCCTAAGGATACCAATCTGGAGACATGCAGAGGGGAGGAAAGAAGGGTCCCACTCTGCCGTCTATCTGTCAGACCCGCTGCCCCTTGCAAGTATTCTGTGTCCTCTGCCTTCTCTGTACACAAGACATTGTATTTCCAACAGTAAATAGCAGGGCTTTTTTTCAGCTGGAATGCTGTGGAACGGAGTTCCAGAACCTCTTGAAAACGGTCACATGGCTGGTGGCCCCGCCCCCGATCTCCAAACAGAGGGGAGTTGAGATTGCCCTCTGTGCAGCTGAGCAGCGCGGAGGGCAATCTCAGCTCCCCTCTGTCTGGAGATCAGGGGGCGGGGCCACCAGCCATGTGACCATTTTCTCCAAGGGCAACCCACTGAGTTCCACCACCTCTTTTCCCAGAAAAAAAGCCCTGGTAAAGAGCTTAAGCAAATCCTGGCATAAGCAAATGATCAGGTAAAGATGTTTTCTATGATCTTTCCCTAAGTTTTTGGTGGTAGGTAACAGTAAAAGAGTAGCTGTTTTATTCAACAGCTAAGAATTAAGCCAAGTGCCTCCCAAATGGGGCTTTCAAGGAGGAATTTGAATAAGAAAATAGGTGGCACCACGCATAAGAACATCAGAAGAACCACGCTGGATCAGAACCGTGGTCCATCCAGTCCAGCCTCCTTGCTCACCCAGTAGCCAACCAGTTACTCTGCAGGACCAACAACAGGTCATGCAGGCCTTCCTCCAAAGCTGCCTCCTGGGACCAGTAGACAGAGATTTACTGGCTCTGAGCGTAGAAGTTCCGTTTGGACACTATGGCTAGTAGCTGCTGATGAACAAACTAGTCTCCGTGAATTTGCCTAATACCCTTTAAAAACACTTACGGCTGTGGCTTACATCTTCTGGCAGCAAATTGCACATTTTAATCACTCGTTGAGCAAAGAAGTTTATTTTTATTTATGTTAAATATTTGTAAGCCTGGCTCCTCCCCCCTCCCCCCAAAACAATACATTGGGACCCTGCCCTACGGCAACAAAGAAAAATGTGAAATTGTTTAAGAGAGCAAAAGAATTTTTAGCCAGTGCAGAACAAGGATGGTTTGAAAAACACATAAGCATTTACTGCTGTTCACTGTAAATATGTTCTAAATAAGCAGTGATGAAAGCATTCTCTATACTCAATTCTAAAGAATTGTGTGACAGGAAACATAGAAACAGGATTGTGGCGAACAAACAGATCGTCTTTGGGGGAGATAATAAAGAACAGATGCTTTGACATTTTGAAGCTCCCAGAGGCTCCCCTCCAAGCAACCAGGCTTCTCTACATCCAGACACAATGGTGTAACTCCATGCTATACTGATACAAACCATTTTCAATATTGCATGTATATTAAAGATTTTTTTACCGTAATGAGGACCAAGTTTATTCTTGCATTTGTGTCAGCCAATGAAGCCTAGCAGCCTCACATCATAATACTAACGAACTGGAAAGAGCTTTGAGTAACTGGCATTGCACATTGCAGTCGCGAGAAACGGAAGAGTATCTGGATATTAAAAGCTCTGTGTGGCATCACGGCATGACACCCACAAGCTGGCATAAAGGAATATGGAAATAATAGAAAATAGGAGCAAAACATCCTGTAACTGAGGTGTACAAAACCCAAAGTAAATGCAGTTAAGGAACATGCATTACATTTAGTTTGGCCTAAGATCGCAGCAAGGCTGCTCATCATATCACTGTCTATAGAAATAAAGAGGACATCCTGCCCTGAACATATAAATTGGGGTGGAGCAGGATAAGAGTCAGCTGCTACCAATGTTCCTCCTGCTTTTATGACCCCCCCTGCCTCAGCCAGCTGGGGTGCAAATGCACGCGGCCTCCCTGCTGCCTCCAGATGTTATCATCCAGAAGCAATGTGCCACGGGAGGTGGGAAAGGCGGAGGGCAGGAGCACATATTTTCTGAACCCAGTCCGTTCCCCAAAGGGTCTTTTAAACCACCTCATTACATACGATGCGATGAGTCAATAAATAATCATCACTCTTTGGAAAACATCTTTATGTTAGATTTTTGAAGGCAGAACTTCTTAGGAAGGGACTTTTTCTTTGTGAAGGGCTAAGGAGAATCATTGTAGCTATTTTTAATCCTGTAATTGTTCCGGTGATTTCTGTCTGCTCTTCTGGAGAACTGATCATGGCTAGAGAGCGTTTCCATTTTGAGTGTAAGGGTGAAGTTGGTTCCAACTTTAATCAGAAACAGGCTCTCGGGTATCAAATATTTGGGAAAAATTTTTTTTAAAAAATAAATGGCCTCCAGAGCCTAGGAACTTACTGACTACATGTACTCACTTATTTTATTTATATCCTGACTTTCTCCCCAATGGAGACACAAAGCAGCTTGCACTGTTCTCCTCTCCTCCATTTTATCCTCACAACAACCTTGTGAGGTAGGTTAGGCTGAGAGTGTGTCACTGACCCAAGGCCACTCAGTTTCCATGGCAGAATGGGGATTTAAGCATAGGTCTCCCAGATTCTAGGCTGACACTCTAACCACTACACAACATTGCCTGTGTTCATACTCCCTGTTGAACATTATAGAATGGGATTGAAAGACAAATGCTTATACATGCTGAGGAAAAATGACTCTACAGATAATCTCAATGAGCTCATAAACTTCCACTGAAATCAAACAACTTCATAAGCGATTGTGATGACAGGGCTGAAGGAGAAGAAGAAGAGGTTTTATTTGAAAGAGAGAAATATGTGACAAAACGCTCTTGAGGGAAAGATATTTAAATACCTTGTTTGCCGCTTTCGTTTTTCATGAGGACATTGCTGCACAAATCTTTTTAAAAGCCTCTCATTTTTGCTAAGCTGTAATCTAGAGGTCCCAATCTTGTTGAGTTTGTGATCAGTTTTGGCATTTTGACAACACGTGGGCGGCACCACAAAATGGCTGCTGTACGATCGGAAACCAGCCGTGTCATATCAGGAGGTTCCAAGCCAAGCGTTGTCCTATGGGAGAGGCCTGCTGTTGCTGAACTAGGCGCTGCCTGCCAGGCTGCCTCCTCCTGGGCTCTTCTGAAGCACCCCTGGGCTCCAGTCAGGTGGAGGAACGGCTTTGTGCTTTGTGGAGGAAGAACACGGGTGCCTGCAAGGTGCCCCACTGGGAATCTCTACTCTAGCCATCATGTCTATGCAAGGGAAGGATGGACAGGCAAAGCCACTTGATATGGTGGGCATGCCATCCGAGGGACTCTCCAGAAGGGAGGAACGGAAGCGCTGACTGGGTTAATGTCAAAGTGTGAAGAGTCAGATGTGGAGGCCAGCACTGGGGAGCTCTTTCGCAAAAGCAAGAGTTTAGCAGATCAGAGTAGACATATCACAGATCATGGATCTCTGTCCGTCTTTCAAAGGGAAATTTCTGCAGGGCAGCAGCCTGGTCCAGATTGGGGGGGGGGACTGCACAGGAAGAGAGAACGGTTTAACCCTTCCACTCCAGCGTGGCTTCGCTGGGTCTGTTTGTTTGCACGGGTGTTTGTATGATAGTGCAAAAGAGACCACATGTCTATGGCTTGACCTGCACCTCAGCTTTGGCTTATTTCTCTTTCTTCATTTCTGCTTTCTTGTGTTTTGAGTCTGGGTTAATGGGGTAGACTTCCCAGGCCTTACATTATGGCAGGAGGTCTCCTGTCAGAAAGTCCTATCGCTTGCCATCACTTGAAGAAGCAGCGGGGGGAAAATAAAATAATAAACAGCAGTGCCACTGATGTTGCCACTTCACTTCTCGGTTACAATCAAGAGGCTACAAGAGTAGCTTTAGGAATCACCAGAAACTCTATGGTAAAACCCATAATGTTTCTGGTGATTCCTAGAGCTACTCTTTGTTGCTTCCAGGTTGTAACTGGAAGTGACATAGGTGAGTCAGCAACATCACACATACTCCCCCTCGCCTCCTCCCCCAGCCCTCTTGCTAGTTTCCAGGCTCAGCCTGGCAACCCTAGGTCAGACAAAGCATCTTGTGTGTGGACTTTGCTCCCTGACCTACTGGATTCCATCCTCAGATAGGTTGGTATCACCACATTGCCCTGTGTGAATCACATTTCTCCTGCTGAATCCAGATGAGTGAGCCAAATCTCCAGCACTACTTAGCATCTGGACTCAGTTGTTCTGAGAATGGCCTGTGTAAATATGATCTCAGAAACCATCTGCATAGACTTGAGGGTTTATATTGAGAGCACAACCCCGTTGCTACATTTCTCTCTTCATTTTTTTGTGGAAGTCACCATGTTCTCAAGGAGAAGGCAGCTGTTGCTCTTTTACAATTGGTTAATTTCCTGCGATAATTACACAGTCTTTGAATAATTTATTCCAGCAACATAATGTACAATTAATGACAGCAACCTATATAAATGAAGGAGTGCTGTTTCTACAGGGCCAGTGGATTAAATTACATCACAAGCTTCTGGTGAAGGTTTACGATGAGTTGTTTACCGTAAGAAATAGAAAAAGATGGTGCTCCATTCAGCCCTGAAACTCAAGAGGTAGTGCTGGGCAAAGGGACTCTTTCTAAACTTCACCGGCTTCACAGCATTAGTGAGAGAAGGCAGGGAATAAAGGCAGCAGCTGGCTCAACGAGAGGGCTAAGGACAGGGCAGAAAGATCAGCTGTCTGGGGAAACAGTGTTGTGTAATGGCTAGCATGTGAAAAGATGACCGGGGATACACAGGTTCGAATCCCACTTACCCATGAAGATGACTGGATAACCTTGGGCCACTCTCTCTAGGTTGCTGGGTTTTGCGTCACCACAGAACTGCAGCTGTTGGTTTTTGTATAACAACAGAAGAGATGGCCTGGACTTGTTGAGCCTCTGGAACAGCTGGAGAAGCCTCGGAGTTGCCAGCCCCGAAGACGATTGAAGTACTGGCTTTAGAGTAGGGTTGGGAAGTTAAGAGTTGGTTCGCATTACAGAGGTAGACGATAGGCTTCCCGGAAGCAGATTAAATTGTTCCCTGAGATTGAAGGATTGTAATTACTGTACCACCCTGTTTAATTGTGGCTTTAAAGTAAGAAAAAGAGAAAAAAGGGGGGATTAGAATAAGAATAGTATTGAATAAATTAATTTTTGTTTTGCTTTGTTTTGTTAATGTGGTGTTAATTAGATTGGGGGTGGGGAACTATTGATTAGGTTAATTAGACTAAATTGAATGAATGGCTTTTTGGAATCAATCAAACTGGGGGATTGTATTTATTGCCCCACCTTGTTTAATTGTGGCCTTAATAAAGTATTTTTAAAAAGAAAAAAGAGGGAGAGGGGGAAATTAAAAATACAATGTTGTATGTTCTGCTGCAACTGAAGTTAATATTAGTGGTTAAATCCGATGTGGTGCTAATCGGATTAGGAGGAGAGGTGGAGTTATTGATTGGATAAAAATAGATTAAATTAAATTGATTGGGGATGGATTGGGGAGTGTCTTAAAGAAAACTAATTATTGTATGGTGCAGATGTACCTAGGACTGGATTATTGTGCCGGAATTAGTGTTGAATTAGTTGTAAAGCTACTCACTGCTGGTGGTGATACATTATTGTTAGTTGGTGTTGGACACTGGGAGGGTGGCTGGTATGGAGCCAGAGATCCCAGTCCTCTGGGGACGAGGGAGGTATGGCGGTGGGACTCGGTTTAAGTGGAGAAGGCTGCAGAGATATGGTATGGCTCGGCCCCTTCTAACCGATGTCCCATCCTGAGATACGCTGGTGATGGAACTAGGAAAATTAGCCCCACTTTGACACTGATGTTGTGCAATGCCAGGTCCATAAATAATAAAACCACAGCACTGCAAAATTTTATTGCAGAAAATGATATGGACCTGGTATGCATGACCAAAACCTGGGTGCGGGAGGGTGAGATGGTTGCCTTGAGAGAACTGACCTCCCCTCCAGGATATTCGGTCCTTCATCAGTCCCAAACTGGAGGTCAGGGGGGAGGGGTGGCAATACTTGCCAGAGAGTCTTCTTCCTTCAGGCCACTCTTCGCCCCTGAAATCTCTGGTATTGATTGTGTAGGCCTAGTGTGGGGTGCCGAGGACAGTTCGGCTATCTGTCTGGTGTACTGACCGCTTAGCGCACCCTGTTGCGCCTGCTTGAGGTGGTAGTGGGGGTGGGCCCTGGAGTACCCTAGATTGGTGGTGCTGGGGGATTTCAGTGTCCACGTCAATGATGTCACCTCTATGTGGGCCTCGGACTTAGTGTCATCCATGGCAGCACTAGGACTCTCCCAAGTTGTATCGGCTCCTACACACGAAGCGGGCCACATGCTAGATTTGATTTTCGAGACGGGGATACATGTGGTTCTGGAAGAGGTAGAAGCCATGCCATGGTCAGACCACTCAGTCCTGTAGGCTCGGCTGGATCTGTAACCCCCCCCCCCTCGCAAGGGTGGTGAGCTGATTTATGCTCCCCTGTGGAGACTCGTGGATCCGATTGGCCTCTAAAATGCTCTGTAGGATCTGATGCTCCATGGCAGTTCATGAGCTGATGGAGGACTGGCAAAGCTGGCTCTCCAAAGCCATCGATGAGATCGCCCCCTGTCGCCCAACGGGCTCCATGGTATACAGAGGAGCTACGCTGGAAGAAGCAGGAGCTAAGACAGCTTGAGCAAGCATGGCAGCGATCTCATGACGAAGAAGCAAGATCATCTTAAAGGACACTTATGAAATCCTATGAGGTGGCGGTGAAGACTGTGAAGAAGGAATTCTATGCAGCCTCCATTGTGTCATCTTCCTCATGCCCAGCAAAACTATTTAATGTGGTTCGTTTGTTGACCTCCTTGACGGAGACAGTCAGATTTTGAATTCGGATATAAGCTATGAAGCTTTGGGGAGCTTTTTCGCTGATAAAATCTTGTCTCTCCGCCACAATTTGCCAGCCATGGTTGATACTAGAGACCCCTTGGCTGTCTTCTGGGCCAACATTTGACCATTTCAGTCCATTCTGTGGGATGGGAATGACAGGACCCTGAGAGCGGTGAGACCCACCACGTGCCTTGTGGACCCGTGTCCATCGTGGCTGGTAAAGGCCAGTGTCGATGGAGTACAGAGTCGCTTGGAGGCCATTGTATACTTGTCCCTGAGCTCCAGAGTTTTCCTCAGGGTGCTAAAGGAAGCCGTGGTGAGGCCTCTCTTAAAGAAGCCATCTTTGGACCCCATCAACCCGATCAGTTATGCCCGGTTTCAAACCTCCCGTTCCTGGGTAAGGTGATTGAATGGGCATTGGTGGAACAGCTGCAGGGGTTCCTGAATGAAATCTCAGCTCTAGATCACTTCCAGTCCAGCTTCCGCCCCAGGCATGGGACGGAGACATTGCTGTTCGCCCTCACGGATGAGCTCTGCAGACACCTGGATCAAGGTGGATCGGCGCAGCTGATATTATTGGATTTGTTGGCAGCATTCGATACGGTTGATTATGAACTTCTGACCCACCGCCTCACTGATGTGGGGATACGCGGGGTTGCCTTGCAGTGGCTAGTCTCCTTTCTCCACGGTCAGGGACCAAGGGTGGCGCTTAGGAAGAGACTATCATCCCACCAACCTATGGTGTGCGGTGTCCCACAAGGGGCAATACTCTCCCTATTGCTGTTCAACATCTATATGCACTCCTTGCCCAGTTGGTGTGGACTTGGGTGTCATCAATATGCAGTTATACCTGATGATGGATGGCCAGCCTGGCTTGGCCCCAGATGTCTTGGAGCATGCCTTTGATGCTGTGACTGGTTGGTTGAAACAGAGTTGACAAATTAAATCCTACGAAACGGAGGACCTGTATTTGAGTTGCGGGGAGTTAGGTACCTGACTCCAACTCCTGAACCTCGACGGGGCGCTGCTTACGCCAGTGTCATCTGTTAGGGGTTTGGGGTGATTCTGGATACTTCCTTGAAAATGAAGGCTCAAGTCGCAGTGGTTGCCAAGTCCTCTTTTTTTTAATCTACGATGGACCAGGCAGCTTGCCCTGTACCCCTCAGTCAGCAACTTAACTGCAGTGATCCAGGCAACGGTCATCTCTAGGCTGGACTACTGTAACTCACTCTACACGGGGCTTCCCTTGAATCTGACCCGGAAACTGCAGTTGGTTCAAAATGCAGCAGCACGTGTTATTGTAGGAGTGCTGAATGGGGCGCATATAACACCTATATTGCTCCAGCTGCATTGCCTGCCAGTGGAGTACCAGATCAGGTTCAAGTTTTTGGTATTAACCTACAAAGCCCTATGCAGACTGGGACCAGAGTACCTATGAGACCACCTCTCCCCATACGTGCCCCAGAGGATGCTCTGATCAGGAGAGAAACATCTATTGGTGGTCCCTGGCCCCAAGGAGGTCCACCTAGCCTCAACCAGAACCAGGGCATTCGCGGTCCTGGCTCCAGCCTGGTGGAACTCTCTGTCTACTGAGACCAGAGCCCGGCAGGATGCATTATTGTTTTGCCGGGCCTGTAAGACAGAGATGTTCCGCCAGGCATATGGTTGAGGTCAGGCTTGGCCTGCACAGGCCGAAAAAACAGAGAAGAATAAAATCTGAATCACTCCCTACTAGGGTTGTCCACCACCTTATGGAGCTGTGCCTGCTGCTACTGATTGCCGCCATCTGAGTGTATATTTTTACATGTGACGTTTTTAAAAAATCTATTTATGGTTTTAATTGTATAAATTAATTTTAATGTGTTTTAAAAAGTTGTGGGGAACCTGCAAAGATCTGCAAGAATACTTCATTTTTCCCTGTGTCTTTTTCCTCACACTGTCTCTTCTCCTGGCAGCCCCTTAATGCTCAACTTTCCTTACATTCTTCTCTCCTTCAAACCTACTAAAAACATACCTTTTATCTGTCTCCTATCTTCGCCTATATTTCCTAATTTACTTCCTTTATATACTGCCATTCTCCATAAAGCAGCTTTCCTCATTCTCCTTGACTCCATATTATCCTCACAACAACCCTGAGAGAGTGTGACTGGATCAAAGTCATCCAAAGAGCTTCCACAGTAGAGTGGTGATTTGACCTTAGACCCAAGCTACATGAGACGAATTACACGAGGAGGAGCACATGAAGGAAGTTGCAATGTTAGCCAGGAAGCGGAGTTTTAAAAGAGATCGGAAGGCTTTGTCAATTTCCCCTCTTTACAGAGCCACTGAGTTGGCTGCTCAGAAGGTTTGTTTATTTCCTCTTTGCCTCTGACAAACCTTCCAGAGGCAAAGAGGAAATTAACAAACCCACTGAGCAGTGATCTCCCTGGCTCTGTAGAGAAGGGAAACTGACAAAGCCTTCCAATCTCTTTTAAAACTCAGCTTCCTGGTTAACATTGCAACGCCTTTCATGCTCTCCTCCTCGTGTAATTCGTCTCTTATTGCTTGGCTCTTAGTCTCCCAGTTCCTATGCTGAAACTCTAACTACTACACTACACTGGCTTTTGGGGGCTGCTGTTGAAAAGTAGCAATCAGGAAGGCCTGGGTGAGTCATGCAAGTCATGTGGTATCAAGCTGCCCAGTAGTAGCTTCTAGGTCTGGCTTCAATGAGTCCTCCCTTCAAAGGCCAAAACAGTCCTAGAAAGGGCTCTCCCTCTCCCCCTGCATTTGACTGACAAAACCTAAGGCTGGAATAGGGGCTAAACTGTTATGGTTGCCTAGCAACAGCCACTAAAGACATCTGGTTAAATCTATAGGTGCTCCTTTTATCATTTTGGGGTTTTTTTTAATCCCCAGTGTATTTTTTTCAGATTTTTCTGCAAACCTGGGGTATTTTTCAAGTGTGTAGGAAAATCTGTCTTCTCAAATCACAGCTCTAATCTCTGGACTGAAATATTCTCAGATTAGGGCCACTTGGCTATTAGTATACAAGATATACATGATAAAGATAAATCATTAGTTCTAATATTCCTCTGATATTACTGCCCTTCCTCACAGGATCAGCAAGTGTCATTTTGAAGTCTACAGATGTATGGGGGGGGTCCCTGGCAAATGGAGCCCCTCCACGAGGGTGAAACCACAGACCCTGCTTGGGTCCCACAGGAATGGCACAGCATCTGTGCTGTTTGTCATCTATGCTTATGCTTATGTTTAGCATCTGTGCAGGTGGTAATTCAACAGGGAGACCTGGGAGCATGAACAATACATGGGGTCCAGCCTGGCTCCCAGAGCATCTTGCCTTGGGCAACCTTCTGACCAGCAAATCCCTCTTATGCACATGCATGCTGTGCTAGGGACAGCTCGGCCTGTTCCCCCATGGTGCCATACTCGACAGAGACTGTCTCTCTATCCCTCCCTGCCCCATCTCCACCCCCATCTGTGACTTCCCCTTAGGGCTGTTCTTCACATGTCCAAGAGGGTGAGCCTTGGCTCAGGGATGCCCCTGCTGGGATCACTGTTGTCGTCTTTCTGGGGCTTCTGTTTTGTTCAGCTGGGTCCAGTGGCACTTTGGTAGCTGGCCCCACATATTCCCATACCGTCACTTTGCTGGCTGTTGAATTCAGCTTGCACGGGGAACAGGTGGTGGGCGATCTGAGGGTGTGTGTGGCTGCTGTAGCACAGGGCAGGGGGGGTTCCCACACTTCCCCCACAGCACTGCTGGCACCTGATAAGCCATATAGCCTGGTAATGCAGGTGCAGGCAACCTATGCTGGATGCAAGGGAGCTGCTGCCATAGATGAAGCATAGAGAGCAGCCCATCAGCTGGGTCATCCTGTTCCACTTCTTGTGACTTCGAGGGCCAAAACATCAGCTCCAAAATTCTACTGCTTGCCTCTCTCCACGCGGGGATCAAACCAGGAGCCCTGCCTTTCTGTTCAATGGCCCCTGCCTGGTACCACGTGACTGGCATTAGTGTTAGGGCAGCAATGCGGTGCCTACTGCCTGATGGCATGCCTGCTCTCTTGGCCCACGGGTTAGGATGCTAGTCTTAAGGACATGACCACAACAAACCTGACAAAAATATCTCAATCCCTTTGTTCTGCTTTTTACCACCATATTTTAATGCTGATTTCTGCTGTTATTCTGCTTTTATTGGTTCCGTTACTGCATTGCTATTTATTGGGTTCAGTGGTTTATTGTTTAGGTTTGAACTTAAAAGAAATGACAGTAGGGAACTCATTGGGCAGCTTCTAAGAAATGAAAGCATTTTGGTTCCAGAGGGAGTATGGTTGGAAAGATGAAAAATGAAGGGATGAGCATTGATTGCTTCTCTTTAGAATTATAGAATCACAGGGTTGGAAGGGATCTCTAGGGTCATCTAGCCCACCCCCCTGCACAATGCAGGGATTTCAGTTACCTCCCCCACCCGACACACACAAAACACATACCCAGTGACCCTTACTGCATGCCCAGAAGTAGAATTTGATAGTAGAACTGTTGCTTCTATGTTGTGACAGGGTTCTCAAACCTTGGACCAATACACATTTGAAATTTTGAGAGCAGGGAGTGGATATGGCAACAAAATGGCTGCCATGGAGGGTTGTGTCCAATCTCAAAACACTGTGAGTGGGGTTGCCAGCCCCCCACCCCACCCCCACCCCCAGCAACCAGCAGGAGGTAGGGTAGGGGTAGAGTGGCAGGAAGTGACTGGGGGATGTGTGTGCATTGGTCATTCCCAGACAACGATGTCACTTCCAGTATGACCTGGAATAACCAGTATTTGGGGCCCAAAATACTATGTTTTTGATGAATGGTTAAATAATTGGCCCCAGCATGACATCATCACTTCTGGGTAGCACTGGAAACGATGCCCTCTGCCAGGGACCATGGGTGCACACCCCTTCCATTTCACCAGCCTGCCTCCTCTTTCTGATCAGCTGGTGATCGGCAAGCAGAGGCACAGATTATCAGGAGATTGCCCAACGTAAGTGGGCGTCAAGCCAGCCTAGTTGCACGGTTCCACAAAATGTTAGCAGGTTCTTATGCATGCGCCTTTGTATCATGGAGGCAGCTCTTTCTGAATGGGTGCTCTTTGCAGACGCAGAGCTGATGCTCCACAGGTTCTTCTGAAACATCTTCTGTTCCAGGGAAGTGGAAGAGAGAGAGGGGCTGGTCTCCTTGTTTTGATGAGGAGATGCTTTGAGGACAGAGCAAGTGGGCACCAAGAAACTCAAGAGGGCACCACGATTCCCATGGGCACCACATTGGGGATCTCTGTGTAGCTTTGTATTACAAGTCTTATGCTACTTAATTAAGATTATTAATTCTCACTTTCTAAATTCTTTTATTGTTTTAATTGCCCTAAGCAGCCGTGTGAACTTTCTGCTTTGAAGGAGGAACAGAATTGCCTTAAATAAATACTGACTTTGGGGGACATCGATTCCTTATAACTTCCATAACTGGCATCTGGAGAATCCCGCACTCTGCAAACTGAAATATCATTACTTTAACTCTCCTGAAACACGATAAAAGCTTTGTGCTGCAGCAACCACAGCCAAATGCTTGACGTCTCTGTTTCTGCCCTTTCATTGATGTAATTTTTCAATTTCCTGTTTGTGTCCAGGCATGATTTATTTTCCATTGATTTTGGTTTCAGTGAGAATGTTTAAAAGCTTGGCACTTCGGCCTCTCTGTCTCTCTTTAAAAAATTTATTTTGTCTGCAGAACTCTATTTTGCTTTTTGATCGCTTCATTGTTTTCTGGAAACAATGAAGCAAAAGAGATTGAAAGAACAGCTGTGAACAGCTGGGTTTGTTCACCAGGTGTCTGACAATTTTAGTTTTCAAATCTTTTAGGAGATGGAAATTCTTTGGACAGTTCACAGAATCTGATTCAGACGGACACCGATATGTCCATTTTAATGAACCAGGGTTGATTTTAGAAATGATTAATTTATAATCTATCAAGGAAATATCTTTATATTGATTATTACCCCAAATTTGGGGTAATGAGACCACGGGGCGTATTTATTAGAGACTAGCATTTCAGGGCCTCTTTGTATTTCAAGAATATTTATTTGTATTAAATGCTTGTATCCCACACTATCAGCGCCGCTTATGCAAGTGTCAAATACCGATATAATTTAATCATAAAAATCTTTAAAACATTGGTAACCACAGATACAAACATATGAAACTGAATAAAATCATAAAGCCAAAGATGAGCATAAAAAAACTGAATGTTTTTAAGTATTAGTAGCAAATTTAAATCAGTGTGGGAAGAGATCAGGGAAACCAAGGGGGATGGGCTCAGACTGAATGCCTAGGATATGAAAAAGGTTTTCTCCAAAAACTCTGCAAACTTAGTGCCAGCTGAAACATTCTGGGAAAAACTACGTGCTTTTGTAGTATACCCACACCTTTGAAGGCACTGCATGTGATCCCCCCCGCCCCAACATACAATTGAGGTGTGACTTGTCCTTGGTCAATGTATATGCTATAATTTATGATACTGATGGAAGTGCATGTACAGGCATGAACGTGAGAGATCCCCACATGTGCATTGTGGTTGTACTGTTCAGTCCCCTGAGGCAGTGAGAGGGGAGGGCCCAGCCCTCTCTCTTTCCGGCCTTGTGACCACAGCTACAGTGTCCGCCTTCCTGCTGCGGAGCAAAGTGAGAGTTCAGGGGCCAAAGCAGCTGAAGAAGAAGGGTGAGCGAACGGGACCGATGGAAGGGCGGGTTGGGAGGAGCAGTTAGCTACCGCTTCATCTCTGGGAATATATAAAACATATACAAGTGCAATATATAAAAGTGCAGGTGAGGATTTAATATGCCTTGTACATATGGATGCACGGTGAACCACACATTACGTAATATATGAAGTGGTTCTCTATCACCTTTGACTATACCTGGGAGACTACTTGATTAATGAAACTTACATGTCATTAATAAACTTAGAGATGTACAACACATATCCCTGCCAAACGAATGAAACAATGAGCAAAGTTTTGTTATGTTTTAGAATGATAAAACAGAAGAAGGATCCTTTCCTTCCTTCCTTCCTTCCTTCCTTCCTTCCTATCAGTTGTGTGAAGTGGTTCTTAGTGGGAAGTTTGTAAGTCGGAGGGGTAACTAACTGCCTCACTAAACTTATAAGGTGGGCTTGGAGGAGAGTTAGCAGAAACCCCTTCTCCTCTTGGGTTCATGCTTCATTGCAGATTTGCATGGATCTTTGACATTTTAGAACACCCCAATTCCATCAAACAGAATAAAACCCATTTATTTCAAAACACCACAACTCTGGAGTACTCAGACAGGATAGTCTTAATATGAAATATGGGCTGAATGGCCTGAAAAGCCTATAGGATGGATCCAATGTGCAAGCAGAAGCGTTCTCGGGTTGCTTCACAAATAAACCTTAACATATTTGCTTGGAAGTCAGCCTCATGTATTTCAACCAGGCTCACTTAAGTGTGCATATCGAAGTATACTTATATCAAGTTTAAATAATGTGCATTAATCTAGCACTGCACTTTAGCTGTGCTTAAATTTCAAAATGATATGTATTCCAGTTGCAGCTGCCTGGATGTTATTCCCTTTATCCATGTGGCCGTTTTGTTTGCTTGAAAATATTTGGTCAGGATGAAAAAGGAATGCTGTATGTGCTATTAATCCAGATGTAAGTAGCTGGCCCCGCCCTCCACCCTCTTTAATATAGGCCTGTGAAATAAAAACCACCAGGCCCCTGGATTAATGCAGCCTGATCCGCACCAGGGGAATTCCAGCCGGCTGGGAAGAACGTTGCTGAGTCCCACCCAGGAGACTGAGGCATGAATCTAATGTTCATGCAAATGCTGAGGACTGGGGGTGATTGATTTTACTGCCTCCCCAGCTATGGGCATGAGATCATGACAAGAAAGGACCTCGCAGAGTCACCCCACTTAGCATATTCCAATACCCTCCTTCCATGATTAAATCCCCACCCTAAGATCAAGGATCAATCAATCAGCACTGATAAGTTTCTAATTTGTCTCTGGGAACATGTATCTCATATCTAAATTCATTGTCTCTGCTTTGGGAAGATCCATTAGCAAACTGCCCCTTTGTTAGGCAGCAGGAGAGTCTTTGCATTTCCTTTTACACACCCGGGCAGCAGTAATCAAAGAGTAATCAAACTTTTATCATTCCCCGGAGATGGCCTTCATTGTCTTTGTTACAACAGCTAAAGAGGCTCCCTGGCCTTTGGACATGTTTTGCCCTATAATCAGGGTTCTTGCCCCATTCAAACTGTGCAAGCTTCCTGGATCCAAGCGCTGCTCCTTTAGGGTTGCTTTCCCTAAGAATCTCTCTCTCCTGGCCAAGAACACAGGATGTTTGAAGCTCTCTTCCTCCATGGACTGCGCTACTCTCCAGATAGGTAATCAGTGGATATGCAGGTAACATCAAAGGTAAGTAAAAATAGTAGAGATTGTAATTTTCTCTTTTTTTTTCTCTGCTGTTGAATAGAAGCAGATGGAACCAGGGACCCTGAGGGACCCCCAGTCAGGCCCTACAAGCGGCTGACAATGCTATTTTGCTTGTTTCATCTGCACAAACCTCCTCAGGGGCCAGCAGAGACTCTACCAAACAGCCTTCAGTCTTTACAGCAAAACAAACTCACGTGCAGTTCATTCTATTCACATAGAGGTCGGTCGGAACCTGCAGAGAGAAAGAAGAGAAAATGACAATCTCTACTATTTTTTACTTACCTTTGATGTTACCCGCATGTCCATTGATCTGACAGCCACGCAGGGATCCTTAACATTTGGACCTTCTGGAAGGCTGAGAACATACGTACACTCGATTAGAGACTGTGTCCAACGCTGAGAGAACTTTGGAGAGGTTACAGTCTGATGGAAGTATTGTATATTGTTTCCTGTATTCATTGAGCATGGTGGATACATGAGTTGTTGTATATGTGTGTTTACTAATGTATGTACAAATTATTCCACTTTCATCTTTGCTCTGAGCACTTTATACATAAAAGATATTATTTGTTTATCAAATTGTGAATAGTGTAATTATCACCAGGTGTATTTGGTGGTGTATGTCTTCTGAGATTAGCTCAGAGACAAAACATTGATGGGTGCTCCTGTTGGACGTTCCATTGAAGTTACTGTTGATTTCTTATTGTGTGTGTGTGTTCGCATGCATGTGCACACAATGCACATGCATCTCTGATCTCTTTCTGGGCTTAGGTAGGTCTCATAAATCATGTACACTCCACACATCCTGTGAATGCTTATGCATGATCCAGGGTCCGTGGTTAGGCATGCTTTCTCTTCTACATGCTCAATATTAAATTAATCTGAAAATCTTGAATCAAAGCTGTGAGAAATTTCCAGAGATGAGACGGGCATCAATTATCTGAACTGCAAGAAGATTCTTTTTTTTCTTTTCTTTTTTTGCATTGCTTTCAAAGACTTTGTTTTCTAGTTATCACACTGGGCTGCTAAATACACTCAGAAAGAGGCAATTGTAAAGTCTTTGAAGAATTGATGATGGTGTTGGAGCGCGCAGCCTTAAAGAGACTGACATTGTGGAAATCATCATTTTGAGATGAAGGACTGCCAAAACAATGAGAAAAGGTACCTGAGATTTTTTTCGCAATGCCCAGGGAAATCTGAAGAATATTAAGAAAATCATCTCCTACACAGTGCCGTGCAGCGATGCTTATGCAGAATGGCTTTTCTCAATTAAGACTGCTACTTGGAAAAAACAAAAGGTAAAGCCTCTCAGTGTATGGCATTAAGACAGAGCTCCAGATCTGCACCAGTTTCTCAGAAGAATGCAAAAACATGTGGTTTTATGGTTTTGTTTTTTATGGTTTGTTAATGATGTTTATGGTTGTTTTTAATGGTTTGTTAATTATGCTTAGGCTTGTTTTTAATGTTTTTCTTAAGTTTTTCTTCATGAGCTGCCACCGGCAGGTCTCTGGAGAGGTAGCCAGAGGGAACAAATTCACCCCCTTTCCCCTCATCCATGCAGGTTCTGTGTCTCTGGAACTATGATTTTCTAGGTTCATAAACAGCTGGCAGAGGTAGGGGAGAGCCAAGAAAACCCACATCTATCATGGTTTTCTGCTGGTGGACTGCAGGATTCAATGGAATGTTCTGGATCCTAACTAATAGTGAAATTCTAAGCAGAGTAACTCCAGTCTAAGCCCATTGATTTCAAGTGTGCTACTTTCAGAAGAAACTGTCAGTGGGAAAGGGAGGGGGGTTTTCTCCTCCCACGTACTGTAGACCCTCCCTAATAAACCTTGCACCTTTTTGGGAGGTCCATCAACCCACTCAAGGGAATAATTTCAAGGTAATTGAGTTGGCTGCAGCAGGAAAAAAGAGACTAGAAATGTCAGCCTTGCAAGCATCAGTCCATTGGCACTAGATAAGATCCCAGCCCGGATGGATAACTATGATTTTACTTCCTTCTAAGGAGAACCCTGTAACTGAAAACAGCGTCAGATCCTAAGCCCTGAGGACTTCATAGGACATCTTAAAAGCTATGCCAACATACGTGAGGAAGCTTTTACTGTAAACCTCTTCTCTTGCTAGGAAGGAAAGCCCAACGACAGAATGTTCACTTCTGAAAAGTGACGTGGGCCCCCTCCCCTCATGCACAGAAGTGACCATCCCCCCCCCCCCCGCCCAGACTACACAGGCTTTAAACAGTCTCCAGCTTCCAGCTTTTAAAATGCTACTGTGTGTTCAGGCAGCCTGAATAGCCAAATTTAATGAGAACTCATCAGAGCCTGAGAGCTAAACTGGGGCTGATTCCGCACATGTTGGATAATGCACTTTCAATGCACTTTATCAATCGTTTGAGGTGGATTTTTTGTTCCACACACAAATAATTCCGTTCCAAATGATCTATAAAGAGGATTGGAAGTGCATTATCCAACGTGTGCGGAATCACTTTGGGTTAGCCATGGCTGGGACTTGGATGGGAGACCACTGAGGACACCTGGGTTTACTGTGCAGAGGGAAGGCAATGCCAAACCACTTCTGCTCTTTCCTGGCCTTGGAATGCCCTGTGGACGGGAGTAGGTTGCAACTTAAAGGCATGTTCAGGAAATAATAGCATTTATTGGTTGTTCAGATAGGCTTCATGGACGACTTTCAATATCTCCGATGGCAGTGGCTGGGAGGGCCCAACAATCTAGTCATTGTTGGAGTGGGAAAGAGGGGGGCGCAGAAACAGAGTCGCTGGGTTCCAACAACGGGCACCGTTGAGAGTCCTGTGGAAGGTATTAGGATCTTCCTTAAGAAAAAGCAGTTTATAAGTGAGAGAGAGAGAGGGGGGGGGGTTGCATCTGACACTGATTTGAATCCAACAGCACCTGAAAGACTAACCAGATTCCTGACGGGGCTTTGACTCTCAAAAGCTTCTACCCTGCAAATCTTGTTGGTCTATAAGGTGCTACTGGACTCGAATCTTGCTCTTCTATGCAGACCAATCTCGCTACCCACCTGAACTGACTCTGTTTTACTCAGTCTTCGCAATTCAGAAGTGGTTGGTCCTAATTATTCAGCTTTATATCATGATTTGCTCTTTCGGCTCCCGTCAAAATATGCTTAGAAAGGTGAGAATTTGACCCTTTACTTCTGCACTGTTTAGAGTAAGTGTACCTACCAGTGCCTGGAAGGAATGGCTGGTCTTCCACGTTTAAAGCTGGATCTTTATTAAAATGTTCATCTGAACAGCAGATACTTTCTCAGGAATTGTATATACTGCAGATCAAACAGATAAGAATGCACCTCTGAAGCAGGAAACGGTTTATCCACGGCACTTAAACATTTCCTGAACTGTAGCATAAACCATGAACAATACCAGTGGAAAAAAATTGTTTCTCTCTTCTGATGCTGCTGAGGGAATGACAAGAGATTATTCACCAAGTAAGTTTTGAAAATAAAAAGTTTTCTTTCCTAAATGGGAACGCATATGTTTCTCTCATTTGTTGCAAAAGGGCTTTGCTTGAAGATCTGCTTTGGAATCTGGATGATCCTCTGTTGCCACCTGCTGGCTTTCAGCGTGCAATACCGTTTGGGGCAAAGCCTAGAAAGGTGTAACTTAGTATAGGATTGCATTGTTACCAGCTGAGCTTAGCCTTGACCTTCAAACGAAAAATTACGTTGTTTAATGTACGTTCTATGTTTGACTAAACTATCTCTGAGGTCAAAGGAGACATCGCTTGGCATCGTACAATTGTATCCTTAACCAAATTTCGTCCTGTCATCTCAGCACGGAAGGAAAATAGTGTGTGACTAGTAAACACACCAGGGAACAAGCATGCAAACAGAGAAAGAATGACAAACAGATGAGTTGAAAGACCTCGTTTTAGTTCTTGCCAAGGGAGTAGCCATGGATTACGTGCTTTGCATGCAAAAAGCCCTGAGCCTAGTCCCTTGCATTACGTTTTTTGCTCAGCCAGTGACGCTCCCTGCTTTCTTAAACCTTACCCTGTCCAGCTCCACAACACACACACCCTTCCCCAAAGAGCTTGATTTCCTATTTTTAAAATGGGTAACAAGAGCTATTAAAGGATACAGTGACTTAACCAAGGTCATAAAAGGTAATTTATAATAGAAACAGAAACGATCTCTGGTTTTCATAAGGCCCACTCCATTCTGGTACTTAAGCCCTGAAAATAATCTCTCTCATTCCAATCAAATGTATTTCTGATATTTCCCGGAACCTGCTTAATCCTTTCAGGGTAATCTGCCATGGCTTATGTGAACCAGCTGTGATAATACTTACACTTGTGATTGAAGTTAATGATTAACTTTTAGTAGATTCCTTGTGTTGTCCTCGTTCTTGGTTTGTGTGGCCTCAACATAACCTCCAACCCCAAGTCCTGTTTGTCTATCTCACCTTTGACTTAAGGGGCTTGTATATGCCAGCCATGTCGTGCCAAAAAACCTCTCCTCTCCACACTGCTCACTTGCATGGCATGTTTCCTTGCAGTGTGTTTCCTTGCAGTTCATTGCTCCCATCTCGTGAGAAAGGAAGGACCAGTCCAGAGAAGACACAGAGAGCTGCAGCAGCCGGGGATACTGGAAAAGGGCTCCCTTGAGGGAAGGAGGGATGAAGCAGGGACCGACTAGTAACGTGGGTGGGGCACAGGAGTTTGGGGACCATGTTTAGTGTTGGTTGTTGGACAGGGATAATTACATGCCATCCTATTATAGTAAAGAGTGCAGTAGCCCCTTTAAGACTAACCAACTTTATTGTAGCATGCATCTGATGAAGAGAGCTGTGGTCCTCGAAAGCTGATGATACCATAAAGTTGGTTAGCCTTAAAGGCGCTACTGGACTCTTTACTATTTTGCAACTACAGACTAACACGGCTAACTCCTCTCTGTCTATGCCATCCAATTGTTAACCCTGTCCTATTCACTCTGTTGCTGTCCTGTCTCTTACCCACCCAAACTCTGGATGTCTTCACAACAGGAATCTAACAAAGCATTCTTTGGAAACAGCAAAGAAATTCTATAGTTTATCTCCACTACAAGCTTGGTTTCACATTAGGGAGAGGGTTTTTACGGAACTCCCACAGGGGACCCATTCGATGATGAGATTCTTCGTGCCTGCAGGCTGGAAGTGATTGTACGAGACTCCAGCATCCCGGTTCTTCGTGTGGATGCTACTGTCAGGTCTGTTGCCCGCAGTCCCTCCATCTTTCTGAACTTTGCATTCATCTTCTGTGTGTGTGTGTGTAGCTTTTCACATAAGCTGTCCAGCTCCTGGGAAGACTGCACTCTTATCTGAGAGCCAAGCTACAAGTGACGCCTTACACAGGTTGGACACTTGCCAGCTTCCCTCAAGTTTTGATGGGAAATGTAGGCAGCTTGGCGGAATGTTGGACAAGTGACAGTTGAAAAGTCCATTGGACAGCAGTCGGAGAGCCAAGCTGCAAGACCAGGTTCTGGTGGCGGGGAAGAACTGTTGGCCACACAGGCCAAAGATGCTCGTTACACTGCGCTGGAGGCCCAAGTGATGGCGATGAGGGGAAAGTTGGCACACGTGGTGCAGCTCATGGAACTCATGATGGCCCAGCCCAGGGGGCACCACCTGCCCCACCGCCGCTGCCACCGCAACCTGTTCCCGCAACTGCTTGGTCAGTTGCTACGGAGACTGAACCCATTCACCCTCCTGTGGCACCAGCAACTTCCAGTGCGAGGCGAGTCGTCGGACCCAGACTGGGACCACCACCCTTGATGCCAGCACCTGGGCCAGGGCCCTACCAGGGATTGCCGAGACCCCGGCGGGCGGGATCAGCTGCCCCAACTCTTCCACGACTGCATCCACCAGTGCCTCCAAGAAATGTCCAAGAACCACCAGGCCTACATACTCCACTCGTGGCCCCTCCTCCGCTGCCTCAGCAAGCTGGCCAGTATGCCCCTCCGACCGGAAGAATACTACCGCCCAGACATAGAGACAGGACCATTATTCCCCCTCCCCCGGAGTGGGGCTACCCAGTGCCTCCTGCTGCCCCTAACGTTTATCCAGATGCCCGAGCAAGAGCTATGGAAATCCCAATGGGCTGGGTGAAACTGGAAGCCACCTTTGATGGGGAGCCACGAAAACTAGGCTTCTTCATAGTACAAGCCTTGCAATTCTTTAATGAGTGGGGCCATCTATTTCCCTCCGAACAGAGCCGCGTCATCCACTTGGGCTCCCGGCTAGAGGGCACGGCGGCAGAATGGTATGTGACTTTTCACAATACCGGAGCCCCCGAGCTGTATGACTTGCAAGTCTTCCTGGCGGCATTATGAGCCCAATATGAAGATCCCATGGAGGGGGAGAGAGCCCGCACTAAACTTCGGGCCATTCGACAAGGTACCCGGCCGGTCAGGGACTATGCCTCTGAGTTTCGCCAACTTGCCACCAAGTGCCCGAACTATCATGAGGAGGTCAAGATAGAACTGTTTCAAAACAGATTAAATCCTGAGCTACTGGATCAGGCCCTGATGCAAGATGACCTGTCCACCCTCCTAGGCTGGATTCAACTGGCGTGCGAGGTCGAAAACCGCACCCAGGTAGTTTGCCTAGTGAAGCAGCACCAACTCGCGTGAGCCAGACGGACTCCCGGTTTGTCTACTCAAGGCCGAGCGACACCAGGAGGACCCAGACCCGGCTGGGAAATGAGAGACACTTGTTGGAGGCAAGGTCTCTGCCTACAATGTGGAAATAGCGGACATTGTCAGGTCTTGGGTGCAGGACAATGGGTTATTAAAACCCATTGGGCATTTTGCTTGTCCCAGTTAATTCTTCATTCAGGAGGACCACCTTTGAATCTCTTTGCCAAACACTTGCCCAGTTTCTTCCTACAGCAGACTACAACCCAGGCAGGACAAGAATGAACCACGCTCTCCAGTATGCCTGAGTCCGCAAACAACCCCCACATTGTTCAGGGCCCACATTTTCTGAACAGTATCCAAGAGGATCACAGAGTCTGAGAGCGAAGGTGCCTGTTCCCAAGCCAATCTCTGTAAAGCTGGCTGTCTTAACCGCCGGGCTTTGCCTGATAAGCTCAGCCTGTTCTTTACCTGTATCCTTGTCCTGCACCCAGGCCCTTCGGACTGCTGATGCTTCTCTCCTTGTCTTGCACTTCCCATGAAGCTTAGCTGGATTTTGTTTTCTGTATCCACTGGCTATTCTTAGCAATCCTTCTGCTATCTGACAGCAAAAGCAGCTAAACCAATCAAGCTATTTGGTCGATAATGATGACCTACCCACTAGGTCAGCAAGCTTTGTTGGTGTAATCAGCCAGAATGACCAAAGTCTCTGCTAAGCTTTCCGGAAGCCGTTTTGGAGTTGCTTTCTCCTTATAGTTGTTCTCAGGTAGGATTGCTCCTGGCCGGATTCGAAAGCGAGGGAGTGGCATCGCTGACTCTTTCTCCAGGAAGAAACGGCCCCTCCACGGCCCTTCCTGAGACCAGCTGGTTCTTCTGCTGCTCTTGCAAGTTCGATAAAGAATGAAGAGTCAGAAATCCGGCCGGGGGCGGGGGGGGCGGGGGGGGCGGGTTATGCATGAGTAGATCGACTGACTACGTTGGCTCCAATTTTCTTTTGCAAAGACCAGCAACTTTCCCTGGCCAGCTACACGAGATGCTAGGCAAGCATTCGTTCAAATGTCCAGTGATGCCATTTTATCTAGGAACTGTAGTTTTCAAAGACAGAGCAGCCCAGAAGCACTGGGGGAGAGGAAAGATTCCCTTGCAGCCCTCCACCACCTCTGCCGGCGGCCTGTTCAGTTCCTTCCTTCCCTCCCTGCCATGCTCTGGCTGCTCACTGGGCTCCCCCCCCCCGCCCATGCTCTGGGTAGCTGCATGCATTGCCTGCACTCCCCCAGTGCGCATGACGGCCCACAGCCCTGGCTACATGGCCAACCACCACACTGCCACCCAGGGTGGGGGGTGGAGAGTAAGCAAGGGCCAGGGGCCAGGGGAGGAGTTGGCCAAGCGGTTGGCAGAGGCAGCAGAGGGCAGTGAGGGAATCCTTCCTCTCCCCCAGTGATGCCGCATAGATCTGTCTACAGTTCTAGAGTGCCTGGGTAAAACTGCTTCACTGAACACTGGACTGGACACTTGCCTGGCATCTCAGGGCTAAGCTACAAGTGACGAATGACACTTGAACGGCAAGTGTATTTCTCCCTGTTCACTTGCCCTCCACTCAATCCACTTGCCGTTCAAGTGTCATTCGTCACGTGTAGCTTGGCCCTCATTCAGCTTGACCAGAGCCCTTACTTGGGTACAGAACCACTGGCTGGCTGGCTGGGAAGGACTCTAACCAGCCATTTCATACTCCTGAGTAGATGTGCAATTGGAAAAGGCTCGCTCCAGCTTTTCACTTAATATTGCAGCCATCGTGAGTGGACAAACACATGAGTTTGGGGGCAATGTTTAGTGTTGGCTGTTGGACAGGGATAATTTCACAAGCACCAAAGAATCTACACCCAGTGCAGGACTGCGGCCAACAAGCTGGGTCAGAACATCTCCATTTAAGGCAGTATACCGGTGCCCTCCTCTCTTCTGGACGTTCTTCCGAGTAAGCAACCTAGGAAATGCTTCGTGGTCAATACTTTGTACTGAAAGATCGTACTCTTCCCAGCAGATGGCCCTTCCCACCAGCAAACAAGTGGCATTGGGAGAAGCACCAAAGAGAGTGGGGATGTGGGCCATTTAGTTGTCCCCTGTCAAGGCTGATGTTGTGCAAACAAACAACACACAATGTCTTACTAGGCACAAGAAACAAACAAGAAACAAACTCAGTTGCCAGTTAAATACTCAAGAGTCATCCATGGAGAGTCATACAGTCTCAAATTACAATTTACTCAAAAGTTGTCAGGAGTTATCAAGAATCAGTTCTGACTCTGTGACAAGGACCAGCTTGGCTGAATGCTGATCTCAGGTTCACTTTAAACCCTGATTCACTTAAACCCAGGGGGAGGTTTTCTGGGAAAAGAGGTGGCAGAACTCTCAAGAGGGAAATAAGGAAGAAACACACAGGATTGTTTGAAATAATATTATTTTCACGCACTATTGCCAAGTATATTCAAGTGGTGCCAGAACTCCATTCCACCGCGCTCCCTCTGAAAAAAAGCCCTGCTTATACCTTGCTTGCAACCTTATGCACGGCCTCATTCTCAATATTCACCAGTAGATGGCCTAAGAATAAAACCTGTATCTGAAATTTGTACATGCTTTTGAAAACTGGTTGTGGCCTTGCAATGACATCTCTACAAACCAGAAGAGCACTATGGTCCCCTTGTTGATCTGCTATACTTCTTTTTGAGACTTTATGAACTTGGAACAACATATGAGTTAAGTGTCTTTTTAAAAAATATATATTGTTTGCTTCTAAATGTAATTATTGAATTGTATCAAAATATTTATACCTTGCTTTTTCCATAGCTCAAGGTGGCTTACAAATTCAAATTAAAAAAACAAATACAAAAATACAATAAAGCCCACACAACACTCCTCATTGCTAAAAACTATGCCAGTGCCCCATGCCCTGTTAAAAGCCCCAGGCACAGCCTTGCAGCACATCCGTAGCACCTTTAGCGGTGATGCTCTTCTCACCTCCTCAGAGAGCCCATTCCATGGGGTGGGAACTATGGTGGGAAAGGAACGATGCCAGGTGGACTACCCTAAATGAAGGGACAACTAGCAGGTAGCAGCCTGAGAACGGAAACTGAGGGGACAATTCTTGCTAAACAGCATTCCATGAAAAGCATTGCTTGATGATAACACCCTCTGTTTTCAATGCCCAAACAAGCCAAGGTTGGTTGTTCTGGATTTTCCGCACTGTATCGCCGTGGTCTTGGCATTGTAGTTCCTGACGTTAGGAACTATGTTAGGAACATCAGGAACTGCAATGCCAAGACCACGGCAATACAGCCCAGAAAATCCACAACAACCCTCATTCTCCGGCTGTGAAAGCCTTCGACAAATAAGCCAAGGTTCACTCTCATTTACACAAAAGCCTTCTCATCCTTCCCTTGCGCTGCAAAGACACACGTGTTGGCACCAGTTCCACCAGCACCTGGCAGAGGCAGGCAGTGATACCCACACCCCAAGTCTGTCGTCCTCCCAGGCAAGGCGCAAGGGCAACCCTTTGCCTTCAGCCCTCAAGCTCTGGCCAGAACCGGCTAGTGGCAAGGGCTGCCTAAGACATTCCACTCTTGTGGCTTACACTTGGGATGAAATAACACCGGTCTCTTATTCTGAATGACCTCCTGTCTTCCCAGGGCTTTGCTGGCCCTTGGGAAAGGGTCGGCATCCACACCGCAGGCCTCTATAAACCACAGCCTTTCCAGGAAATGTGCTGGAATCCTGCGGCTTTGGTTACCCCCTTTCCCTAAACCTCTCTGAAGTTCCTCTTTTTGTTGCCTGCCAAAACAATCAAGCGTTACCCAGCCTGGAATTTAAAAGGCATGCAACTAGTACAGGACTCCAGGTGACAAATATAATGAGACAAGTCAGGTGCATATGATAAACTAGTAACAAAGCCTGTTGTGGGAAAAATACAACAGACCCTAGAAAGGAAAGGGCGAGCATTTCCTCCTACTCCATGACTGATCCTGGCTGGGTGAAGGGGGGTGGGGGGCATTGCCATCTGCTCCACTCCTGATCCCAGCTGGCTAATACAAAGGCTTTATGAACCCTCGGCTGCCCAGGTCCATTGTAGCTCAAAAGGGCATCTGACAAATCTTTTCCCTCTGCAGAAAGGAGTGAGACAAGGGTGTTTGCTGGCCCCCCATTCTGTTTAACCTTTACATTAACGACATGGCTTGCAAACTAAACGACAAACAGTCTCATCCCCCTGTACTGTCAAACACTGCTATCCCAGTATTACTATATGCTGATGATACTGTGTTGTTATCTAGAACCCCAGGGGGTCTACGCCGACTTCTATCCTCCTTTGCAGGATATTGTGCCTCAGAGGGTCTGATTATAAATCACAACAAATCCAAGGTGATGCAGTTCTCTGGATCCTTATGCCAGAAGAATGATCTTTGGCATATAAATGGAAACCTTATTGAACAAGTTACTATGTTCAACTATCTTGGGATTTACTTTCACTCAAATATGTCTTGGACAGCCCACATTAGAAATGCTCGAACCATAGCACTTATAACCATGAAGGCAATAATCCGGTTTTTCTACTCTAAAGGTGGACAATACATCCCAGCTGCCATCACTGTCTTTAACAGTAAAGTAGGCTCGCAATTTTTATATGGAGCACCTGTGCGGGCTGAAGCCTGCGGAGAATCGATTGACTCCCTCCTCCATCATTTTCTTTGGAAAATCACTGGTGCTTCTAACTGTGTAGCTGGAGTATCATTGAGGGCAGAACTAGGACTTTGAAGCACAGGTATGGGCTGCAACTTTTAGGTTTTGGATTAAAACCCTGTTTTCTATGGAATCAAATGGCTATTTGCATCTGCTACAAACCGATTCTTACCAAAGCCCTTGGAGTAAGCGGATCGAAAACCGTGTCCAGGCCTTGGGTATTAACCCTCATAGTCTGAAAGAACAAGGGCCTTCAGCAGCTCTTTCTTCGATCTTAGGTTGTCTGAGTAATCTGGACTACAGAAGTACTATGATAAGAGCACGTAGAGTATGCTCACTGATATACTTGGGTCTAACATTGCCGCAATCTCTTCCAGTTTATTTTGATTTCCTGACAGTTCCATGTTATCGACGATTATTTATGTTAGCCAGACTGAATGCCATTCCATCCGGAGAGTTGCTGGGACGCTTAAATAAGGTTCCTACTCTGAGCGACTCTGCTAATGCGGCTCTGGCCAAATTGACACTCTTCAACATTTTCTATTTGAATGCAATATTCTAAATGTGGCAAGAGACAGCTGGATCAAGCCCTATATCCAGGACCCAGAAAGTATAGATATTGATGCCATTTGCAATTATACTAAGACATTGCAATAAAGTAGCCTGACAGTCTGTGCGTTAATGGGACAGAGTTTGCAAAAACAGAAAAAAATAATCCAAAAAAAAGAGTAGAATAATATCGGGGAGGATCCAGAACCCTGCTACAGAAGTTTAGGGGCTGACGGGTAGCTATTATGCACCTTTAATTGAACTGAAAGGGAGATAGTGTCTCTGCTGAGAGAGGATTGGATTCAAGCAAGAAACTTTGAATCTTATGGGAAGGTTTGGAAGGGGAATGGAAGTAGATGTGCACAGTGGAAGTCCAAATATGGGCATGCAAAAAGAGATTCCAGGTGCCTGCCAGTGGTGGGCAGTCTTCTAGCAGTTTATCTGCTTTTTGGCCGCTGTCAGTTCTTGCCAGTTACTTCCCCAATCACTTCACCACATCACTCTGGTGTATGAGTTAAAGATGATTTTATTAAGGAAAGATATTAGTTCAAGAAGCTGTAACAATGAGATTGACCAGAATTCCTAAAGGTAGTAAAGCAGGATTAATTATAGGACACTGTCTCCACCCCACCCCCACCCCAGTTGGAAGAAGAGGCCGTTGGAGGTTTTGGCACACATTGCCAGGGAAGAAGGGAAGGGGGGAGAGAGGAGCTCAGCTCAGTCTCTGTGTTAAGTCCAAGGTCAGGTTCTCAGGCTTCAGCCGGAACTGGTAACCAAAACACCTTAACCTGGGAGATAAGCAGTTAGCAGCAAAGCAATAGAAGTCTGGTTTTACTCTGCATGTACTCAGAGGCACAATACTATCACAGTCACCACATACCTGAGGCATGGCAGATATGCTGAAGACATATCGTCCCAGAGATAATCCCAGCAGATGTGACAATGTTACTCCAAAAGTGACGTCATCTCACCAGCCACTAGCACACTCCTGCACTTTGTTTTAGGCTGAAATCTCAAAGAATCAGGCCAGCAAGTGACGTTACTACACAAGCATTGGGAGCATGCACTTTGCACACATGTAAAAAAAGATCCACAGAAGGCATGAGCCAAGTGCCAGGTCCCCCACTCCCGCCGGGAGGATATAGGGACCTGGTAACCGTAGCATGCAATGTGGAGGGGGAGACAGCCTCTTAGCCTGGTGCCTTGACCTTGATGGACTGGGCCAATGGACACCAGTCCAGAATGTGTTGAGTACTGTGGCCTTTTCATTCAATTGGGGGATTCCAAACTTCCTCCTATAATTCTGTGAACTAGGTTTCACTTGAAATGTAAACCTTCTCCTCAGTTGCTAGATGTTCTAATGGTAGCAAGTGTGAAAGATTTGGGTTTGCTGCCATCAGGTGATTTTTGTATTGTGCCTGAAGAGTACAGAGATCAATAAAGCAGAGATTTAAAAATACACAAAGAAGATTTATTTATTTATTTACAGGTGTTTTTTTTTTTAAAAAAAAAACAGAACAGCAGCCCAGGCCTCCACACAGTCACAGGAGAAGCCTGACCTAGGCACTTAAACCTCAACTAGTTATGGCCTCATCTTGTGACTGAAATTCCTTTTAATGCTTGCGATTACAAACAGGCTTTCACTATTAATCATGAAGCTTGATCTTCTCTCATGCAGGATTCCACCCACGCCAGCCTGTCCTTCCACAGGAATCAAACTAAATGGTGCCAAGTCTGCTCATCACCAGAGATAGGCCTCACAACTGAGTACTCAGTCCTCTCCCAGCAGTAGAGCTAAACCACTCTGCCACACAACCAGACAGAGCCATCCGTTGTTCCCTCTAGCTGAGGCAAACACCAAGGGCTGCTGCTGCTGCTGCTGCTGCATTTCCCTCTGGCATTCCAGCCCCAGCCCCACCACAAAAATGGTCACTGGATGGTGGGGCAGCACCCCGAGAGGCTCAGGGATAAAATGGCTGAGTGGCTGGTCTACCTTTCAGGGGCAAGAGAGCCTCTTGTCTGTCACAACAGTACTTTTTGCTTATTTTCAGACTGTGTTTTATTGAAATTGCTTTTAATTTTATTTTTTGTAAGCTGTTTTGTGTCCTCACTGGGGAAAGCCAAGATTAAATAAATCAATCAATAAATAATGTACATGAATAACAAAGTTATGGTGATGGGAAGAAAATGCAAACAAATGAAAACAACATTCCATGGTAAAAAGCAGGTGAAATCAGAGTTTGAAACACTCTCATTCTCCCCGTACTAAAATCTTCCTCCCCCATAGTACACATTGCCCAAGAAGGTATTAACACATCTCTGAAAGAATGTTCTTCTTTGACCATCTTCTTCGTACTTATATATCACAGGACGGCATCACTAAAGTTTTCAGACGGCCAGACGCCCCGCCGCTTTATGTGGAATCAGAATATTGGTCCGTCAGTGTCAGTCTTGTTTGTTCTGACTAATAGCCCTTGTCTGGGGTCTCAGGCTGTAGTCTTTCACATCATTTTCAACCCGATCCTTTTAAGTGGAGATGGCAGGGCTGGAACCTGGGACCTGCTACATGTAAAGCAGATGCTCTACCTTTGTGCCACAGCCCTCCCCCTATTCAAAAACCTCACAGGTCAAGGTCATCTGTCATGTTTCACTTTCAGTGATGTCTCCAACTTTGAGACCATGTCAGTTCACACTGAGAAGCTTATTTCCATTACAGTCTTCATTTCAGACACAGGTGGGACGATATTTGAATTTTAAATGGTGGTCTCGTTTTGAACTCTGTTTCTATACATAGGTCTACATAAAACATTAGAAAATCTTCATTAATTTCAAATCCAGGGTTTCCAAATGAACTCCGCTATGTTGTTGGTTTATTTCGAGTGGGTCTTTTCCAGCTGGGATCAAATCAGTTTTTCCCCATTATGCAAACCTGGCAAGTGTTGTCTGTGCATGTGCAGACACACACTGTTCTTTTCAAGGGCAGTTGCAGAAACAAAGCTCTAGGGTAGCTTCTTTTGCACTTAACAGCACCAAAATCTCACAGAACACTGTCCTCCCTTTAAACCATCAACCCACCAAGTTTTCCTTCAAGCATACTACCCAAACACACAACAACATAACCAGAAGAAGGCATGAGTCAGTGGGAACACACTATGGCAGGACACTGGCTGGCAAAGAGGCAGTGGTATTGTGGCTGTTGTAGGGCAGCGCTCAATCCGGAGAGCACTCCAACCAGTGCATCAACAGCATTAAATAAAAATCCTGCTTTTACTTATCGCTGTATTCCGAAGTGGATAGACAGGGAGGGGTCACACTCCTATGACCCAATTGGCAAGGAGACCATGCCGTAGCCCAGGCAATGATAGGGGGGAAAAACCTCCAGATGCACTTTCCTTCCATGGAGGTTTTTTAATACATTCCTTCCCTCCATGGAGTTAAAATAAAGGAATGTTTCTCAAGCTGACAGGCAGGAAGGTGCCTGTCAGTGGCAGTGCTCCCCCAAGTCCTGATTGACGGAGAATATGCCATTGCCACGGTACCGTCAAAAAACAGATGCACTTTCCCCCTTTCCTCCAACAAAGTTAGAGTGAAGGAACTTTTCCAAAGCCAATGAGCTGATTGGCAGGGAGACAATACCATTGCCCAGCGGAGCTTTTTTTCAGCCGGAACACAGTGGAACAGTGTTCTGGCATCTCTTCCGTATCTGGTGGCCCCACCCACCTGATTCCCTTTCCTCCCATGCAGCCCAAGATTTCCCTGTCAGCCAGCTGAAGCCATGAGGTTTAAAAGAGCCCCTTCCCCCTCAGCTTGTAAGCCGCGGGGAAAGGGGCCGTTTGCAACCCCATGTTGGCTTGCTTCAACAGGCCAGCTGAAGCCAGGGAAGCCCCAAATGGGCTTTAAATTTGGGCCAAGAGGAGGGGGATTCCCCCTGATGAGGCTCGGAGAAGTTCCAGCCACTTATTTCACTCAATGGGAGGGGGAGGAGGGGATTCCCTCCCCCTCCCATCAGGAGAGGGAGGAAGAGTAGGAGAGAACCCCCTCCTCCCCCCTCCCATCGGGGGAGGGGGGAGAGGGAAGCTTTGAAAGCTCAAAGTTGCACTTTTCAAAAGTGCAGCTCCTGCCGGCTTTTTCACCTTCAGCTTTTTCACTTCTTCAGCATTCCAGGCTGCCCATGGAGACAGCAGGCCAGGCCCACAGTGGAAGGCCCAGCTCCCAGGTAAGCGGCAGGCACACACATGGGCCTGAATCGCGGGAGCACTCCTGGGGGGGCAGCTGCACCATGCACAATGATGTCACTTCCCAGAAGTGACATCATCACACAGTTCCAGTGACAGGGGCACCTCCTCCTGCTGGGAGCTGCCCCAGATGACACCTTTTTCCACAGAAAAAAAAAATCCTGTTGCCCAGGAAGTGCCAAACAAAAAATGCACTCTTGCACACCTCGCACATTCTCCTTCCTGCTTATAGAGGTCATTGGTATAACGCTAAAAGCTCAGTCTCTCCCCTCGGAATCTGATTGGTTGGTCAACTTGTCATTAAGGAAAACAAGAAGCTGCTGTGCATTAAGAACTAAAATGAAACACATGAACTCAGTGGGGGCGACTCATCCCAGCTCCTTTCCCCAAACTGGGTTCACCGTTCCGGAAGCCAGTGTATTCCGGGTGTGGTCCCAGCTGGTTTGTTTCATTTTCACACCCTACTAAACATTTTACCTAGTTTCAGAAATCTTTATCTACCATTCCCTACCCAGGAACTCCTGGAACTGTCGATCTATGAAGGGTCTGGGGATTCTTCCGAATAACCATACGTTTATCATTTACTTCCTTTATACTCTGCTTTTCTCCCTAATGGGGGCCCATAATGACTTACATCATTCTCCTCCCCTCCATTTTATCCTACTTCAGTGCCTGGGATCCTTTTGAAGGAAGTCACAGCTGCTAAACAGGATTTAAACTAGTTTAAATGTGTACTGTAGACAGGGCTTTTTTTCTGGGGAAAGAGGTGGTGGAACTCAGTGGGTTGCCCTTGGCAAAAATGGTCACATGGCTGGTGGCCCCGCCCCCTGATCTCCAGACAGAGGGGAGTTGAGATTGCCCTCTGCACCGCAATCTCAACTCCCCTCTGTCTGGAGATCGGGGGACGGGGCCACCAGCCATGTGACCATTTTCAAGAGGTTCTGGAACTCCGTTCCCCCGCATTCCCCCTGAAAAAAAGCCCTGACTGTAGATATAATTAAAGACTTGTGAAAGTCCTTCAGACTCAAGTCTGAACTTTCCCATGTCATCATAACACCAGAAGGCACGGCAGGTTCTGGTCAGTGTCCTCCATGCATTTCCACAGCAACAAGTGAGAAGAGAGGCCACTCAGGCTACGGGGCCATCTTTGCTTTATGCCTGCCAAGACTGAGGATGGGGGCGTAGATCACATACAATTCACATTCATGAAGAAAGATGGGTATTGTGCAGCTCTGAAACATTCAAATTCCGTTTCCACTGCTGTTAGCAACATGGTATTAAAAGAAGGAGCTTAAGTTATTAAACTGAGCAGCTTTAGTCATGCATTTAAGGGAGGGGAGGGGGAGAAATCCACTGCTACAAGAGTGCAGAGGATTAAAGTATTTTTACCGCAAAGCCAACACATCTATTCTATCAGTTAGCTGCTGCTCACTAATGCATGTGTGTATGTATATATATATATATATAAATATAAATGATGCATTGAGATTCTGCTAAATATTATGGGAGCCAATGGATTTTTTGGAAATTGACCCTGTTACCTTGAATCTGGTCATCCTTGTAGTTAGCTATGTCATCCTGCTTTTGGTTTTCCTAATTTCTTGTGTGCTATATGACTGTAGAGGGAAAGATCCCAGTAAGGAATATGCTCCTGAGATCCCAACAGAACCGCAGCCTCCAATCCGGCTGGTTGTAATGCAGCAAGGAAATCCTAGTCCCCGCTGGGGTAAAGGACTCGTCCACGCTTTCGAAAATTCTTCAGGTCCCCCAGGAAAAAGGACTACAGTTGTTTAAGAAGGACTTCTGTTTCTCCAGGATTTTAGACAAGGATTTTCTCATCCACCATGTTTACATCCCATCTGCGTAAGGATAACAGAGCAAGGTAAGCGGAAATCAGTAGCTTGTATTACAGAGTGGAATGCGTTCTCCTCCCAAGTAATATTTCAGTTCCATATGATGCCATGGTCTAGACTAGGCCTTACCTACACCTACAGGTAGGTAGGTGGCAGAATGCTGGTACAAAAATGCTTGAAAACACACAAACACCTGAAATCCCGGCTTGGGAGCCATCCTAGAAGAAGCAAGCATTGTATAAAAATAGATTATTGATTCTTCAAAGAAATGAGAGATAAAGATTATTAGAAACACAGGCAAAGGATTCAAAAGAAATAAATACCAAACAGTTGCCTGAACCTTTTTCTTCTGTCAGTCAGTAACTATTGATCTAATCACTGCTGAGATAAAAGGCAATAATTGTTGATCTTAACTGCTAAGGATGATAAAAAGACTATAATAGTCTAAAATGTGTGCAGCAAGAGCAGCCGAGTAAATGCCCCTGAAGGCCTCTTGATGTCTACCCTCTCAGCAGTGTTTCTCATTCCCAGGCTGGCATTTTCAAGGTAATATAAAATGCAGAAACTGGTACCCCCCCACCCCCCCCAAAAAAGGCATTATCTCACACTCACCTGTTTATAAGCGATAGGCCTTTCAGAACAGCCCTCGCAAGAGGCATTTCCTTGGGGTGCGAGAGCACTGTCAGTTGTTGCTTGTGGGTTGCTAATGCACAGACTGAGTGGGTAGTGGACGGGTGCATGAGACAAAGGAGCCCGTAGAAATTACCAGTTCCCATCCCATGCCATTGTTCCCCAGTTCAATCCCTGCTGTTTTCCCCTTGTCTCATGCACAGGGTTTGCTAGGCAAAATCCAGTTCCTCTTGCCGAACGGGTGTCTTGCATTTTGGGAACTAACCCCCCCCCCTTTTTCATTCAGTAAGTATTTTAAACGTCCTCCCCAATGGCTAAACATCTTGAAAGCCTAAAAGGGGAATGCAACGGCATGACTCAAAACAGTTTCATGCTACATGGCAGCTGGTACAGCCTTTGCTTTTGTAACCTGAACAACTCGCGTTCCTCCCACCCAACTTCCCCATTTGGCTGGGTGGACTAATGGACGTCAGCAGAGTGCATTTGGCTTCTACCCTCTCCTCCGGGGAACTTAGGGGGAAGTGATTTCTGCCTGCCACAACTGATCTGGTCTCCCTCTTCTTGAGCACCTCCTGGTTGCGAGAGCTGGCCTAGGCTAGAGGACCCAAGGAACTTAGGAGGGGCAGCAACTCTGTGAAGTCACTTAAGCTAGGGCAGAATGAGGTGTTCAAGAAGCAGGGCCAAACCTTTCATTCTCTGATCTCATACAAGCATGTAATATAGTCTCTTCATTTCCAAAATGTCCAAAAAAAAAGGCATTTTCTTGGGCTTACAGACCAAGGGTGCCATGTTCTATGGCAGCCAGAGGTGCCAGGTCCCCCTGGGGCTCAAAGTGGGGGGGGAGGCACCAGGGTGAAAGCAGGGAGAAGGTGGCAGTAGGGCCATGCAGACTCATCAGCCAGGACATCCTCTTTCTTCTACAAAAGGAGGGGACAGCAGGGTGAAAATGGCGGTGGCAAGCAGCTGCCTGCACCCCCAGACATGCCTCCATCTGGAGCGCGGGGGGAGGGACCGGACAAACAGCCTGTGGAGGCAGCAGGTGGGCAATCCTCCACCCCCACCCCCCAATCTGGCACACTGAGGTGAAGCAGTGAGGCCACACCTCCAGGTGAACTGGCCAGCCAGCAAGCCCCTGTGCTTTGGGCTGCCTTGCTGCACACCTGTTCGGGATGGGATCTCTGGGTTAAAAAACTACAAAACAATTAAAAATGGCATCATATCTAGCTTGGCCCTAAGTGAGCATCCACTGCAGGTTTAGGAATGCATGTCTGCTGTATGCACTTTTCACATGACAGTAGTGTCCCTAACACACACTGTGTGTGTGTATCTGTTCAAATCGCTCCCTCCCAGTTCCTCTTTGCAGCTAGTTTATGCAACTGGAGTTCTGGCTGCAGAGTGTAGTTTGGCCCTAGGATGATGTGCAAAAAATCCCAGAACAAATGGAAGTGTGCCGCACAAAGAATTGATTGGCCTGGATTACCCAAGGTTGGTGGATGGCCTGTCTTTCAACATGGTTGTTTAACCATGAAAATAGTACACTATCAGAATCTGCACAGTTTCAAAGATCAATGAACATTTTTGTTCAGAAAAGTAACCCAAATCATTTATCAGAAAGAATTTTTCATCCATTACCACCTGAATCAGGAAGTGTCTTTATGTGGTTTATAGCAATCCACACTGCAACCCTTTCCTAATGGACAGTTTCAGTTTCTATGAAAAGAGCCCACATCAGAAACTGCAGTTTACATATTCACTGTTTTCTTTTGATTGAAGGGGCTTTCAACTGAAAGTGGACCCCCCCCCCCCATACTGAGCAAACAAGACTTCCTTATTTTGTACACAACTTCCTTCAACAGTAACATTAATTAATGGGGCAAGGATAATGCACAGTTTAGGTGCCAGCAGAGGAAATGCATTGTGACAAGCCTACCTTAAATATCCACTATAAAGATTTGTAAAATCGATTTTTTAAAAACCCTCTAATTACAGTATTGGATGACGTAAGCCAAAATATCCTTGGAAAAGAATTGTAGTCCAGTGAGACTGAATCACGTTGTAACAGTCATTACATAAGTCAATGCCATTGATCTGAAAAAGAAGGAAGCTGTTTCTCACAAATATGTACTGCTTAATTTCTAAAATGGGAGAGGTGAGAAGAACTCAGCCAACAGAGGTGACTTCAAAATAAAGGAAAGGCACTTGACGCATGCTCTGGGATACTCTTTCCTAGATAGGTTTAGATATAGGCATCTATCTCCTGAGAAGCCTTAGGCAGCTAGTTAGCTTTTCTATATCAGATCATTAATCTCAAGGCAAAATGTACACCCCAACAATGTTTTTGTTTCGTATGGGGTATGGTACATAAGTAAAAATACTAGAGAACCCTTTCTTCCACTTTATCTTTTTATTAAAACAAAATATTTACTTAAAACTTAACTTGAAAGAATATGATAATACCATCCACTGATTTTACATAGATAATTAAAGGAGCGCATTAAGCTCATTAAAATGTTTTGCCAAAAGCAAACAAATTTCAAGGGAAGAGCCCTTTCTAAGAAGGAGCCAATAATCAATGTTGACTCTGATATTTATAACCTACCTTAAATATCCATTGGCTTTCTTTTCAATCATCTTCCAGCATTAACTGTCCCACCTGATAGGGCTCACATTCTTGGCTAACTAATTATAATACCAGATGCCATACAAACTGATCCATTGGATATCTTATGTTGAATGATTGAATTATTTTCTATATTTTGGAATCTGCCTTGAGTCTCAGTGAGAAAGGTGGGCTATACATGAAGTAAATAAATTAATAAGTAAATATATGTATGTAACTTCCAAAAAACATATACATGTTGCGTTAACACATTCTTGTTACTTTTAACCATAACCAAGAACATAAAAAATAGTGATTACAATTTCTTCATAAACCAATGTAACCTATCTTTGAACTATATGGTCATTATATTTAGTTTGATGTTCTTGACATTCTCAGATGTTTCTAGCATCTGGGCCCCAACATATATCTATTGATATTAATTGTATCATTTCTAAACTCTGTTAATGAGAGAAGAGTCAATCCCTCCCAAATTGCAAGATATGTGCACCTTTATTACTTCAGCTCTGATTGGATTACTTTATTACTTCAGCTGCTGAAGTGTTTTTTTTTCTTTGCCTAAGAGGCTGGCTTGACTCACTTGCTTGAGATACCTGGAACATCTGATTTTTGTATTTTTGATTAAATAAGTAATTGCTTTTAGAGAGTGAGCCTCCTTGAGGCATGGAACACCTGAAAAGAAGTACAGATTTCCAAGGAACAACAACAACAACAACAACAACAACAACATTTGATTTATATACCGCCCTTCAGGACAACTTAATGCCCACTCAGAGTGGTTTACAAAGTATGTCATTATTATCCCCACAACAAAACACCCTGTGAGGTGGGTGGGCTGAGAGAGCTCCAGAGAACTGTGACTAGCCCAAGGTCACCCCAGGAGTGGGGAATCAAACCCGGCTCTCCAGATTAGAGTCCCGCGCTCTTAACCACTACACCAAACTGGTAGTATTCATAACTATAATGTCCCTGCCTTTATCAGCTGGTTTAATAGCAATAGTTAAATCCTCCTTTAAAGCTCCAACAGCTCTCCACTCAGAATATATGTGCATGATTGTGCATATTGTACAAACTCCTCACATATGGTTAGTATTGATTTTGGAAGGGTGCACAAAAAAAGGTTGAATTAGCCCACTCAGCACATGGAAACAGAGAGAGTGTTTGAAAAGGCTCGTCTGCTGGGTCCTTCCTATTCCATACATTGATTCTCTCCTCCTCCTATGCAGCCAAGCTGGCACCAGCAGAGCAAGCCCAGGCAGTTCATGTAACTGCTCAGCACACCCTGCCTTAAGTGGCTCTGGGACAAATGTCCCACTTGCCCAAGTAATGGGATATACATGCGCCAGCAGGAAGAGTGTTTTGCAAGAGCAGAGGAAGCTGTGTGTGTCTGTTTCTTATGATCTCGCTGCTGACATGCGAACAGCAGTGGGAGCTGATCTGTTGAAGCTCAACTTCCTGCAACAGTTCACTAGACTTTGCCCTGACACATCGCAGACCAGGTAGCAGAAGGCCACTGGGATATGTTGCTTTATGGTTAAGAACTTGCTGACAACGAGCCTGTACTATTCACATTCCACAGATCTGAACATACCTTGTCGGTTGTTAGGAGGATACAAACTAGAGGCATGCTGTTGCATTCCCACTGTCAATCTTCATAATTTTTTATGCCTCCTCCACCCGCAAGTTTGGGCATTAGCAAAGTGTCTTACCAAAGTTGAGGGAAAGTGCTTTATCTACAAAACAGGCTGCATGCCTTTTTTCAAAAAAATGAAATGTACCAGAATATTCAGTAGTTTGGGGAACTTACATAACAACAATAGCTCTCTATTTGTCTGGAATAGACAGAATCTCTTGTTTGAAAACTGTATCAGAAAATATTTGTTAGGATTTTGTCCGGGGTCAGAGGCTCAGCCCCTGGACTTGCCGGGAGAAGAGGATGGGAGATGGCCGAGAGACAGCAGAGTGAATCAGTGTGAGTTTGAGAAGGAGAGAGAACGGAGGAGGAGGAGGAGGAAAAGGAAGATGTTCTGTAGGGAAGGGAGAGGAGGCAAGGGGCCGACCAGGCGGAGGAGTGGGCGAGAGGGTGCGAGGCCACAAACCCGACACTGTCTATGACCCTGAAAGCTGCTCCCCAGGAACCCTTGACAGACGCCCAGACGCACAGAGCTGTAGGGCCACAGCCGAGTCAAGGCCAGGCTGTTTACCTCAGACCGCTGCACGGTGCAAGGGCAACTCGTGCAGCTATGCCCCAGCTGAGGGGAGGGGGCAAAGCAGACACAGGAAGGCCCCCGCTGGGTGGTAAGGCGTCAGGCGCAGCTATGCTCGGGCGGGGACCTGACACATTTATTGATATTTGGCTTCTGATCTGTCTATTTATATATGCAGCATCGAACAGTGCAATCCTAAGCAGAATTAGACCTTTCTAAGTCTGTTGAATTCAGCTGAATTTGCAAATCCCATGTGCAAAGGACAGAGTTCTTAAGTTTTGACTGTCTGCCAAATTACAGTCTCTGTCTCTGTAGTTGATGACCCTATATGCGGGCTGAATTTCCAAATGTTTTACTATTTGGAAAGTGATCCTTTATGACAACTAAGTATAAAGATGAGGGGGCACGTGGCTTTGATTCCCAAGGGAATGGAAGCATTTTAGGAGAGCTCCATCCTCCTTAACCCTCAATCCCCTGTAAAATAAATACTCCTTAACTCAAAAAATTCTTACTATCATAAAACAAGCCTCTAAGAAAACCAAGTTTCAATCTAAAATTGTTAAAGACTTAGAGCGCTGTTTTTCTGTCACGAGTGACTCCAAACCGGAGAGGAACAACAGTGAAGAACAACATAAAATGGTGGCCAAGAGAACAGAGATTGCTGAGGCACAGGTAACTCCCTCAGAAATTACTCTCGATCCCCAGTTGCAGTATTTAGAACAAAGATTATCGAATCAAATGGCCAAACTGTTACAACCTCTAGCAAATCAATGATCAGAAATATGAACAGAACTGAATAAAACGAACAAGAAATCAGAATTGGCTCTAAATTTGTGTCAGAAATCTCAAAGTGATATAAAAGATCTTCAGCACCTGACTGAGTCTCACCGGGAAAAAATTCTCAGTCTTGAGATAAAGGCCCGGCAGAGGAATTTAAAGATAAGGGGGGTGGAAGACTCATTTGCCCCCAGTGAAAATCTGAAGGCAGCCCTGACCACGTGGCTCGTCAGGCACTTCAGGCTGGGAGAGGAGGCCCCCCCCCCAGCCCTTCATCAGCAAGGCCTACAGGGTCGGCTCAGAGAGGCTCTTCAGAAACAAGCCAGGCCCGAGGGACATTATAATCAAGATTACAGAAGACTCAATGCGACTGAAAATACTGCAAGAAGCCAGAAGTAAGGGCTTTATCCCTCTTAAAGGAGCCTCGATACTCATTTTTGAAGACCTGCCTAAAGAAACCTTGACAAAACGAAAAGAACTGAAACCTATAACTGAAGTGCTCAGAAAATCTAACATATGCTACAAGTGGCTGCAAAGTGTTAGTGATTATTCAAGGCAAGCAATACACAGCATAGGATTTAGAAACGGGGGTGGAGCTTCTGACTGCTTTGGGAATAGAGACACCCATGGAGGTCAGCAGGGACAGCAACAAGAGGAAGCAGCTGTTAACTCCGTCACCCCCACAAGGGAGCAAGATCCCAATAAGAGGCTTTTAAGCAAGCTTTAAACATTTACTGCGCAATCCTATGGCCGGCCCCAACGCCGGCGTGCCTGCACAGACGGAGCAGTGGCGCCGCCAGGCCGTATCCTGTGCCAGCAAAGTGCAGCGGAGCCAGCCCCGGCAGCAGCGCAGAGATGCAAATTGGGAGAACCAGAAAGCATTGTGGGCGGGCCTGATGCGCGGCCACCGCCGGGCGCAGCCAAAGGGTGCTGTTCCCCACAAGCAGCAGGGGGAGGGGCCAGGATAGGCGCAGCCAATGGGCAGCACGCGATCCCGGCCAGGCCCCAGAGCAGCAGGCAAATCACGCCCATGCCGGCAGATCACCCCGGCTCGTGCGTTGGGCGGGGCTCGCAGTCGGGAAGGAGAGGGGTGGGCATGGTCTGAGGAGCCTTTCCACCATTTGCCCAATGCAGCGCCAAGTCCGTGGCGGCTGCATCCAGAGAGCTTGGCATGGGACTGGCAGGCGCCCTGCCATGAGGAATCCAGGGCAGCAGCCAGTCCCAGCAGTAGGGAACAGCCACCAAGTCGCGCCGAAGGGGAGGGTTGGCCTGAGGCCGCCACCAAGAGGCAGACACAGCGGGCCCGCCCCCGTCCCCATCCCAAGGCAAAGACCACAGACACCCGTTGCACAGAAATCAGTCTTTATTATTATACCATCCCACCTCCCCCAGCAGACGTGAGGAAAGGGAGGCGTGTAGGAGAGGGTGGGTGTCGAGGGACATGGGGAGGCAGGGCTGGGCAGAGCCCATTTGGAAGGACAGGCAGCCAGGGGCCCGTCGACGGCCCGGATGCTGCCTCGCCAGCCCCCTCCCCGCTCGCCCCCTGTGCTGTCCGGCGCCTGTGCGAGTGCATGGTCAGAAGCAGCTGCCCCTCCACCCAGCCTTCCCGGCTGCGGCGACCAGGTCACGCGGCCAAGCCCTGCTCCGCTGCCCCTGGCCCCCCTGGACCCGGCCCTATTGCCTCCAGCAGCTGTATAACACCCTGGGCTGTGGCCCCGCCTGTCCAGCAGAACACCCCCCCCCGCAAGGCGGCAGCGGGGCTCACCGGCGAGGCCGGCGGCCGGACCCCTTGGCCATCCACGGGCCCGGCCTCTCACAGGCAACTGGGCCCGAGGGAGGGGTGCCTCTGGGGCAGGTGGAGCTGCTGCAGCGGGTGGGGCCGACGGGTCGAGGATGGCGACGAGCCACCCGAGCAGGGCTTCGGCACGGGCTTGAGAGGCACGGAGCCCCTCTCCCACCTCCAGTACCGCGGCCATGAACTCCTGGCCGCGGTTGTTCGCCTCCTCCCATGCGGCGTGCACCTCTAGCTGCTCCCTCTCGATTGCCACCCACATTGCGGCTAGTGTCGGGGGAAGCCGTTGGGCAGGGCAGAGCCACGCGGAGCCTCGGACACACCCCACCCCTCCCAACAACCACGCCATGTTGATGCGGGAGCCTTGCAACTGCCCCGCAGGATGGATGCGAGGCGGGACACCGCGGGGTGGAGGGTGTTGGAATGACCAATGGGGCTGCCGCAGACACCCGAGGGGCTGGACCCACTCTGGGAGGCAGCCGCTCATGGGACTTTGTTGCTGTGGCTGCGGCTGCAACGGGAGCGACCCTCCCCAGGCGCGCGAGACCTCCTGCCTGGGATACGGCATCTGTCTGCCGCTACCCTAGTTTCTTCACTGATGGAGCTAGGGTTCCAGTGAGCGGACTGTTTCCCCTGCCATCTCCCGCCCCCTTGCAGCAGCACCCCCGGCCACCCTCTCCCTGGCTTATCGGGTGCCAGCTGCTCGCCCTACCAGGGATTGATCGCCCTTGGTGGCTCCCCCCTCCCCGCTGACATGCCCTGCCCCAACCCCTCTACCTGACGTTACTGTGAGGGGAGGGGGGTGGGGAGGCAGAACGGGGTCTGTCAGATACATTTGTGGCGATGTGCAGGTGGAGATATGTGACGGGAGTGTTGGGGGAGGGGCAGAGGACTAAGTCAGGCTCGCAGACACAGAAGGCAGTTGTTTTACAACTCGTTTTATTGCACTGGAACATGTGGGCTTGTTTTTAGGCTAGCAAGGGAGCCGGGGAATTCGTCACAGCCCTCCTTCCCGCTCGGCGGGGCGGGGCTGAGATGCAGGCCGCAGCGCGAAAGTGCTTCCTGGGCTGCAGCCAACCCTCCATCAGAGATGTTTGGGGAGGGCAGGACGTGGGGGAGCAGCCCTGCCCTGGACGTGCCTGCAGGAGAAAAAGACACATGTGGGCTTTGCCTCGTTCCACTGGCGAGGATGCACTCGGCCTTGGCAAGCCTTTACCTTTAAGGGAAGGAATGAGCTGGTCATAACAAACACCTGGTCGCATGTGGTTTTTGGGGCGCCTGCCTCTGAGGCGGCCAGGGGCGGCCAGGGGCGGCCATGGTTGCCCCCCACCCCTGCTGGACCTCACCCGAAGCGGCAAGTGAGCGGGTGGGGTCAGGTGAATGGGCAGTTTGCACTAATCCCCCCTCCCCTACCTCCCCCTCACCTGTCAGCGCTCCATCAGTCAACACCAGGCGGGAATACCGGAGTCAGGGTACCTGCAAGGAAATGGGAGAGGCTGCTGTAAATTCGCCAAGTGTCACTCCCTTCTCTCACGGAAGGGTTAATTTGTTTGTGCTTAGTTAGAAGCAACTAGCTTGCATGAGTCCAATTAGATGTTGAGTTGTTCTTCCTGTCGGGGTAAAAAGGGGGTTAGCCAGACATTTGCACTTCTTCCCTTTTACGGGAAGTCCCCCGAGTGCATTCTGTGCCTGCCACTGTGAATGCCCTCACCCCCGTTCGGTGTTCAAAGGGGCAACGCCACACAGCACATGGACAGAGCCTCCGGCGACGTGCTCACTTACCTGAGGGTTTTGGCCGGCGCTGGCCGGATGTTTTGTAGGGCGCGGTCGCAGGTGATTGGGTGCGGAGAGGGGGGCTCGTCCACGCCGGGCGCGCATGCTGATTGGTCCCCGGGATAGTTCGCATCCTATGCTCCTTCGGGCCATGGAGGCGGGGCTGAGCACTCGGAGAGGGGGCCGGTTTTTCGCCGTTCCATGAGCGCCTATGGGCTACGCCTTCTTTTTCCGTGGCGTAGCTTTTTTGCGCCGCTGTGGGTGTTCCCGCTTCTGGAGGGGCTTAGGGAGTGGACTAACTCCGACCCCGCCCTGTTCCCTGCCCCCCCCATGCCGGCGCAGGGCTCTACGCCACTCCTCCGCCTCCGCCCGGGCGCCTGAGGCTTGCGCTGGTGCCGGCCCGCCGGCGGGCCAGCGCCGCGTCCCAGCGCGGGCGCAGGGTGGCTTACGCGGGCGTAAAGCCCAGATACGCCATCGCAAGCCTTAGTTCGGTTCCTATTCACTTTCCCCGCCCCTCTTAGGATTGGGCTGTTATATACAAAGAATGAGAGACATAGTTGTGATTTAATAGGAGTTAGGGGTAATCAAATATTTATATGGGTATGATCACAGGGGTTTGGGGGGAGGGTAAAGTTCTGCTAAGACAGCTCCGTAGGTTTTTTTTATAGCTCAAGACTTGGGGACTCCCCCCCCCCCCAAAGCTAGAGTCTAACTCTAGCTTAAGAGCTATTGCTGGGGAAACTGGGTAGTTTTTTGTTCTTAAAGTTATTAAAAGTTTTATTAAAATTTTTATAACTAAAGATCTCAAATTAATATAAGGGGGAGGGGGAGGGGGGAGTTAATGTTTGCATCTTACAAGGCTTTGAATAAGTTTTCCAGGTTATACAAGTTTACAACTAAATATTTTTAATACTGATCAATTGTTATTGATTGTTATTTGAGTAATTGCAGGATTTAATAATTTGATTAATAATTACATAACTATTGGCTTAAATACATTGATTAAGAAATTGATTAATATTTATATACCTATTGAATTAATTACAGTGATTAATTACTTGATTAATTATTATATAACTGTTTGAGTAACTACAGAGTTATTTATATTACCAAAGAACATTTCTTCCATATTATAATATTATATTATATATAGATATATATTTTTAATATTTAAATAGTAACCAATCAATTTAACATACTATTTAATTGTAATATTGTTATCAATTGTTGTAATAGGAAACATTTTAAGGGTTGTTAACTACAAGTTAGGAGTTAATATTAAGTACTGGGGATATTCATACAGTTTATATACATAGAAAAACAGTCATACAGAGTATATACATAGGCCGTCGTCACACGGGCATCTCTTCTGTTAAATTTACAGCATATAGCGTCCTACCTGTTATCGGTACAGTAACGTTTCTTTGGGTCACCTAACGGCTCTTTGCGCCACCAGCTGTCCACACCGAAGCACTCTGTTCTGTTCTCTCTAACCACGCAGAAGCAGCTCCTCCCCCCTTTTTTTTATTATTCTGGCGTTTAATTCCGCTATAACGGAATAACAGCATATAAACATTCCGTTAGAGCAAAATATTATGACCCTTTTGTTTTTCCAACTTTGAAATTATATAAATAGCCCTTTGCCCGCCGAAAACTCCGTGTCTGACGTGATCCCCATCGCTGAAGACTCTGCCATGGCAATTGAGTCATTTTTACTTCAGCAGAAAGTTTGCATTGTGTTATGGCGTTATGGCGTTATAAAGACATAATAAAATTTTTAAAAAGGGGAGCCGTGGGAAGAAATGGATTCTGGGATTGAAGGGAGGGCATAGGGCGTTGCAAGGCGAAATACTTCGATGTGAGGCATTCACACTGAGGCACAAAATAGCGCGACTATCAAGCACAAAGCAGAAGAGAGAAAATCACTACAGTGTTGGAATAAGGTGGGTGTTTGCCGGGAAATAGCACCATTTTAGCGCTAAATAAAAGCCCGTGTGACGACGGCCATAGTAAGACAGAAAAGATTCAGTGAAATACAAGGAGTACTGGTTTAAAGACATCTTAAATATTTGTGTCAACAGTTTTATAACAGGGTGTTTTAGGCTTGCCAGGTTCCTCAAGTCTCCCAGCGGGAGACTGGGACGCTGGCTCCTACCTCATTAGGGGCTGTCCTTGTTGTACCCGCGTGCGCACAAAGCGCGCACATGCTCCTGGTGTGCGTGATGATGTCACTTTTGACATCATCACGCAGGGAGGAAGGGCAGAGAGCGCGGGCAGCTCTCTCTGTCTCTCTCACTGCCGCTGCTGCCATCACGCCCCTTGTTCCTGCTGGCGCGGGCAGTACATGGGCAGCAGCGGCAGCAAGAGAGCTCTCACATGCGCAGCGGCTGCTGCTGCCCCTGTGCTGCCCGCGCCAGCAGGGACAAGGGGTGCAGCAGCAGCAGCGGGTGGTGGCGAGAGAGAGAGCAGGCTGTGGCCACTGCAGCTTGCTCTCTTGGTGCCACTGCCCCTGTGCTGCCCGCACTGGCAGGGACAAGGAGCACGATGGCGGTGACGAGAGAGCAGCCCATGGCCACCGCAGCTCGCTCTCTTGGTGCCGCTGCCACCACACCCCTTGACTCTGCTGGCGCTGGCTGCACAGCGCCAGCAGCGGCCGTGGCGAGAAAGCAGGTGACGGCAGTGAGAGCAGTGTGCTTTTGCAGCCACCGCCTGCTTTCTCTCTGCCACCGCCTGCTCTCGTGGTGCAGGAGTGTGCCCCGCACCCAGGGACGCACCGTACCACCCGGGGAGGGGGCGCCCCAGGGAGCGCGCCCCCCCCGCCGGCCCCGTAAGCGGGTGCAGGGGAGGGAGGGTGGGATTGGGAGATCCCCTGACCCGAGTGGGGGGATGGGAACCCTAGGGGTGTTTGCAATATTGGTTTTAGGCATTCTATTTTTTGCTTGCACTCTAGCAGACATTTATTGGAATTGTGTTTATAACAAACAAGGTAACTTTGCTATTTTTGACTTTATTATTAGAGGGAATTGTTTTTAAACGAGTTGAGTTAGGGTAGTTAATTTGGACAAAGCACGACAACACTACTGCCTCAGTTTACAATCGTTAGGATTGTAAAATAGGAAACAATTGTTATCATAGTTAGGTAGTTTCTCATTGGACAAATTTGAATAATTAAATGAATAAAGTACAATAATAAATAAATACAAAATAAGATCCCCTTGGTGGGTTGGAATAATTATAGGTCCTATCATTTTATAAGGGTATTTTAAAGCATAGTATACTCTGTTACAAGTACACTGGGAGTACTAAATAGAAAATTGTATAACTCTTTTAAAGAGGACAAGAGTGCATGATGTGCTCTAAACTTAAAATAACATTTCTTAATGTTAGAGGATTGGGAAACCCCATTAAACATAAGCGCATAATTTCCACTCTAGCAAAAACAAACTCACAAGTTATTCTACTACAAGAAACTCATTTCAGACCAGGAAGTTCTTACATATTAAAAGCCAATTGGATAGGGTCACAATTTCATGCAGAAGGATCGTCCAGATCTAGGGGAGTTGCCATTCTAATGACTAAAAACCTACCTTTCCAAAAGAAAAAGCTTCTCAAGGATCCCAAAAGGAGATTTATTTTTGTTAACGGTACGATAGAAAGACAAACATAGACTTTTGCCTCAATATATGCACCAAACAACCAACAACTTGTCTTCATAGAGGAAACTCTTAACACCTTATCTACCTTTCAGGAAGGTCAGCTGATAATAGGAGGAGACCTGAATTATATCATTAACCACTCTCTAGACAAAGCAGTGCTCAATACCAAAATAGTTAAAAATAAAAAGAAAAAACAAAAAAGGACATCTTTTACAAGGCTTGCCACATCGCTTCAGAATAACAATCTCCTAGATGCATGGAGGCACACTCATGTAGGAGAAAAAGACTTTTCATATTACTCCCCCAGACACAAAATTTATACGAGGATAGATTATATCCTTATTTCTTCCTCTCCAGGCAATAAACTTTCAAGTTCTGAAATAGGTAATATATTAATATCAGATCACGCATGGGTCAGCATAACGACTGAAAATAAGGGGAGCCAATCTCAGAATAGGCAGTGGTGCTTTCCAAAAAAATTATTGTATGATCAACAAAGTTCAGCAGAAATAGAAAAAAATTTAGAGACAATCATAGCAGAGAATAGTTCGCAAGAGGTAGACCCACACATTTTCTGGGATACTGTTAAAACAGTAGCTAGGGGACATATAATTTCACTAACTTCCGGAATTAATAAGGAAAAAATAAAGCAAAAACAGGAACTCTTGGCCAAAATTAAACAGTTGGAAACAAACCATAAAAAAACAGGTAAAGAAAAAAATTATAGAAAACTGCTTAACAAACGTAAGGTTTTGGAAACATTAGAAACAAGGGATATTCACAAAAACGTGTTATATCTTAAACAGAAATACTGGTTCAACTCACCTAAGGCCCTTCGTATGCTTTCTAACAGAAGAAAAAAGAAAAGAGGGTCTACCACGATTAATAGTCTTAAGGCTGAAAAAAGAAATGTGCAAACTACTACTAAGGAAATCTTAAACATCTTCACTGACTCCTATTCTATTTTATACTCCTCAAAGGCCCCGGATGAGGTTAAAATTACCAACTTTCTAGGAAAGATTAGAAATTTTACTAAATTAGCTATGGCAGATAGAGAATTTCTGGAAAGACCAATTGCCCAACAAGAAATTTTAGAAGCTATAAAAAATGCCAAAAATAATAAAACGACAGGTCCAGATGGGTTCCCTGTGGAATTTTATAAAAAATATGCAAAGTTACTAGCCATCTAACAAAGACATGCAATGCCATAGCAACATCAGAGAAAACATCACCTACTTGGGAAATGGCTACGATAATAATAATTCCAAAGCACGGTAAAGATCCATTAAATCCAGCTTCTTACAGGCCCATCTCAATACTTAATCATGACTACAAACTCCTTACTGCAATAATGACAAAACGTCTTAATACTTTTATAGAGAAATATATTCAATCAGATCAAGCAGGCTTCATTCCAAAACGTGACATAACTAATAACATTCATAGAACTTTAAATCTCCTCGCTCATTGTAAACTTAATAAAATAGAAGCGGCCTTTCTAGCCTTAGATGTGGAAAAGGCCTTTGATTCGGTTGAAATCAAATACCTAATTAAAACTATGCAAATGATGAACTTTGGCGATAACTTTCTATCTTTAATCCAATCTATCTATAATCAACCAAAAGCAAATATCAAGGTAAATGGGCAGTTATCAAATTCAATCAACATTGGACGTGGAACTAGGCAGGGATGCCCGCTGTCACCTATACTGTTTGCCATCATCGCCCTTGAGCCGCTAGCGATAGCGATTAGAGAAAATGACTCCATAAATGGTATAGATATAGGGACATCCAAGTATAAAATCAGCTTATTCGCTGACGATATGTTGCTCTATCTGAAAAACGCCAGTCAGTCTTTAAATCATTTACATCACCTTTTAGAAATCTTTGGTAGAATTTCAGGACTGATAGTAAACCAAGAAAAATCCCAAATTTTGTCAGTGAATTTGCCTGGTCACAGGATAAATCAGATAAAAAACTCATATAACTTCCAATGGACTGATAAACAGTTAACTTATCTAGGTATTAAAATATCAGTGGATGTTAATGATCTTATTAAACTTAATCATGATAAAATAATTTCAGACATAAAATCAGATACGCAAAATAAGAAAAAACTGAACCTTTCTTGGTGGGATAGATTCCACATAATTAAATCCTTCTACGTACCAAAACTTCTATTCCTGTTTAGATCTATTCCGGTGAAAATATCAATAACCCAACTGCAAAAATGGCAATCAGTTCTGAATAGATTTTTGTGGCAAAACAAACCTCCATGGGTCTCTTTTAACATCCTCTCGTTGAAACATTCAAAAGGAGGTTTAAATTTTCCCGACTTGGCAATTTACCAAAAAGCAGTTAGTCTGTTTACTGTTCTACAACTCTTATCAGCACCTGAACTCTCTAGTTGGACTATACCATTGTGTTCACTCCCAAAATCATTCTCACTTGGTGACTTGATTTGGAATCAAAGGAAGGATTTCCCTCCATTAAATAACATATTTCTGTCAGCAATACTATCAGAATGGGATTTAATAAGAGATAAAATAGTTCCTAAGATTTCAAGATTCTCCTCCTTTCACAATCAAACATGGTTTCCACCAGGAAAAAACAGTATTTATAACTTGGCTCTCAAAGATATGCAACTCAATAGGCTTATAGACATAGCTTCTGGGAAAGATATTATGTCAAAACAAGAACTGGAAAATGCAACACAAAAGAAAATTTATTGGTATGTTTACCTGAAGATTAAAAACATGACAGAGAGTATAAATATTTAAAAAATTATGAGTACCCCTTTGACTGATTTTGAACAAATTTTAAATAATACACAGAGGGAGAAAAAGGGGATGGTATCTAAAATATATGCTATTCTGCTCTCTTGTCTAAAAAGTACTGACTTACCCTGCCAATCCAAATGGCATCAGGATTGCAATATCGAAAAAACACAGGAAAAATGGGAGGAAATCTGGTCATCAATATTCACATCAAAAGTAATTTCTATATGTTTAAAATCATTCACAGGTGGCACTTGAGGCCTAAAAGATCGTCTACAGTGTCATCCTCTTGCTCTCCCCTGTGTTGGAAGGGTTGCAATGAGGTAGGATCCTTCTCTCATTGTTGGTGGGGTTGTCCACGGATAGCCACATTTTGGAAAGAAATATTGGAAATAATAAAACGGATTACGCGTTACGATATTCCATTATCGCCTTCAATTATATTTCTGGACCAATGGAAAATTCCGCAGATCCCAAAAGCTATCAGGAATCTTATAGCAATATATTTAGTTGCAGCGAAATCAGCGATAGCTTCAGTCTGGATTCTGAAGAAAGTACCAACTAAAGAGATGTGGCTCTCTAAGATATGGGACCATTTCATCCTGGATAAGATTAATGATAATATCCTCAATGCTGAACGCTTTCCTGCCAGGTCTAATTTCTATGAGAAATGGTTCCCTTTTCTTGAATTTATAGACATGCATGATTTACATCCAAAAATAAGAAATGCTCAAACGTTGACTCAGATTTCTGATATTTGGTAATATTATGTATGTTTTGTTTAAAAGTTATTGTAATGTTCATATTCTTCAAAACTTGTAAACTATTGTTGAATAGTTGTTGTGTTACAGTTGATGTTCATTGTTGATTTCTATTTGTTGTATGTTATAAAGCTTAATAAAAAAAGAGAAAAAATGTGCTTTTTGTGTTGTAGGGAAATATGTATTGAGGAAACATTTCAGAAGTCCTTCAGCAGGTTGTTCCGCTAGATGTAATGGAGATGAGTGGTTTGTGATGCAATCCTTAGCAGAGTTACACCCTTGTAAGTCCATTGAAGTCAAAGGGGTGAGAAGAGTGTAACTCTCCTTATGACTGCATTAATTAATCCATATCACACAATGAATCTCTTGTGCGCAGAATATCAGTTTTCCTCCATGAACAGCTAAAAGTTTTGCTTTCATTACCGCCTTGCTCTGCTCTGCTGCCTTTGCATTGAGTTCTGATTCACGGTATTTGGTTACAGTACAGGCTCCCTGTTCCGACGCAAGGAGGGAATCCCAGCCCTTTGTCGTCAAGTGTCAATGCACACGCATGGGTTACAAACTTAAATGGTTTTTATTCAATTTCTTCACGCCATGCAAGGAATCTCTACTCACAGTTCTTCTAAATAACAAAAGGAGAGGGTGCATCTTTCATGCATAAAGGAGCTTTGGTGGAGCTTTGTAGACCCAGTGAATGTGGTGGGCAGGGGGTGCGCGGGGAGAAGACTTGCTCCTCTCCCTGCCGAGGTGGGAATGAACAAAGGAGGAAACAGCCCTAACAAGTTTTTTGGCGGGCTCTGAATGCCCCAGGAACTGAAACCTGTGGGGTAAGTATACTGCCATTCCAGCCAGGGGCGTAAGCCCCCTCGGGCTGGTGGCAGCCTTTGCCTCCCTGGCTGGATGAAGGCCAGACTTAAACAGCCCTGCTTACTGGGCTTAGCTGCAGGGAGGGCGGAGCTTCGGGGCAGCAGTCTGCCGCTCCGCCCTCTCTCAGTGCAATCTCGCCTCGTGCTCGGGTGAAGCAGGACGTGTGCCTGGCTTTCCCAGCACGAGGCATTAGCAGGCAGCAGAGGGCGGAGCGGCGTTGACCGGACGACGAGGCCGACAGGCGCCGGCCTTAGCCTTCTGCCCCGGTGATTCCCTGCGTCGCGGACGCGCGCGGGGTTGCGGTTTGCCCCCAATTCCTCCGTTCCTTCGGTGGGGAAGGGAGGGTGTAGGCGGGCCATGCAGGGGCCTTCGCCCGGCGGTAGGCAACGGCGCGGCGCGCACCTTTGGCGCCAATAAGCCTCCCGCTCGGCACTGCGGCGCTGCCGGGCTTTTGCCCGGCCGCTTTAGTGGGGGTGTTCGGGGTTACTGGCCCGCGCCTGCAGGCGCCTTTACCGGGAGCGTTCGCGCTTCTTGCGGCGCACAACCCCTTCTCCCGGCGGCCGCGTCAGCCGCGCCATTCGGGGCTTTGGCGCCTTGACACGCCGCCCTCGCCCAGTGCTGCGGCGGCGCTGTTAGGTGCTTTGGCGCCTTAACAGGCCCCCCCCCCCGTCGCCCGGTGCCAGCCAGGCGGGTCTTCCACCTGGCAGCGCGGTGCTTCCACCCGTTCCCCGCCGCACATGGGTGGCAGCGGGGTCTCGGTGTGAGGTGGTGGGGTCTCCTTGATAAAATAAAAATAAATAAATAAATAAATAAATAAATAAATAAATAAATAAATAAAGGAGGGAAGCGTTGCATTTGCACGCGTTGGCTGTTACCCCGTCTGCACCCCCCTCCCCTGGCGGTTTTTTAGAGGACTGGAGGTTGGGGCAGCCATTAGCAGCCATTTTGTGACACTGGGGAGGGCGGCCATTTTGTGGGGTGCTTTTGATAAGAATCCCCAGGGCCATAAGGGCCATAAGGGCCATATTTTATTCCCTAGACCCTCGAGCCCACCCATCAGTTCCGGGGCTAATTGGGGGAAGCAGACTCTGCCGGGGGTTGGCCCTATATTTTATTAACCGGCTCCCTGCGCCCGTTGGGTAATTCAGGGGCTATGGGCCCAAAGAAGGGAGCAGGTGTGCCCAAGGGCAAGCAGCCTGCCCCGCGCACTGCTTCCCACCCGCCCAAGAGACCGGCGGTTGCTTTGTCTTCCGATGAGGAGGACGAGGGTTCAATGCATCGGAGCATCATGGTGCGGATTGCAGCTCTGGAACAAGCCAGGGCCCCGCACGCGGGGATTCCGGGAAAGTCGGGTAAGGGGCCTGTGAGGACAGCCACTAGATCCGCTTCCTTTGCTGATATCATGTCTCGTTTGTCTGCCCTGGAGGGAATTTCTGGAGACGGCGGGGCAGTTCCCTCGGCTTCTGCTGGTAGCCAGACCACTGATGAAGGAACGGTCGAGGCAGCAGCGACTGAGATCCAGGCAAGCTGGCCGGAAGAGGCGGGGCAGTTAGCGCTGGTGGTACAGCCCCCGGAAGCAGAGGGTAAGTGCTCCTGGCCCCAGCAGGCTAGTAAGTGGCCCTGGAGCTCGGCGGCGCATAAACCGCATCACACTGAGTTTCCACAAGGTGACCCTCAGGCAGGTACCCAGGTGGCTGGCACTGCTCCTGATTGGTCCCAGTGGACCCAGCCCCCCGTTCCATATCAGAGGCCTGGGTTCTCAGGCTGGCCCGGGGGGGTAGGGCTGGGCTCCTCCTGGGGCAGTTATGTGTGAAGCCCGTGGCCTAACTACGGAACAGTGCCCTACCGGGCTTTGCCGGTGGGCGACACTGCCATGCCATTGGGGGATCACCTCACCCCAGCGATGCGGGAGAGGATCCTGTGCGGAGAGTACGTGGACGTCTTTGCCCTTCTCTTCAGGGACCTGGAGAAGAGGAACAAAGAGGACCTCGAGGACAGGGATAAGGAGCGCCTTAAGCGCCGCAAGATCGACCGGACCTGGGCCAATTGGCTCCCAGGTTTCTTTATATATGCGGGAGTGATTGCAAGGGTTCAGCCATGGAGGGCGGCCCCGCTCATACAATACATGGACATAATTTACAGAGCACATTCTGACTTCGGCGGTGCAGCCTGGCTGCAATACGACGAAGAGTTTAGAATGCGGGCAGCTCTTAATCCCTCGCTACCATGGGACCAGGTACACCCCCACCTGTGGATCCAGGTTATGACCCCAACTAAGTTTGGTTCGGGGGAAAGGTCCGATAGTGGCCATATCGTTCAGCGATCCAGTTCCGGATCAGCTGGCCCTGTTGCGTCTAGTTCTGGCCCCCGCGTGTTTGCGGGGCAGTCGGTTCAGCCCCGGCTGCTCTGTTTTGAGTTTACTTCGCGGGGGATCTGCAACAGGAAGAACTGCCGTTATGGGCACGAATGCCCCATCTGCCGAGGGCCGCATGCCATTAGTGCATGCAAGAAGCAGAAGCCCTTTGGAAAAAAGGGCGGCGGCCCCGGTGGGCAGCAAGGTTATGGAAAAGGGCCCCAGTCCAATAAAGGTGAGGGTACTTAAGGCCATGCTGGCCGATTACCCCAGGCGGGCTGACGCCCAATTTTTGTTGGAGGGTTTCTCTATAGGTTTTCGGATCCCTTTTCAGGGACCGCGTTCCTCCTTCATGTCCACCAACTTGCGTTCTGTGGTGGGCCTGGAGGACGTTGTTAGGGCTAAAATAGCCAAGGAATGCGCTGAGGGCCGGGTTGTGGGCCCCTTTCCCGCCCCACTGGTGCCCAAGTTGAGGGTTTCCCCCTTGGGGGTAGTCCCCAAAAAGACTCCTGGTGAATTCCGGCTAATTCACCATTTGTCTTATCCCAGGGGTGGGTCTGTCAATGACGCGATACCTGAGCACTTGTGCTCGGTGCGTTACACATCATTTGACCAAGCCATTAAGGTGGTCAGGCGTTGTGGCCGGGGAGCTGAGATGGCAAAATGCGACATCAAGTCCGCATTCCGCCTTCACCCTGTGCATCCAGAGGATTTTGAGCTCCTCGGGTTTGCCTTTGAGGGTCAATACTATATGGACAGGGCCCTTCCCATGGGTTGCTCTATCTCCTGCGCAGTATTTGAGCGCTTTAGCACCTTTTCGGAGTGGGCAGTACATCATAGGCAGCATTGCCGTGACTCCTCCCACTATTTGGATGACTTTATCCTGGTTGGGCCCCCGGGGACGGGGCAATGTGCGCGCCTTTTGGCTGATTTCGTCAGCCTGACAGAAGAGCTGGGTGTTCCACTGGCGCACGAGAAAACAGAGGGCCCGTCTACTGTCCTGACCTTCTTAGGCATTGAATTGGATACGGTTCAACAGACTTCTAGGCTTCCAGTTGAGAAGCTCTTGGACCTGAAGGCGCGATTGCGCTACATGCTGGGGAAACGGAAAGTTTCCTTATTAGAGCTCCAGCAAGTAGTTGGCCATCTTAACTTTGCCTGCAAGGCGGTGGCCCCAGGTAGAGCCTTTCTGCGGTGCCTTTGTGAGGCCGTGGGGACCCTCCGGCTCCCGCATCATAAGATGCGCCTGTCTGAGCGTATGCGGGAGGATCTAGGGGTCTGGCTCCAATTTTTGCAAGGTTTTAATGGAGTGTCCTTTTGGAGACAGGAGCTCCTTTTAGAAGGGGAGCTACAAGTGGCTTCGGACGCTTCAGGGTCCATCGGTCTGGGGATTTATTTCCGACGGCACTGGTATGCCGCCACCTGGCCTGAAGAATGGGTTCAGGAAGGGCGGTGTAGGGATTTAACCTATCTGGAGTTCTTCCCAATCTTGGTGGCGGTTTACTTGTGGGGTGAAGAGCTTGCCAACCACTCCGTGCACTTTTGGTGCGATAATATGGCAGTGGTTCAGGTGGTGAATTCCCTTTCATCTAAATCGCCCAGGGTCATGACGTTGGTCCGCGCCTTTACCTTAAGGTGCTTGCACCTTAATATATTGTTCTCAGCCAGGCACATACCTGGTGTCAACAATGAGGTGGCAGACGCCCTGTCTCGTCTGCAGATGGACCGGTTTCGACAGCTTGCCCCCGGGGCCGATTTGGTGCCGGCTCTGGTGCCGCAGGAGCTGTGGACGATTGGCAAGTGGAAGCCTCCAGGGCCATCCAATTAGCCATTGCCCCTAGCACCGGTAGGGCATATGACAGGGCGGTAAGGAACTTTGATGCCTTTAGGCAGGCTGTAGGCCTCCGCCGGATCTGGCCCCTCCCAGTCGAGCATCTGGCTCATTTTTGCGTAGCTCAGAGAGGTAAGGGGCACAAGGTGAAATACATCCGGAGCCAGATTGCGGCTCTAGCCTTTGCTGCAAAGGCTCGTGGGTTTACAGATACCACGGGAGACTTCCGCATTCGGAAAATGCTGGAGGGGTGGGCAAGGGAGTCTGCTGCGCCCAGGGATGATAGGCAACCCATCTCTCCGGGCATCCTTCAAGGATTGCAGACTGTGTGGTCACAGGATTGCAGCTCTCAGTTTGAGGAGCTGCTGTTTCATGCAGCGTTGTTGATAGCCTTCTTCAGGGCTCTTAGAGTTAGTGAGCTGGTTCAACAGTCCCTTAAGGACAACTCTGGACGTGCCCTCTCTGCGGAGGACGTTAAATTCAGGGGTGAGCAGCTGGTCCTTAGAATTAGAAGGTCCAAAACTGACCAGCATCAAAAAGGGGTGGACCTGACCCTTGGCAGGTGTTCCATCGCTGAGTTATGCCCCATAGCAGCCTTGAGGGGCTATTTGAAGGTGCGGGGTGATCGTTCAGGGGTTCTTTTTTGCCACAGTGATGGCGCCCCGTTGACCAAGTACCAGTTTTGGACGGTCACGGGCAGGGCCCTTCATGAGTTAGGTCTGGACGGGGTCAAATTTGGGACCCATTCATTTCGTATTGGGGCGGCATCCACTACCGCTGCCATGGGCTTCTCGGGCCCGGACATCCAGAGGGTAGGACGTTGGCGTTCAGGGGCTTATGCGTCGTACGTCAGGCCACTTGGACGCGGTAAATCATGTTGAATTGTTTTTTGCAGGCGCTGTGGGTCATCAGGAGAGGGTACGGATCCTCATCTGTGGCCACAGTATGACCTTCTGGGCTGCGCACCAAGCGAGAAGGTCCTGGATCGGGTCCCAGCTTGGACTCAGCCGGTGGGCTACCATAGAGTGGCAAGGCAGAAGAGGCCTACGTTGGGCGGGGCTGCTGCCACTCCTATTTGAGGGGAGGTCCGCCCCTCCTCCTCACATTTTAGTGGTGCATTTAGGGGGCAATGACCTGGGGCTAATGAAAGGGGTAGCCCCATCGAAAGGGCTAGGCGGATGACCAACAGAGCCCTTTTTAAAATAATGACGGATGACCAACAGAGCCCTTTTTAAAATAATGACGGGTGGGCCCTTTTTAAAATAATGACGGATTTATTTGCCCCATCCGCAGATTCGGGCCGAGTCTGTTGCCCTCTACAGAGGGGATGGGGTGCACCTCTCTTACAGGGGCAACAGCATTTTTCTCGATGACATACGGCAAGGGCTCAGGTTGGCTTTAAGCCATGTGTGGGGCGCTGAGGCCTAAGCAGAGGCTTGGCCTCTGCGGTGGCAGGAGTTAGTTAGGGTTTTATATGTGGCGGGCCGGTGAGCACCCTTGGCACCTCCCCATTGGTGGGGAACAGGGGTCTTTCAGGAGCAGCAGGCTGCTGTTCGGCCCAGCTGCGAGGTCAGACGCCCTTGGATGCGGAACCCCTGGACAAGCCAGTCTCCCCCCGCTGCCGTTCGGCCGGGTGGGGGAGCTCTCCAGGGGCGATACACTCCGCCTGGCCAGGACGGGTCGCAGCCATTCATGGATGGATCGCACCCAGGGGCAGTGGGTGCTCGCCCAGACAGGTCAGGGCGGGGTCCCAGTGAATGACCCCAGGGCCTGACCTGTACCGCTAGTTAGGCTCCTTGCCGTAATGGTTGCTTTGCTGTTTCCTTTAATAAAGCGGCCCATTTTACCCAAACCTTTGTGTCTGACTCTCATTCCGACTAGGAGGGCAAACTACAGCTCCCAAGAGGCACTTATCTTAAAACTACAGGCATACATTCTAGTCCAGTACATGCTAAGTAATATATTCAGCTTGCTGCTGGAACAGTACACTCCCCATATCCAGGTCCAATATGTATTACATAAGCTGAAAGCTAAATAGGCTGCAGTGGTTAGGAAGGGAGTGTTTTATTTCAATATATGATGTGAAATATGAAAAATAAATCATTATGTAGCCCCCAGAAACCCAATTAAAGGATTCCATGTTTGGGCCGTTAGCAGAGTCTATTGTTTGACATAGAAAGCATGATTCTAGGTGGTTGTGAGCTGGTTCTTCTGGCTGGTGCGTGTGCAGGAATGAAAATAATACATTCATACACTTAGTTTATATTTAGAAAAGAAATGAGAGTTCTTTATTGTAGGAATGCCATACTCTGATAGGAAAGGAGGAGAAACAGATCCTAACTAACTATCTAGTCTAAGGATGGACATGGATGCCAGGACAAGGCCTGCATCCATGCTGCCAAGACGGAGGGAGGAGAAGGAGAGAGGTGTTGCCTGGAACAATACCAAGAAGAGAAGAAGTGAGAGGGAGGAAGTCAGATGGAGGAAATCCTGAGAATACCAATCTGCATATCAAAGGGCAGTCAGAGCAATAAACAGAGTGCCCTGACTTCTCTCTCTTTCTAACTTTTTGGTTTGTCCCCCTCTGAAACCTGAGGAAAGGGACAGCACTGAATCCTCCACTTCCAACACTCCCTCTCACTGTCACTTGTATCAGTCTATAAGATTCATCTTGTCTTGTAGATTCTGAAAGCGAAGTCTTGGTAGCGGCTTGGTTAGAGCATCGGCAACCATCTCTCCAGATGGACAACAGATTATCTTCACGATGCCTTTTGGATCGATGTGTCTTGTACGATGGTGAATGTCTGTGAGAGCTTGATATAATTTTTGATTGTCTTAAAAGATTGTCACTAATTGTGAGATCTGCATTCCAAGATCCCCTAGCAGTCTCTTTAGCCATGTTATCTCTTGACAACATCGTCCAGCTGAGATGTATTCAGCTTCTGTTGAAGACTGAGCGACTCTTTCTTGGTTCTTGCTTGTCCAACTTATCATTCCATTTCCGTAGGAAAAAAGTACATCCACTGGTAGATAATCTGATATTCAAGTCTTCTCCATAGTTAGCATCTGTGTACGCAATTAGTTCAGATTTGTTGTTAGCTGGTAACTTGAGCTTGAAATGTGCTGTACCTTTCAGGTATCTAACAAGTCTCTTGACTGCATTCGAGTCTTTGAAGGTTGGTGCTGAAGACTTTCTGCATAGTAGACCCACTGCTGCACTTATGTCGGGTCTTGTTAGTGTACTGATGTAGAGTAGCTTGCCTATGGCAGCGCGGTACTTGTTGTCTGTTGGCAGCTTCTCGGTGTCATCTAGACCCTTTATATAGCTTGGTTCCATAGGAGTGGAAACTGCAAATGCATCTTCCATGCTCATGAAGGATATAAGGTCTTTGATCTTTTGCTCTTGGTTAATGAGGAAACTTCCAGCTTGTTTTCTGTAAAGTTGCACGTCTAGGTAGCGAGCGACGTTACCGAGCTGCTTGATCGCAACGTTTGCTTAGGTGTTGTACAACTTCTTTGCTGTCATCTGGATTTTCATAAGCCAGAATCAAATCACCTACATAAATCAAAAGATCAATCCATTTGCCATTCTTCTGCTTGGTGTATAGGCAAAGGTCATTTCCACTTCTATTGACTCGTACTTGGATGAGTAAATCATGCAGGTTTAAATTGCAAACACGAGCAGCTTGTTTAAGTCCATAGATGCTCTTCTGTAGTTTGCATACAAGATATTCTTGTGCTGCTTTTTCAAAACCAGGGGGTTGGAGCATGAAGATATCCTCTTCTAGTTTGCCATGTAGAAATGCTGTCTTGACATCAAGATGTCCCACTTGCATGTTCTTGCTTGCAGCAACGCTTACTAGTGTTCTCACTGTGGTGTGTCCCACAACAGGTGCAAAAGTTTCATCAAAATCATCTCCATATTTCTGAGAGTAGCCTTTAGCAACTGGTCTTGCTTTGTATCTTGGAACTGAGCCATGTTCATCATGCTTGACTTTGAAAACCCATTTGCACCCCACTGCTTTCCTCATCCAAGATAGTGGTGCGAGTGTCCATGTCTTGTTCTTGTGTAGGGCTTCGAGTTCTTCTTATGTGGCTCTTCTCCATTTCTCAGCTTCCTCTGGTGGTAACTGGGATAATTCATCCCATGAAGTAGGTTCAGGTATTTCTGCTGTTCTTGCGAAGTAGGAAGTTGCATGGCTGGAATACCTTTAGTTGAACATGTAGATTTTCTTGGTTCCACCTCTGCACTTTGTGCCTCTGGTTGGTCAGATGTCTCTGGACACCGTTCCTCTTACAGGTCAGGTGTCTCTAGACTCTGGACTTCTTGTGCGCCAGGTGTATACAGTGGTGAACCATCTGGCACTATAGTTGCACTTGGTATGCCACTGATGTGTATCATAGAGTCTCCTGGCTCTTCATCTGAATCAGGATATGTGATTTGGCTGTTCTCTTCAGTGGAGGCCCCCTCTCCAGGTATAGCCTTCTCACTTTCATTGAAGTATACAGCTCTGCTCACAATGGATCTTCTGGTTTGTTGATCATAGATCCTGTATCCTTTGCTTTGTAAAGAATATCCACAAGAATTCCTAGTGAAGCTCTGTCATCTAGTTTGCCTGCCTTCTCCTTTGGAATGTAGGAGTAGGCTTTGCTTCCAAAGACTCTCAAGTGCTTTACACTTGGTGTATAGCCAACCTAAGGTTCAAATGGGGTAGCTTCAGTAGCTTTTCTTGGCAGACTGCTTCTCCCCAAAATTGATTTGGTAGTTGAGCAACATAAATCTCACCATATCTAGCAATGTCCTATTCTTCCTCTCTGCCACTCCATTTTGCTCAGGAGTGTAGGCCACTTAGGTCTGGTGTTCTATGCCTTCCTGTCTCAGGAACTGCTGCATGGCATTAGACATGTATTCTGCGCCATTATCAGAGAGCAGGATCTGTGGTTTCCTTTCAAATTTATTCTGGACCATAGCTACAAAGTCTTTAAGGCGGTCCAACATCTGGGATTTCTCTCTGAGGAGATATACTACTGTATATCTTGAAAAGTCATCAAGGAAAGTAACAAAATATTTATTCTTTCCCAGAGTTTGTACAGGTAAAGGGCCATAGATGTCTGAATGAATTAAATCAAGTGGCTTCCTAGTTTTATGTTCACTTTGCTTTGGGAAAAGGTGGTTTTACACATTTAGAAATTATGAAGCATTCACATTTCTGGTTAGGTATATTTCAATTTTCTAGATCAAGTCCATTTGCTAGGCCTTCCCTTTGTATTTGCAGAACACGTTCATAACATGCATGTGAAAATCTTTTATGCCATTGATGCAGACAAAGTTTTCCTGCACAGGGCTGAATAAGATTGGCTTGCTCCTTGGCAGGTCCCTAATTACTGCTGTCTCTTTCTTGCACTTTATAGAAACCTCTGTCTAATATAACCAATGCATAAACTTCTCCATCTAGAGAGATTGTACATATTCCATCTTTGCATTTAAATTCATAGCCTTCCAAATCAAGCTTTGATTGGGATATTAAATTTGAATTGAGATCAGGTACATAGAATACATCCTTCAGAAGTATATCATGTGTTTTCCTTTCTGGGAGTTTACAGCCTAAAACAACATTCCCTATTTTAGAAGCTAGGCAAGTTTTCCATTCAGCAGTTTCAACAGGAATTGCAGTAATAATTTTCCATTCATCGTATAACTGTGCATCTTTTATAAAATGAGAGCTTGATCCCAAGTCCAAAAGGAATTTGTTACTTTTACATTCATCACTAGCAGGGCTTTTTTTCAGCAGGAACGCGATGGAATGGAGTTCCGGAACCTCTTGAAAATGATCACATGGCTGGTGGCCCCGCCCCCTGATCTCCAGACAGAGGGGAGTTTAGAGTGCCCTCTGCGCCACTCAATGGTGCGGAGGGCAATCTAAACTCCCCTCTTTCTGGAGATCAGGGGGCGGGGCCACCAGCCATGTGACCATTTTCTCTGAGGGCAACCCACTGAGTTCCACCACCTCTTTTCCCAGAAAAAAAGCCCTGATCACTAGTAACATTGTAGGAATAGTGGGATCTCCCTTTAGATCTGTTTTCCTCAGCAATATAATGCTTTCTCACTAACATGCTTTCTCTCTGCTTTGTTCCAAAATCATTTCCTCTCTGTCTCTAAGCCCTGCCTCTGGCAGGCTGGCGATTAGCATAGCATTCACTGACTCTGTGACCAATTTGCATGCAAATTGAACAACAGCTAAGTCCTCCCCTTTGCCTCTCTGGCTATGGAAGGCTGACTTCACTTGAAATCTGATCCATTCTCTTTCTCCCTTTGAAATGTCCTTTCCTTCCCTTGTTCCCAAAATGAAGCTTGTTTGCAAATTCAGCAGACATGTTTTAATCAATATCATGCAGTTCATGCCTTCTATCACATTCTTGCAGCAGAAAATGTACTGCCTTGGCAAACAAAGTAAAATTATTCATTTCCAATTGAGAGATCACATTAGTAAAGTTGTTTGGTGAGGAAATGTATAATGCAGACAGCTGGTTCTCATCTGAGATGGGTTTTCCAGTATCACTTAACTTGTTGAAGACATGCATTAACTTCCCAACATGGTCATCAAATGATTGTGTCTCTTTATATTTTATATCTGCCAGTTCTGTTCTCAGTTAACTTACATATGGCCGATCAGATCTCTTATGTATAGAAGTTAATAAATCAAATTTCTTTTTGGCAGTTTTGGCACTATAGATTACTACCTTTTGTTGCTCATTAAGGATGCCAGTCAGGGCTTTTTTTCTGGGAATAGAGGTAGTGGAACTCAGTGGGTTGCCCTTGGAGAAAATGGTCACATGGCTGGTGGCCCCGCCCCCTGATCTCCAGACAGAGGGGAGTTTAGATTGCCCTCTGTGCCACCAAGCGGCGCGTAGGGCAATCTCAACTCCCCTCTGTCTGGAGATCAGGGGGCAGGGCCACAAGCCATGTGACCATTTTCAAGAGGTTCCGGAACTCCGTTCCCCCGCATTCCTGCTGGAAAAAAAGCCCTGGTGCCAGTTATTAGATAGATTGCCTTCTGATCTTTAAATTCCCACTGGGGATTTGTAGGAGTAGGGGGTTCATCAGTAATTACCTCAAGCATGCCATGAAGTTTCATGGAGTGGTCCAAGGCTTCTTTCCAGGACTCGTAGTTGCCACTTCTTAGGTGTTCCTGCAGATGCCAGGCCCCAGGCCGGAGATCCTTCCAGCTCGACCTCTCATCTGAGGGAGCAGAATTGGAGTTTGGCTGGGAGCTGCTGGAAGATGCAGTCCCAGTTCCGTCACTTCCTGAACTCGCCTTTTCCTATCATTTTCTGAGCTTCTGTAAATTGCAGTTTCTCTGCTTAATTATAAAGCACTCAGCACAGCTTTTTAGTTTTGCTCTTTTCCCATTTTAAGTTAGTCAGTGGGCAAATAATTTGAAGCTGGGCCCATAACTTGAAAAATATAGATGGTAATCTGTGCTATCTGATAGTATGTCAGCTAGCATTGCAAGCTGTCAGGTAATTTGCCTACCTATAATGATAGAATTTAAAGTTTAGAGACAGTCTCTTATAGTTTTCAGTATTAAGGAATTGGTAATTTGTGGACTTCCTCTAAAATCAAATGACTATACTTTGTTCTAGATAAAGCATTAGAGACTAAGGTTGCTGGCTGGGTAGAGGGGGGGAAATGTCCTGTCCCTTTAATAAAGGTTTAATGAGTGGAAATGGTCAGTTGAAGTTTTTCAAGGCATGAAAAGTTAAATAGCATCACCTGAAAATTGCCTGTAGATCAAGCAGGTCAAATAGATATTAAAGGCACAGCTAGACAGCGACCTTATTAGAGGAAAAAAGCAAGAGTCAAGTAGCACCTGTGAGACAAAAAATTAGCAGTAGCATATGAGCTTTCATGAATCACAGCTCATTTCTTCAGATATCACTGAAGAAGTGAGCTGTGACCCATGAAAGCTCATACCCTACCACTAATTTGGTTTGCCTTATAGGTGTTACTGGACTCTTGTTCATTTCCACTGCTACAGACAGACTGACACGGCTACCCATCTTGATCAACCTTATTAGAGATTGTTGTAACAAGATGTTTCTGTTTCTTTTAACATTGTTTTAGGCCATTTTGGCAGTCTGCATCTGTGGACCCAGAAATAGTACCCTAATCCTTTCTGTACATCTTGCCTTGGTACAGCATGTTCTTGAATAAAGCAGGAATTCTAAACTGGAGGAGTTTTTTTTAAAAAAATGGTTGATCTAGAAGGCTCCATTAATGTCTAGATCTCTGACTGACCCAAACTCACCATGCCCTGCCTCAAACTAGGTAGAACTCAGAAGAGCTCCATGCTTGTAATCACCCTGAGCCGTAGGGTTGCCAGCTCCAAGTTGGGAAATTCCTGGAGATCTGGGGGGTGAAACCTGGAAAAACCTGGAGAAAGTGGGGTTTGTGGAGGAAAAGGACCTTAGCATGGCATAATTCCATAGAGTCTACCCCCCCCCCAAAGTAGCCATTTTCTCCAGATGAACTGATCTCTGTGGCCTGGAGACCAGTTGTAATTCCGGGAGATCTCCAGCCACTACCTGGAGGCTGGCAACCCTACTAAACCATGAAGTCTGGCCAGGCAATTTTAAAATCACAAGTTGGCAACACTGCTGTTAAATCTGCTCCCAACCCCCGTGATACAATGTGCTTGTCTGGGCGAAAAGCTTGAGTTTGGCTGTAGAACTCTCTAGAACACTTTAATAGTGCAATCCTAAAACCAGTTACTCCAGCCTAAACCCATCGAAATCAATGGGCTTAGACTGGAGTAACTCGTCTTAGGATTGCACTGTAAATCTACATATATAAACAAGAATGTGGAACGTTGTTTCCTCCCTATTGCCATACGGAGGAAGGCATTTGTAACTGATCTCAGAGTACTTCTGGAGCAAAGATCACAATAAGTAAGAGAGAAAGAGGAACGGGCTTTACCACCTCCAGTTTCTGGTGCCATCTGAAACTGCAGACATTTGCTGGCTCTGTTTTCTCTTGTTCCGTACTCCTGTAGGCATATTTACCTTTGTAAAGGTTCTGTTTGCTTGCACAGGTGAGTCAAGGCAGGCAATATAAATAAATATGCTTGTGCAGCATGTGCAAATCTATGTTCTTAAGCTGTTCTTTAACTGATCAGCAGCAGATTTTGGCTTGAGGAGAGCAAAATACATGTTGTTCATGGTCAGGGGCAAAAATTTCCACCACTCAGGCATCATGAAGTACTAGAGTCTTGTCATTTTCCCTTTTCCTTCCTGATTGACTCCTCATATATAACCATAAGACTGTCTAGGAGTTCTTACAGAGGTCAAGCGAGCCTCAGACCTGGATGTTCTGCTGGTGAATTGCAAGCAGCCAGTCCAGTTGAGTGGAATAACAGAAATAGTACCCTAATCCTTTCCGTACATCTCGCCTTGGTACTGGAGGAACTCTAAACTGGAGGAGTTTTTTTTAAAAAATGGTTGACCTAGAAGGCTGCATTAATGGCTTGATCACAGAATTGGTAGATGAGATGAAGGTGGTGGGGACCTTAGGGGGATGTGACCATGGCCTCCTTGAATTCCAGTTGCTGTGGGGGGCCAAGGAAGTTCATAGCCAGACTCGTGGGTTAGATTCTCGTAGGGCCAACTTCGATGAACTCAGAGGCTTGATGAGAGTCATTCCGTGGGGGAGTGTGTTGGAAGGGAAAGGAGCGAGGGAAGGGTGGGCCCTTCTCAAACATGAGCCTTTGCAAGCTCAAGCCCTCACTATTCCAGCAAGACGGAAACATGGTATGGGCTCCAAGAAACTGATGTGGATGAACAGAGAACTCCAGAATAAGCTAAGGGAGAAAAAGGAAATGCTCAGGAAATGGAGAGAAGGACAGACCTCTAAAGAGGAGTATATGAGGGTTACTAGGTACTGCAGATCAGCCATCAGAGAGGCCAAAGCTCAGTACGAGCTGGATCTGGCCAGGAGGGCTCGCTACAATAAGAAAAACTTCTACAGATATGTGAGAAGCAAACACAAGGTAAAAGAGGCAATTGGACCACTGTTGGGAGTAGATGGAGAAACTCTGATGGAGGACAGAAAAAAAGCAGACAGGCTTAATGACTTATTTGCCTCTGTTTTCTCCCTGAAGAACTCGGACACATCTAGAGATGGTAGTAGACATGACGGGACACCTGGGGGGCTAGTTGACATTGACAGAGAGATTGTGGAGAGGCATCTAGCTGCACTGGATGAATACAAATCCCCTGGGCGGGATGGTGTGCACCCAAGAGTGCTGAAAGAACTTTCTAGAGAACTTGCAGAATCCATGTCCATCATCTTCAAGGCCTCCTGGAGGACTGGGGATGTGCCACAAGATTGGAGAAGACCGAATGTTATCCCAATCTTTAAGAAAGGGAGGAAGGATGACCCGGGAAACTACAGGCCGGTCAGTCAGACTTCTGTTGCTGGGAAGATATTAGAACAGATTTTAAAGGGATCAATCTGTGAGCATCTGAAGGACCGCTCAGTGATCCGGGGAAGTCAGCATGGTTTTGTCCCCAACATCTTGTCAGACCAACCTGGTTTCCTTCTTTGATCAAGCGATGAGCTTACTGGATTGTGGGAACTCTGTTGATGTGATTTACCTGAATTTCAGCAAAGCTTTCAATGAGGTTCCCCATGACATTCTAATGGATAAATTAGAAAACTGCGGACTGGACTATAGGACAGTTCTGTGAATAGGGAAGTGGTTAGAGGACCGCACCCAAGGAGTGGTGATCAATGGCGTTTCATCAGATTGGAGGGAGGTGTCCAGTGGGGTGCCATAGAGCTCAGTTTTGGGCCCGGTACTTTTTATCAATGATCTGGATAAAGGGGTAAACGGGCTACTCATTAAATTTGCTGATGATACCAAATTGGGAAGAGTGGCAAACACCCGAGAAGATAGAATTAAAATTCAACAAGACCTGAATACTCTGGAGAAGTGGGCAGCTGTGAATAGGATGCAATTCAACATAGATAAGTGCACAGTATTACATCAGGGCCACAAAAATGTGAAGCACAAATACAGGCTGGGGGATACACTTCTGGGTAGTAGTGTATGCGAAAGAGATCTTGGAGTAAGAGTGGACTGTAAACTAAATATGAGCAGTCAGAGTGATGTGATGGCAAAAAAAGGCCAATTCAATCCTAGGTTGTATCAAAGGGGCCATAGTGTCAAAATCACAGGACGTCATAGCCCCTCTCTATACTGCCTTGGTCAGGCCACACCTGGAGTACTGTGTGCAGTTCTGGAGGCCTCACTTCAAAAAGGATGTGGACAAAATCGAGAGGGTGCAGAGGAGAGCGACGAGAATGATCAGGGGCTGGAGACTGAGCCCTACGAGGAAAGGCCGAGGGCCTTGGGAATGTTTAGTTTGGAGAAAAGGAGGTTGAGGGGGGACATGATTGCTCTCTTTAAGTATTTGAAAGGCTGTCATTTGGAGGAGGGCAAGGAGCTGTTCCAGTTGGCAGCAGCGGGTAGGACCTGAAGCAATGGGCTTAAATTACATGCACAAAGGTACCGGCTGGATATTAGGAAAAACCTTTTCACGGTCAGAGTAGTTCAAAAGTGGAATCAGCTGCCTAGGGAGGTGGTGAGCTCCCCTTCACTGGCAGTTTTCACGAAGAGGCTGGATGAATACTTGTCAGAGATGCTTTAGGCTCATCCTGCACCGGGCAGGGGGTTGGACTAGAAGGTCTGTATGGACCCTTCCAACTCTGTGATTCTGTGAATATAGCAGCCCTGTGTCAAGTCTTTCCTTATCCATAACATGTAGTAAGTTGGATGATGTGCAGAGACGGGTAGGTTACCAGCCTGTGTCTGACAACCAGGAGGTAATCTGGGGGTGGCATCAGGGGAGGCACAATGTTGTGTGTGCTGCCTTGTCCGTTCCAGTGTGTACAAATGTGAGCATGCCTTGGACGCATTCCATATGGACATCATTACTCTTTGTATCAATGGGTACAAGGGCCTGGACTCTGCAGTAACCTAGTGGCAGAGTATCAGGGCTCAGACCAGGGGCGCAAAGGGCCAGAGGCATATCAAAAGCAGGCAGTGGCCTGGTCTTCTTAGGAGTTAGGTGAGACACCAAGGGCAAGAGCTGAAGTCACAGTGAGACAAGCTTCAATATCTCAGCAGGGGCAAGCTTCAGTCCAGACTAGTCGGCTCACAGCGAACAGGCTGTCCAGTTTAATGAAGCAGTCTGTAAGCCATGAATTCGTAGGGTCTGTGCTACCCTGATTGGTCCCAGCTGTCCTCTGCTGAGGCCAAGTGAGGTAACGCCTGAAGCCAAAGTGAAGATTACAGTGCAGAGTAGACATGGGCATGAACCACATTACGGACTTCAAAAACCCATGAAATTGGCGACCGTGTGATCGCTACCCGGCAGTTCGTGATTGTCCACGGCCAACGAACCAGCATTTGGAAGAAGCCTGGTTCAGTGCATTTGGCCGTGGTTCGGGAAGCTAGACAGTCAGGCACCATCAATCAATTCCCCTGGAAACGGAGCCAGGGGAATGCCTGAACTCTGTCTGCGCTCCTTCTGTTGCCCTGGAAACCCAAATGTAAGCCCAGCTTACCTTGATCAGCAGGTCTTCCTTCCAACCATGGAGCTGCAAAGTGGTTACAAGTTAGGAGAAGACACCCAGGGGAGGGAGGGAGAGGGGGTGTTCTGTAGCCATGGGCACTCCAATCTCATCCCTGCAAACGCTGATAGGCAGCTCTGATGGCCAAACACAGACCTCCTGCTCAATGGGACCTGTGCTTATAAATAGCCATGGGCTCCCAGGCTTTCTGCTAGCAGTGGAGTAGGACAGAGCTCTTGCTTGCCACTTGCTAGCCTTTGGGGAGAGAGACTGAGAGTATAATTTAGCTTGGATTTGGGGGATAGGGATCTATCTCCTCTGGTTCCAGGGCTGCTGCCTGGCTCTGGGGCCAAGCTCAGTGGGCACCTCGGCTAAGGGATCACATTGATTATTGATCAGTGCCTGATTGAGTCAGGTCTGTGGGAGTGGTGGGCTAGGGCTCTAGTCCCTCCCTCCCTCTGGTGCCAGGGCTGCTGCCAGGCCCTGGGGCCAAGCTCAGTGGGTACCTCGGCTGAGGGCTCACATTAGTGCCTGATCGGGTCAGGTCTGTGGGAGTGGTGGGCTAGGGCTCTAGTCCCTCCCTCCCTCTGGTGCCAGGGCTGCTGCCAGGCCCTAGGGCCAAGCTCGGTGGGCGCCTCGGCTGAGGGCTCACCAAATGATGATGATGATGATTATCACAATCATTATCATTATCATTATCATTATCATTATCATTATCATTATCATTATCATTATCATTATCATTATTATTGGTCTCTGTGCCTGTTCTGTCCAGGCATCTTGGTGTGCTGGGCGGCCCCAGGGACAAGCTCAGTGGGCACCTGGGTTGAGGGCTCACAGTATTATTACCAGTGCCTCATCTGGTGGTCAGGCATCTTGGTGTGCTGGACTAGGGCTCTAGCCTCAGCATCTGGTTCCAGGGCTGCTGCCAGGCCCTGGGGCCAAGCTCAGTAGGCACTGTGGCGGAGGGCACACAGAGTCATCTTCTTTCCTGTCCTCCTTGATTCTAGTTTGGGGGCACAATGAGTCTTCCTGTTGTGTTGGCCGCCAAGGGAGGTTGTGGGGTGAAGTGCGATGGCAGTCCTGCTGGTTCACTTGTGGAAAGCAGTATTAGGTGTGGCTCGGGGGCCGCAGGGAGTCCTCCCGCTCCCCCCAATTCACCTATGTGGGCTGTGGAGGCCCAAGATGTCTTTGCGCAGGAGGGAGAGAATCTCTCTCAACATTTTGAGGAGGGGTGGGCGGGCGATGGATCCCTGGAGGAATGGTATGTGTGTTATGAAGGATCCCTCCCGTCCCCATCCCAGACTCTCGGTGGTGTCCCCTCCCGCAGTCCACCCCTCACACCGTTGTCCGTGTCCAGCCCCACAGCGCAGCCTGTAACCGTTCATCCTCCTTCCCTTGGGACAGTTAGCAGTCCACGTTTCAACACCTCTGTATGTATGGAGGCACTTTCGGGCCCTTCCTGATGACCCCGTGTGGTGCAGTGCCATGCCTGTGATGTCCTAGTGTGCAGGGGCAAAAACCCAAAGCACCTGTCTTCGACGGCCCTGACTTGGCACCTGAAGAAGCACCACCCAAGCCTGTCTCCCTCCTCACCCAGTGAAACATCTGTTGGGGGGAGACCAGCTCTTCTGAGCAGGGGTCAGTGGGAGGGTCACTTTGCCCTGAGGGTGACACTGGTGGGAGCAGAGCACACCGGTGGGCTGCGCTCGAGGAGGTTGTCCCCTCGGGGTCTGGGACAGCGCCGCTTAGAACCTTGAGGTTGATGGCTCAGGAGGCGGGCCTTCGCGTCTTGGCAGAGACGATTGCCCTACATGGCTTGCCCCTGTTCAGTGTGGAGTGCGTGGGCTTCTGCAGGCTACTAAAACATTTCGCCCCGTGGTTCTCCATGCCATCGCCACGCACCCTTGCCCATCGAGTCCTGTGGGTATCTCGAACGAGGGCTGGCATGTTTGGGTCAGGTTTAGCCAGGTCCAGTCTCACTGCTAACAGGCTTCTGAGACCTTGATAGGCCTTCCTGGCACAGCCAGATCATCATGACACCCTTTTTCTGCAAAGGCAGGAAAGTGGGTGACGCTGGAGGCAGCCTCCTCTGGGCACTTGTGCAACAGCTCGGGAGTTGTTGCACATATAGTTGAGCCACATGATGCCCCTATCCATCACAAACGCTGAGCCCTCTGAGCAGGGGGTAATGGGTCCCTCGACTTATGTCCGTCCCGCAAATGTAGGAAGGTGGCCGATGTCAGCTGCTGCTGCTGCTGACATGTTTCCGTCTCCCCCTCTCAGGAACCACTCTGACCCATCCAAGCAATGTCTCCTGTCCTGCCCATCCCCTACTTTCCGCAAAGGCAGGACGGCAGATCAGGTCTGCCCCTGCTTCACGAGGGACTATCCTGTTACTGCTCCCTCCTTGGTTACACAGCTCGGTTGCGCTTGCGCAGCTGATTGTATTGTGTACGGATACAGTCAGTTGCAAATAGACAGTGAGAGGGAGATACAGAGAAACAGATAGAAAGGGGCACACAGATATCAACCGTTCTAGAAGTAGAAATAGAATGCGAATGCGTCAAGGAGATATAGAATCCAAGAGAACACGCCACATCCAAGGAGAAAAGGATTGAAAATCAAAAACAGAGAAAGAGACAAACAGTACAGAATGTATCAGTATAATGAAAAAGACACTAGAATGTATGCACAGACATTAGAGAATGTATGTTAACAGTTAGAGAATGGTATATGGTTGGAGAACTGTATGTAGAAACAGATAGAGATTGAAACAGAAAGAGAGGGGATATCACCCGCCCTCCAGCCCTCGCCAGGAATACCAGTGCGCTCCACTTTGGCCTGGCGGTTGCACGGGGATCTTCCCACTTACCCCACTCATGACAGGTTCTCTCCCTCCCATCATTTCCAGCAAGGCAGGAAGATGGGTACTGTCGGCTGCCTCCACAGAGTACTTCAGTGGGACCCTCGGGTGAGGACCCGCGGATGCTGAGGGATCTTCCCCCTCCCCCTCCTCATGATGACAGGCCCTCTCCCTCCCATCCTTTCCGGCAAGGCAGGAAGGTGTCGGCTGCCACTACAGAGTACCTCAGTAGGACCCTCGGGTGAGGACCTGCGGTTGCTGGGAGATCACGCCCCCATTCAAATGTCATGTCCTCTCCCACCCATGCCTGGAATACCAGCGTGCTCCACTTTGACCTGGCAGTTGCAGGGGGATCTTCCCACTTACCCCCCACATGACAGGTCTTCTCCCTCCCATCCGTTCCAGCAAGGCAGGAAGGTGGGTACTGTCGGCTGCTGTCGAAATTTTCCTTAGTGGGACCCTCAGGTGAGGACCCGCTGTTGCTGGAGGATCAGGCCCCCGTCTGAATGTCCTCTCCCACCCACGCTGGGAATACCAGAGTGCTCCTCTTTGGTCTGGCGGGTGGGCACATAGGGGCTGCCACCAATGAGCAGCCAGACCCCCCTGCCCCCTGAGGGGAGGTGGCTCGCCGCTGCCTCCCCATGCCCGCCAGGCCCGGCGGCCACCGGCATCAACCACGTTCCTCCCCATGCTGGGAATACCAGCTCGCTCCTCTTTGGCCTGGTGGGCGGGCACATGGGGGGTGCAGCCGGCAACCGGCCAGACCCCCCGCCCCCTGAGGGGAGGCGGCTTGCCGCCACCCCCTGTGCCCACCGGTCCCGGCGACCGCCGGCAATACCCACCTTTCCTACATTGGCAGGGAATACCAGTGCCCTCCTCTTTGGCCTGGTGGGCAGGCACATGGGGGGTGCCGCCGGTGAGCAGTCAGACCCCCCGCCCCCTGAGGGAGCATTGGCCCAGTGTACAGAAGGTGGGTGCTGACGGCTGATGGCAGTGTCACCACAATGAGGTGAGAAGAACAGGTAGAAAAGGCCTTTTTCCTTCCAGTGATGGATGGGGTTTTTAGGATGGCAATCATGATGTCCATATAAGACACTAAGGTTCGTGTAAAGGGGGGGAAGGGTGAACGTAGATACAAAGAATAAAATCAGTGTTCTTAAAAAAACAGTGTTGCTGCAAGACAACCGGATAATCGGAAAGGTATCACAAAAGAAATGGTCGATCTCATTAGGACCACAGAAAACTAGTCTTGACATTAATATTATTGTTATAGTACTAGCAAGAAAACCAGCTATCCAGGACCCGGATGCCATCTGGAGGCATAATTTGCCACTTATTAGGGGCACATAGTGAAAAGGTTTACATAGAGCCAAATACCAATCCTAGGACATTGCAGAAAGAAGATAACATTCAACAGCAGCTAAATGAGCAAATAAGTCGTGTTGCTCAAAGCATGTGCTGATTGAAATAGTTCTGTCTCCGGTTAGCAAACTAGACAGCATTCTTGGCCAAATAGCTGAACTGGAGAAGCTCTCCAAGCAGGATAAATTTCCCAGAAAGAAATACACAGGAGTGTGAAGATGTTGGTCAGCCACAACAAGCACGATCATTAGGATGTTTCCAACCATGGTCATTAGATAGACCACTAAGAACAGTAATAGCCGAAAAATGTCCATGTCCTGGATATTACTATAACCCAAAAGGATGGATTCTGTGATGATGATTTGATTTTTAAGTTCTAGGGTTTCAACACTCTGCATCTGTGGAAAGTAACATGGTGGAATATTTTAGTTACTGTCGGTATTATGTATTATTGTAATTTTTCATTCTCAGTTTTCAGTTTTTGAATGCTATCAATGTAATGCTCATAGTCAGAACTGCAGCAAACAAAGAAGTATTCTACGTACCTTTTGTGAAGCCTTTTGATCTGAGATAAGACATCAACTTAATATATGAGAGTTTTGAAATGTGAGGAACATTTGTGGCATTTTATGACATGATTCAACCTGATTTAAAATGATACGTTCAGTATCATTTCAGTATCTCAAGCACCCTAATTAACCAACCAGACTCAAAGTGACTAATAAATAACATCTGTTCGATAACTTTTAGGAAGGAACAACAACAAGAAATACTAAGAGATAATTTTCCGGTAATTCTTACCATATTGATGCTACACAAGCATTTACATTTAATTTATAGTAAAAGTAATCACAAACTCATTTTATATGAGCTGTGCAATAAATTATTTTTCTCTCCATTTTCTTGGCTGCTCAGCCCTTTTGGTTCCTGACTTCTTTGGAGGTCTCACATCTAATTACTAACCAAGGTCAACCCTGCTTAGCTTCTGCGATAGGATGAGATCAGGCTCATCGGAGTAAATGAACCATACTACTTCACAAAATTTCATTTGTGACCTCATAATAATCTGAACTTTACAATAAATATTTTAGTTATACTTCCAAGAGCTGACAATAACAGATCTGCCTTTCCACACAACATAAAATTCCAGGACAGAATCAGGCCTGTTCTCATAGTGAAATTCCTGATGTTTATTAAAATTCTGCTGTTTGTGATCGTGTGTGTCTGTTGGGCTCGATCCAACTATATTTCCTGCTAGCCAAAGAAGGAAGGATCTCTTTTGAGCATGCATCAAGCTTATGCTGGGGATCATGGGAACGATGCAGAAAACAGCCTTGTGGGAAGGGGCTGTAGTAATTACAGGAACGGGGCAAAGGTCGAAAACCTGTATGGATCCAACCTCTTCTATGTTTTCAAGCCTGAAAGAGAATGTATACTAGATCTTCAAAAATAAATTGGAAACTAGAAACTAAATTAGTTTTTGACTACTTGAATTGGCTAAAGGGCTAAGCTACCTGCATGACATGATATATAGGGGTTAATCTTCTGATGTTTAGCTTCATGATAAAATGCAGCCACTGGTGATCGGATTTGGATCGATTGCGAGGCTGATGCAACTACAAGGCATGTGGTGAACCCTTGCAATCTGTGCCATTTCTCTGAAGGAAGAGATGAACCCTTCAGCATCTCAGAAGGAAAAGATGACTTCTTATTTGTATTTGTATAAATGCCACAGGAAAAAGGAGGAAACCCATGTCCCAGCTCCTCAAAAAAAGCATGGCGCATACAAGGGGCCTTCCTCTGAAGGGAGGGAATCTTTTAATAAGGCAGAATATGAAGGACTTGTTCTACCAGAGGAGGAAAGCTCCCTGAAACAGACTCCAGCCAGAGATAAACACAGTAGCAGGATCAGAAACTGCCCTCAGAAAACTCGGCATTCCAATCGAAGAAGGACGTCTTCCCGCCAAACAAGAGATTGGGGATGGGGGAGTTTCCTTCCACTGAAGGAATATTGTGAGCAGAGTGAAATTATTAGCAATGAGAGCCAGTTTGGTGTCGTGGTCAAGAGCGTGGAACTCTAATCAGGAGAGCCTGTAATCAGGAGAGCCGGGTTTGATTCCCCACTCCTCCACTTGAAGCCAGCTGGGTGACCTTGGGCCAGTCACGGCTCGCTGGAGCTCTCTCAGCCCCACCCGCCTCACAAGGTGTTCGTTGTTGTGGGGATAATAATAACGACACGCCAAAAGACCGCTGCTGCAATCCAAAGCTTTATTCACAAGTGCCGAGGGTCAAATCAAGAAGACGGGAGCGCCCACACTCTCCGGCTGCTCCCGGTGGGAGATTGGCAACGGGTTTGCCTGGCTAAATTGTCCCGTTTCGCAAGACTCACAGCTTCATCAAAAGCCACAAATAAATTCTTAGTGTAAAGCGTATTTCTTTTACTGAAAAATAACCTGCTGGACAAGAATCAAGTTTCTTCTTAGTTCTAGTTAAACAGAATTCCCTCTCTTGTCCAAATTCTCTTTAACTAGAACTAAGAAGAAACTTCTTAGCCGGAGAGTGTGGGCGCTCCCGTCTTCTTGATTTGACCCTCGGCACTTGTGAATAAAGCTTTGGATTGCAGCAGCGGTCTTTTGGCGTGTCCTTGGTGTGCCTTTGCCTTGGAGTTTGGGACCTTTCCCCCTGTCCTTTTGCCATGGGGATAATAATGACATACTTTGTAAACCGCTCTGAGTGGGTGTTAAGTCATCCTGAAGGGCGGTATATAAATCGAATGTTGTTGTTGTTATTTCAATATGTTACACTCCCCAGGCCAGGGTCCAGTGAGCTGTAAAATTATCTTGGAGGTTTTCTGCACTACATGAAAAACTCGTTCAAAAAGAGACAGGAGCTTCAAAATCAAAAGCAATCTGTGATAGGATATGGAAAAATCAATTGCTCAAAGGGGAAAAAGTAAACATTACACTAAAGTAACATGAAATACTTCTATGACACCAAGAGCCTTATCTTGTACAGTTCTTTTTAATTTTTTTAAAAATACATTTTATTGGGTGAGTAAAAATTAATATTACAGATTTTCAATTAAAACCCTCATTTCCATATTCCCCCACCCTTTTCCCTCCCCCCTTAGTCTAAGACTTCCAACCGTTTTCCAACCCGCTGTCTGAATCTACTACTTATATCCCCTTTTCTATTCTTAACTATCTTAACACACTAGCAAAATAGATAATATATATTAGATTAAACAAAACCTAACATCAAACTATCAGTTACATTATGTTTCTAACTTACCTCCTCTCTTCTCTTGTAAAGATCAGTATCTCCTCCTTTCTGCAAAGTTAATAGTTATCTCACAACCATAATTGTCCCTTTACGTCCCACTTCTTTTCCAAATACTGTTTTAGTTTACCCCAGTCATTAAGAAATTCTTCTGGATTCTGTTCTCTCAACTTTCTCATCATTTTATCCATTTCTGCCATGTACAGCAATTTTTGTATCCAATTTTCAATAGCTGGTACTTCTTGTGTCTTCCACTTCTGAGCATATAAAATTCTTGCTGCTGTTGTCATATAGAATAACAAAGTTCTTTGTTGCCTGGGAATCTCTTCTAATTTCAGATTTAGCAACAGCAGTTCTGGGTTCTTATTTATTGGGATTTGTAAAATTTCAGTCATAACTTCTGTAATATCTCCCTAGAACTGCTTTGCTACCTCACAGGTCCACCACATATCATATAATGAACCTTCATGGTTTTTACATTTCCAACACTTGTCTGACATTTTGTTGTTCCCATATGCTATTTTCTTCGGCGTTAGGTACCATCTATATATCATCTTATAAACATTTTCTTTAATATTGGTACAAGTCGATATCTTCAATGTATTTTTCCACAAGTATTCCCATGCCTCCATTGTTATGTCTCTATTACAATTTATGGCCCATTTCACCATCTGGACTTTAACAGTTTCGTCTTCTGTATACCATTTTAACAAAATCTTATAGACTTTAGAAATCTTTTTCTTGCCTTCTTGTAGTATACTTTCTTCCAATTCAGAGTTTTTCCATTTAAATCCCGATTTTAAACGATCCTTGTCATATAAGTCTTTAATCTATCTGTATTGGAACCATCCATAGTGAGAGGATAATTCGTCTCCTGTTTTAAGTTTAATCATATTTTGCTCCATTTTCAACACCTCCTTATATGACGAACATTCCTCTCTGTTGTAAATTGTTCTCGGGTCAATAACTTCCAGTGGCCCCACCCACGTCGGGATACCCTCATCCAAATATTTTTTATATTTTTGCCAGAGCGTGTAGAGGCTTCGTCTAATGTAATGATGCAGGAACATAGAGTCCGCTTTAATTTTATCATACCATAAATACGCATGCCAACCAAAGAGTTTCTTGTATCCTTCAAGTATCTTGTACAGTTCTTATGGGTCTTTATCTAATCGAAGAGAGAGAGAGAGAGAGAGAGAGAGAGAGAGAGAGAGAGAGAGAGAGAGAGAGAGAGAACACTATGGATTTCAGAAGCTTTTCCAAACTTTCACAAGATGTGAGAAAAGAACATATCTTATTCACTTACTGTACACATTTTCCAAGTGGAAAGCACGATACCAACATCCAGTTGTTTCTGAATGTATTCATCCATCCAACATAATCGTTGATTTCACTGTGCAGCACTGCCCTAAATTCCCTCATTGATTCAACAACTTGCTTAAAATAACAGGCTTGAATTTGTCACACCATAATAATAATAATCCAGCCTCTGTTTTTATACTTATTTATAAAACATATTTACAAATCTGAAGACCATAGTTGACTTTATCAGTGTCTCATTGGGAATTTAAACTAGAGAGAGACTGTGGGGAGGGGACATGAAATCCTAAAGGAAAATGAGAAAAGAAAGGACATGTTTGATGTCCTATTGTGTGCAGCGAGAAAAGGAGAAACCTTTACTGTGAAAACCACTTTTAAACAATCTCTTGTGTTGTAGAGAAGGATGTAAAAACAAACAAACATTAACCTTAGAAACTTAGAGAGAGAACACTGGAGGTGTCAATTGTCCCCATTGAAAATATTGTCCACGTGCTGTAAGTTTGCCGGTCTCCAGCTGGGGCCTGGGTATCTCCCAGAGCTACAACCGGTCTCCACACTGCAGAGATCAATTCCTCTAGAAGAAAGGGCAGCTTCATAGGGCAGACTCTGTGGCATCCCATTCCCACTGAGCCTCCCCTCCTCACGCTCTGCCTTCCCCAGGTACCATCCCTCAATCTCCAGAAATTTCCCAAACTGGCACTGACAACCCTTTCGTGATGCCATCACGGGATGGGAAAGTTCCGTATGTGGTACCTGATATTTGTTTATTGCTTCATATATGGAAATCATTGTTGATGGTTGTTTTTAAGTTATAATGTGTTTCGGTGGTTTCATCCTTGGTAACGGAGGAAGTCATACTTTCCTTTCACTCCAACTGCAGGCTGATATTTACAGCTAAGCTGGGGTGGATGCAAAGCCAATGAGTGTGACCAGAATAATAGTTACTGCTAGTGGATAATGTCACGGTAGTGGATAAGGCAACAAGTTTGCATGAATTTGGGGCATGGTTATTAAGCCAATTTTTCATTAGCCAGATTTGCTTACAATCAAACTCATATGCTTTTGTGTCTCTATGTTACCGCTTCTGCTAGGGTTACCAGTTTTAGGTTGGGAAAATACTGGGGATTTTGTGGTGGAGCTGAGGGTTGTGATGTTTGGGGAGGGGAGGAAGCTCAATGGGAGCATAATGTCCATCCTTCAAAGAAGCCATTTTCTCCAAGGAAACTGATGTCTGTAGTCTGGAGATCACCTGTAATTCCAGATCTCCAGTTCTCATCTGGAGGTTGGCAACCTCATGTTCACCACCATCTCTGTTTTACAAGTAAGTTTATTCTGCCTTAGATTTGATTTAAAAAGGAATAGTCAGTGTGCAGGGCTGCCGGGCTTTCTACCACGGCAAGAGGCTTCCATTGGTCTCCCTAGGTGGCCCGCCTTCTCTCGGAGTGGCAGTGGGAGAGGAAAACTCATTGTCCGTGCTGCTACAATGCTTTCAGGGGAAACCCAGGCATAGGGTATGTGCGGAGTGGGCCTCGTGGCTCAGTGCGGCCTCCCTGTGTCCCCTCCCCCGGGCACTCATCAGGACCTGCCAGGGGCTGCGCAGGGATTGCGGCAGCAGCGGGTGGGCTGGCAACCACCTGGAGAACGACCACTAGCTGCCTCCTAACCAGAGAAGGTACCAACAGGGGCAGGCAGCCACCAGAGAGGCAAGCTGTGGTGGTGAGCAAGGCAGCTCACCCACCCAGGAGCTCGCCATGCTGGGAGCCCCCTGACCCACAGCAGGGGTGCCCTATGAAGATGCTGGACCAGGCAGCTCCCAGGCAACAGTGGGGCAGACAGGGAGAGGGTGGGCACCCCCCCAAGGCTGCAAGCTGATCCTGCTCCCACATGATCTCTCAGAGGGTTCCTTGGGGGAGGGTCCCGCCCAGCACACAGCCAGCAGCCAGAGGGGTGGAGTTGTGGCCGCCCGATAGGGCCAAGCTGTGGCAGGGGCGAGCCAGCTCGAATGGGCCACAGTGACTGAGGTGGGGCAGAACCCAGTGCTCATCCCTGGCCCAGGTGTTGGCCTTTGCTGGGAACACGGGGGTGTGAGATGGGGAGAGGCTGGTGTGGTTGATGAGGAGAGGATTTAAGGAGGAAGAAGTGCCTCCCAAGTGAAGGGGAAGGCACTCGAGCACAAGCAGCGTGAGGGGTGGTAACGCCTAACTCTGTTGCTATTCTGAGGCCAAAGGAAGGGCCCCAATGGAGGAGCAATGCAGAGATGTGCAGGGCTGGCAAGCACAGCCCAGGCTAGGGCTGTGAAGGCAAGGCTCCGCATGGTGCCTCCGTGGCCAACAAGCCGGCAACAGACCTGGCACCAGCAAAAGTGTCATGGATGCCAATATCCATGCTGTGCTTGTATCTACACATGCCATGTTTGTATTTTGCCTTTGACATTTTATATTCGTCATTGCTGTTTGTATTCTGCGTAAGGCATTTGAAACGGTCTAAATTGTTAATGGCAAGGGATACACAGGGGCCTCTCTGTTATCTGTTAGAAATATGTACTTTCAGTTTTAAAGCAAGTGTCTTTGGAGCTAGCTGCTAACAGCTCCCGCTGTATCTTTCCCAGGAACTGGGATACTTCCCTGTGTAATTCATGTAGTCTAAACTAATTTGGTCCCATGCAACTTCTGTGGAGTTTCGCACCAGAATGTCAACGGACCTCAGAGGGTGGGAAAGCTCCCTATAACTGATGATACCTTAACCTGAATTGTCACTTCTGCCAATTCCTGCACCTTCGGGTGAACACCTGTACTGTATGGATCTCAATAAACCTACTTCAACTGGAATACCTGTGTGTTAACTGTGGAGGGCTTGAGGGACCTAACTGCCAGCGACTGACAAAAAGTTCACAAGGTAGATCTATGAATTGCTGAAAACTCTAGAGCTATCCTACATCAGGGTTTCCCCCAAAAGTGACATATTGGTGTGGATGACATTGCATGCCCCTGCGAATTCACCTTCAGGCCTCCCACCTGTGGCTAAGCACAGCCTGGCAACCATATCTATGTGGATTCCTTTAAAAAATGTGAGGGACTGAAAAAATACCAAGATCCAGGCCTCGAGACCCCTTTGGACTGTACATGGGGTGCAGTGCAATCCAGTACATCACGTCTACTAGACAGGGTTGCCAGCTTCAAATTGTGAAATTCCTGGAGACTTGGAGGGGGGGGGGGGAGAGCCTGGAGAGGGTGTCGCTCTAGATGGGAAAGAGATCTCAGCAGGGTACAATACCACAGAGTTCACCCTCCAAAGCAGCCATTGTCCCCAGGGGAAGTGAGCACAGCAGCCTGGAGATCAGTTGTGATTCCGGGAGATCTCCAGCCACCACCTGGAGTTGGCAACTCTACTACTAAAGGACTCCTCCTATCACAGGAGGACAGCACCGGCACAGCACTTTCAGGGGCTTGCCTCTTTGCTGGCTGTTTGCCTTTGGGCTTTCTTTGGGCTTTCTAGGGTGGCATGGTTAAACCAGGTAAAGAAATGGCCACCTACGGGGTGACCCACAAAATGACTGCCCACCACACAAAATGGCTGCTGCCCAATAAGATGCCCTAAACAAAGATGGCTGCCCCAGCATCACATAATGGCCACTGATAACCACACCTCCGTAGTTGCCCTAATAAAATATGGCCACCACCCCGCACTACCAGCTCTAGCCTCCTTCAAGTAACAAGACCTGCTAAGGCCGGAAGTCCTGCCACCCTCTCTGCATGAAGCCCCCAAAGTGTGACCAGGGGTGGGGGGGGGGAGGGGAAAGCCCAGACAGGGAGGGGAGCCCCACCAGCATCCACCCTGTTAGGCCCGTGGCAACAGTCTATGAAGCAATCCGCCCCTCAGATGGCTGCAATTCACCCCTGCGGCCTACGGGAAAGCCTTTTGCTGCTGCTGCCACTGGAAGAACTCCCTCCCAACAGAGCGGAAAAAGGCAGGAGGGAGAGGAGCCTGGTAGGCCAGAGGCCCACAAGGGCTGAGCCCCATCCTGCCCTAGCCCTCCTGACTGACAGTCAACAAGCCCCAAATGTAAATGGGGGGGGGATTCTGCCCGGTGCTGGGCCCTGGGTCTCCTCCTCAGTAAGAGCCAAAACACACGTTAAGAAATACCTAGGTTCAGCACATGTTCTCTTACCTCAAGGTTTGGCGGGATCTTTAGGTGTCCTGGAAGCTTAAAGTTTAGCATTTACAGAGCAGCAGGAAGCGAAATACAGGCGCCTGTATTTCCCTTCCCCTTCCTGCTGCTCTGTAAATGCTAAACTTGTTCTCTTACCGCAAGGTTTGTTGGGATCTGTAGGTGTCTTGGCAGCTTAAAGTTTAGCATTTACAGAGCAGCAGGAAGGGGAAGGGAAATACAGGCGCCTGTATTTCCCTTCCTGCTGCTCTGTAAATGCTAAACTTTAAGCTTCCAGGACGCCTACACTTCCCAACAAACCTTGAGGTAAGAGAACACGTGCTGAACCTAGGTATTTCTTCTCGTGTGTTTTGGCTCTAAGTGCCTGGATTCCTGCAAACCCCTGCAAGGGTCCCCCTCCAGGCCAGAATCCTTCCGTGCCTCTGGAATACCCTGGACCTTCTGGGTCCCTGCAAGCACCTGGACTCCTGGGTGGGTCCCCCGTCCAGACTGGGACCTCTGCGTGTGTCTTTGTGGGAAGTTTTGTTTTTGAAATAGCCTGTGAATGTCCTGCCACTGTGAACTTTGTTGTCCTTGTAGAAGGGAACTGAACACTGGGTTGGAAGAAGAAGAAGAAAATTGCTTAAGGGGGAAAAAATCAGGAAACTGCACGCTTACATTAGCCCATTGGTGTGTGCCTGTTTCTCTTTGTTTGTTTGTGTGCACTACTGAAACAACAGATGGAAGAATTAACTCAAAAAGCACAACTAGTAATTGAAAAGAAGATAAAATATTTAGGAATTTGGATCACTAACAGATGTAGCTCCTTATATGAAGATAATTATGGGATACTGATAAAAACAATAAAAAAAGACATGGAAAGATGGAAAGATCTTCAGGTATCACTGACGGGAAGAATAGCAGCGATAAAAATGAATGTTCTCCCAAGAGTTCTATTTCTGTTTCAAAATATTCCATTAGGAATACCCCAAGTATTCTTTAAAGACCTTAATCGGGCTGTACAATCTTTTATTTGGCAGAACAAAAAACCACGAATCAAGCTGAAAGCCCTACAAGATACTAAGGAAAAAGCAGGCTTTGCCCTACCAGATTGGCTCCTATATTATAAGTCTTGTGTGCTGACCTGGCTGAGAGAGTGGATTACTTTGGAAAATGACTTTTAACCCTGGAAAGACATGACCTATTGATGGGCTGGCACGCGTTTCTCTGGTATAAAACATGGGGAAATCATAAATATTTTAAAAATCGCTGGATAAGGAAAGTACTAGTACTGGTCTGGGAAAGAATAAGTTCTACTTTTTATGAGAAAATTCCTTTGTGGGTTTCCCCAATTGAAGCTTTTACACATCCTTCATTGAAAAAAGAGGGAAAAACTCCTACCTATAAGATCTTACTGAAACCAGCTGGGCTATTTAAAAATCCAAAAGAAATGGCAGAGTTAGACATTGAGCTGGGATGGTGGGGCCAGGCACAACTGGAATCCAGATATAAAAAAGATTAAACAGTGGGTTTTTACGAAAAGGATGAAAATATTGATGTGATACTATGTGGTACTAATGTTAAAATGATAAAGAAAATATATGCTATACTTATAGAGGCAAAATTACAGGGGGAAGAGGTCAAGGATACTATGATAAAATGGGCTGAGAATGTGGGACATACAGTCGATTTAGAGCAATGGTCACAAATGTGGAAAAGTAATTTAAAGATGACAAAATCGGCCTCACTGAAAGAAAATGTATATAAAATGTTTTATAGGTGGCACTTAACCCCAATTAGGTTAGCTAAAGTTTGCTTAAATATGTCAAATAATTGCTGGAATTGTGAGAAGACGTCAGGATCTTACTATCATATGTGGTGGACATGTAAAAAAGCAGTGGAGTTTTGGAAGATGGTACATACAATGTTACAAGAGATACTCAAGACTCCACTACCTTTGAAACCAGAACTTTTTTTATTAAACCACATATCGGTCCTGGTCAATAAAGAGCAAAAGCATTTGATGTTGAATACAATTACAACAGCTAGAATTGCATATGCAAGACTTTGGAAAATGACAACTATCCCAACACAAGAAAAACTGGTCGAAAAAATACTTGAGATGGCTGAAATGGACAAACTGTCAAGTTTATTGAAAGAGTTGGACAATACAACCTATAATGACATTTGGGAGCCTTTTTACAAATGGATACAAGATGAGTTTGGAGAAATTTAATTTTCAACTAAGATGTGGTCCTTTATGGACATTATAGAAGATAAATGGAAAAATTTGCAAATAGAGAGCTGACTAGCAGAATACTATGACATGTATTAGAGTGAATGGTGCAATGTAATAGATATGTAACTTCTTTTTTCGTTCTTTTCTTTCTATTCCCCTTCCCTCTACTTTCTACTCCCTATTTACTATCTAAAAAAATAAAAATCGTATATATAAAAAAAAGAATGTGAATCACCTTACAACAGGCCTATCCTAGCAATACCCAAGAATGAAGAACAGACAAAATGGAAGCTGGTCCAAGATCTGTGAGGCATCAGCGCCGTTGTCAATAGCACCCATGCCGTGGTCCCCAACCCCTAGGGACTGAAAGGGAGGAGACTATGTGACTCTACTCCAATATGTTGTTGGCCTTCTGATTTCAAGACCAGACCCAAACACGGTCCAGAGTGCTACTATCTCACTGCTGAACTTCTTGGGAGAACAAGGATATCGAGTATCAAAGGATAAAGCACAGTTCGTGAAAGACACCATTATCTACTTAGGTTTTAACTTAGGACAAAAGGAGCTGCTAAAGGAGCAAAGAGAGGCAATCTGCCAATTGCTCCTGCCAAGCACTAAGAAAGCCCTGAGAACATTCCTAGGCATGGCGGGTTTTTGCAGATCCTGGATCCCTGACTTCAGTGTTATTACCCAACCACTGATGACCAAGTGCCACCTTGGAGAGCCTGAAATCTTAGTCTGAACCTCAGAAGAAACTCATATGGGAGGAACCAGCATGGAAAAACAAACAAGCAAACAAAATTTAGGTCGCACTTTCATTGTTCCTGGGCTTTACCAAGAAGCAGAAAGAGAAGCCCGAGCCTGTCTCACATGCCAACTTGTCAATGCTAAGAAAGGCTCATCAGTGATCCCTGGAGCAAGACCGTGGACTAAGAGACCTGTGAAGCTCTACAAGTTGACTTCACTGAACTACCTCCATCTGGTAAATTCCGATATCTGCTTGTATTTATAGACCAACTAACCAGATGGCCTGAAGCTTTTCCTTGTACTGCGCCTACAGCACCTGCTCAGTGATATTCTGATGCATTTTGGCTTGCCTGCAGCTCTGAATTCAAATCGTGAAACTCACGTCACCAGCGAGATCGTTCAGAAGGTAGCGCAAATGTTAGAGATTCAATGGCATATACAAAAAGAGTCCAGTAGCACCTTTAAGACTAACCAATTTTGCCAAACACCTAAACAGAACTCTAAAATCAGAGCCTGAAATTACAGTAAACTTTGAGAAAATCCTCAGTTCCATTTTTCTGAACAGCTAATCATGTTTTGGGTTTTAATATTTTTCTTTTAGGGGTACATAGAACGCTCATAGGCGAAACGATATGTGCAGGTTTCAGTGTTCATCTGACCACCAATTGCTCCTTTATTTTTGTATTTGACCTTTCTAAATTGTTTTTTTTTTTTGTAGAGAGATGGCTAGTGACTCCTTCCTAAACCCTCCTTCCTCAAGAAACCCTTCCTTTTTTCCCCGATCCAGGTCCTGGAACCAGAATATAATGTGACAGCTGTGGGGAATTGCAGTGGTAAGCTATAACTCCAAACCAGAATGACTGCTTGGCTGTGATGTTGATAAGACATGGAACTCTCAAATCCGATGTGTTTAATATCAATACTCAGCAGAAAAAATGCACAGGAGATGGAAGCTTATTGTACTGCTGCCCCTAAATCCTGGATGGCAACTTCCTAGTAAGAAAAGGCCCTAAGAGAAAATCCCCCTCCTGATACCTGTATTTCATCCCCTTTTCCAATGTCCTATCCAATTCATCTGGAGTCTTTTCACTTCTGAGAGCTGTATTTTATCCTGACCAGCTTGTAGGCATACCAGGTAACCCACCTGCGGGCATATGCCCTCCTGGTTCCAGAACTGCATTTTTATTAGCAAGCATTAAACCAACTGGCTTAACTTTTGCCATTTTTCACTGATCCTGCTGTAGTTTTGCTTATACAGTGGCCTGTACAAAGGGTAAAATACCCCATAATATTTGATTTGGAAATATATGTCCTGCAGTCTTGCCTGTACCATCTCTATTCTCTCTTTCTAATAGAGATGGGAATTAGTTCTTCTTTCTCACAGGTATCCTGCCAGTGACTCTGTTCTGTCTCCAGAAGCCTAAGGTACCACCATCCACATTCCTGTAACTACACCTGTGCCTGTAAGTGACTTGCCTTCTGTGCCCGCATTGGACTGCACTGGAACGTGACCTCTGTAGCTGTGCCAACCTGATCCTGCAATTGATCCAGCCCCAGCTGTATGCCTCCCTGTTCCTGCCACTACACCACACCTGCAACTGACCTGTTTCCTGTACCTACACCAGCTTGTAACCACCTGCAAATAGCTGCACTCATTTGTTCCTGTGACTGAGCCAATCGCGCAGCTGCACTCTTCCACCCCAAGAACTGGAGTTTAAGCTGCCTTATCATCATGCCGGCCCAAGACATGTTAGACGCCACCAACGCCCGAATGCCCGGTGGAGACGGAGCATCATCCAGGAAGCTTCCTTAATTCCAGAGTTCTAAAACTGTCCTGTTTTTCCAGAATGCCTGATGGAGATGGAGATTCATCCGGGAAGCCTCCTAGATTCCAGAGTGCTAAATCCATTCTGCTATTCTGCTTTCTGATCCATTTTTTGCATCCTGCCTTGAGGACTTAGCTGCTACTTGGGGAACCAAGTCCAAAATGTGAGTTGAACTCACCAAACTGCTGAACTTGTCATCTTTCTGCCTGCACAGTGGCCTGTCCAGAGATGAACTGTTCTCCTCTTGCCTATGGGGAGTTCCATTCCAACAGCTGTCTATCAAACTACCTAAAATTTTGCCTGCATCTGACTGCTTTGTTTCCTACGTGCACCCATCCAAAGGGGAGCTGTTTCAACCTAGACCATGGACTCAAAGTTAAATGCAACTTGATATACCTGCGTTGACCTAAGGAAGGCAATGCTGAGCTCCCCACCGGATGGTTCGTGCTGTGTGGACTCTTAGCCTACTCTTATATCCCTGAATATGCAACCGGTGGCCTGTGCGGCATTGGAAGGCTAACAACGTTGCTGGTTCCCTGGAAAGGAACACCGAAAGGGCAGGACAGCCGTCCAAAACGCAGCTTGGTCCTGGATAAAACTTGTAACTCCCACGTCTCACTCCTCACCGTCACAGAAGCAGGCTTGCTGGCTGGTTTCCTAGTCGGTGTTCCCGGACTTGCCGTAGGGAACATTCGCAGCATTGATGCCTTAGCTTGTCCGGTTGTTTAAAGCATGAACAAGACTTTCAAGGCACTAAATGATATGCTGCAAGATCTTAAAGCGACTGAACGTGCCACCATGCAGAATCGCATGGCTATTGACTATTTGCTTTTGAAAGCCAATCATGGATGCGAGGAGTTTGAAGGCATGTGCTGCTTGAGCCTCAGTGACCGTTCACAGACAATTGAATCCCAGACCAAGAAGCGGCAAGATATGGCCAAGCAAGTCACCATCAGCGATGGGTGGTTTAGTGATTTTTTTGGTTGGGTGGGAGATCGGTTTCATGGGTTTGGGATCCGGACTGAAAGCAGTCCTTGTTTACATTGCTATTGGGATCTTGATTATTGTTTGCATCTGTACCTGTGTTCAGTGCATTCCATTCATAAGCACACGGTTAAAATATGCAATTCGGTCTATGATACCTAAGCAGGCACCCCGTGCCGAACGCATGATGGTGGTGGCCAGGAGATGTGCTGAGCTGAAAGCTGAACAAGATCAAAATTAGGTGGGTGCCAGTGGAGAATAACTTTCACTGACCCACAAGAAAAGGGGGGATTGTGGGACACAGCCCCGACCTCCTCTAAATTCTGGGTAGTAAGCAGAGGCCCTCAGAGGCCCTGAGTGATACTTTATGCAACTCTAAATATAGAACAAACATGTATCAGAAAGATGACTATACAAATGTAGATGTAATCATGCTTTATGATTTTTGTCTTTCCAAAGCCACACTAAGAGAAGCCCCTTACCCATATTTCTCTCGTCCTTGCAAGCCAACAAAAGTGCTGACAGTAGAAAATGAACAAAACAATTAAGTTCCAGGCCTGTAGAATCTCAGTTCCCTCATTGGCAACATTGCAAGAGATAGATGGCCATCATCCTGCCATAGATTGGGGCACTTGTATTAAAGCCTTTGTTTCAGGAACGCTGGGAAATGTTCTTTGCCTAGCGCCTATATCATGTAATGGAATAAATTAACAATGGGTAGTTGTCCTGCTAGTTACATCAAGGATGGGAACAGATCTGGGCTAGTCGTGAAAATGACACACATCTGCCCAATGGATACTTGAACCGATATCAGAGTTGCCAAAGAAAGAGTGTTTGTTCTTTGAAATGATAAACAAATTTTGCAAGTGTTAATTATGCTAAACCAATAGAATGATGTGAAGTCATATGTACACGTAACTAACTCAACCAATAACTTACTGAATACATAATGAACCCAAGGTGATAAAAGTTGATGTAATGTTTCTCAGACCTCTGAAGAACGATTGGTTTTACTGGGCTTTTATTGCCCTTATATCCACGATCTTCCCTCTATTTGAATAAAGTAACTCAGTTCCTTCTCCTCATCGGACTCTATCTGTCTGCTTTTTCTGAATTGGGCCTGAGGCAGAACAGGCCACGAATTTGCGTGGTTCAACTGTGTGCTGGGGAAGGGAAGAGCAGGCAAATAAGCCTTTTGTTCCGCCCTTCCAGCAAAGCCCTCGGATGCCTAGGAAATGCCCAACTGCCTTTCCCTCTTCCGGGGCTGCAAACGTGGCCCCCGTCCAAGCTGCGGTGCTGCCCTCCAGGAGGGCCAAATTCCCTGCATCATATGGTACATAGTAAATAACACAGTAAAAATCCTGGTGTGTGACAAATTCATATCTTCATAGACCCCCTGATGGAAGGAAAAAATGCCTCATGACTATGGGATGTAATTAGATCTTACACAGTGTTGTTTCTTGGGTAGGGATATAATGAAAACTAATGTAAAGGTGTTTTAATATTGCCTTCCCTACCATCTCCCAGTGCAAAATAAATCCAGCTATCAGACATTTTGAGAAAATGTTTAATACATTTATTTTAAAAGGTTTTCAGATTTTGAGTAAGATCCAGCCAGCTTTTCAATTCAACCTCTTCCAATTCTTCTCTTTACCGAAGATCCTGGCTCACGTAGCTTTTGTTAATTTAAGTCCCATGATCCCCATTACAGCCTTTTGGGTTGTGCAAAGGGGACTCTCCTCCCTTCTTCACCAGCAGGGAAACTGGCAGAATCCCACTCTTTATTTATTGACATATTAGGGGGGGGGGTCTTCCTTAATACTGAATACTGAAGGAGCAGTTCTGCCTGGTCTTGCGGGAGCCACCCAAAGCCGACTGGGCTGAGCTGTGGCCAGGAGCCCCCGCTGCCCACCCTCACCCTGTGGCTCCGCAAACTGGCCTGCCAGTAAGTAGGCAGGCTAAAGCTTTATTAACTTTCTGCGTAGATTTATGCTGTCTGGGCATGTTTTGAAACAGCACTTTCCCCCATCTCCCCAACACAGATTGACAATGCACAAGGGTGCCCACGCGCTTCACTCTGATTTTGCTTGAGCCAAGCCAGTTTTTTTAAACTCCTTACAATGTCTGAAAAAGGCTCTCACCCATCCCAAAATCCTGATTGGCCAGTCAAGAAGAGCTCCTGTATCAACTGGACCCCTGTTCCCTCCTGCCTCACTCTCCTTCACTCCCTCTTGAAAAAGCTGGGGAAACAGCCAGCCAACAGGCTGAAGCTACACTTGCTGAATTAAACTGAATCAACCCAGTTTAATCTGATCCATCAGGATCCAGGATCCAGCCATCTCAAACTGGTTTGGAATTCTCTGATGTGAACCAGCATAGCAGTATTATGCTGAATTTGCATATATCCGGCATATATCCGGCTATATATCTGGTTTAGGAATGCCGGATCACACACCCTTAGTCTCTATATGTGTAAAAAAATTCCCTTTCCTCACATCAGAGTTTTCCTGCTAAACATGTGCCTCTTCATTACTTTATGTTCTCCTCCCAGCAGGCAAACAAATCTTATCAACCTAACAGCAAAAATCAAAATACTTGATCAAAATATAAGCAGACATAAAAATAAATAAAACGGGGGATATTCATAATCCCTTGTGCTCACCAAGACTGAAAACACCCTTCCTTTCAACATAACATCTAAAAATTGTTTTCCAGTACTTAATCCCAGGAGTATATATTTTCTCTCATTTAATCATTTTTACTTTGAGAATAAGGAGAGAAGTCATTAAAATGTCTTCAATCTATGATCCACTCAACACCATTTAAGACAGAATGCCCTTAAGAAAGAAAATCTCAAAGGAAAGTCAAAATAGTCTCTCATTAGTTTGGAATGTTTGTTCCAGGTTGTAGCTGTGTTTTTGTTGTTGTTGTTGTTGTTTGGCATGTTCATAACACCTGTAGGAGGACAGACTCATCATAGAGAAAATCCTGAGAACAGTTTCAGAGCCTCCAATGCAAGAAGGCTCACCAGAAACATGTTGACATATTGTCAGACTACGGAATCCCAGTTGTCTAGAGTTCGTCTCCCCGCTTCTGCAAGAAGCACAAGGTCTCTTGGTTTCAAAAGGTTTATTGGAAGATTATGCTCAGGATACAGGGGTCCATGATCCAAGGCCCTTGGCTGAACCAAAGCTTTGTTGAGAATGACACACAAAATGAAAGTAACAACACTTCAAACACCCCTTCCCAGCCTCCCCCCTTAGTCCTGTCTAGAAGGCCTGGGAAGGCGAGGGCATCAAGGTCGGCCGGGCTGGTAAGAGTTCTTCATTCCCATGGATATAGGCGGCCTGGGCAGCACCTGGGCCTGGAGGGAGAGAACTAAACAACTACAGATTATAACAGGAGAACATGGCGTAGCTTTGGCTGGAGAACTGACATTCTGACACATATGGAGATCTTTATCAAAGAGGCTATGATGACATACACGAAAACTCTGAGCATTCTCTGCTCAAGGTAAACTGTGTCTTAGTTACTGTAGGACCTTCTGATTTTGCCCCATGGACGCCACAGGTTTAATCCAGTCACCACAGTTTATTACATATTTGTCACATTTCTGAACTTTCTGTATGCTGTCACTGCATTATTATCTAAAGAACAATAGTATGAGCCTGTATTTATTAATTGAAGGGAATCAGTGTTGGTGGAAGGAGGGAAGCAATACTCAAGAAGCAATTAGCAGCTTCGTTTCACTGATTTCAAGACAGCTGTTTTTTGTATCTAGATAGTGTTGTTAGTAATGCAGTTATACATTTACAATTGATTAGGCTCCCCTTTCATTTTTTCCAACACACACATAAAGTGTGCATAAAGTGTCTGGGCTGCCGTTTATTTCATTCTGGGAGATTTCTGTTGCATATATAATTGTTCTGTAAAATTAATGTAGCATCCTTAAAATCAAGGCAGTATGAGCCTTGGTAAGAAATTTCATTGGTTTTATTCAAGTTCTGATTGTATAGATATTTTCCTACAATACAAATCTCCTTATTTATCTTGCATACTTAGGATTGGATCATAAATCCACTCCCAGAATGTCATCTAATAGTATCCCTCCTGGCGTCTACAGGAACCCATGTTTGTTTTTTCCTCCGTGCTGTGGAATGGACTTCCTGAGGATGTGGGCAGGGGGGCATCAACTTTGGAAGATTTTAGTAGGTCCTGCAAGACGGTTTAATTCACTAGGGTCTTTAATGCTGCAAACATTTTATTGGGGAGGTGTAATTGGGGTTCTGACATTTTCTATGTGTTTTTAATACAGAATTATAAACCACCTTGAACTACGAGAGAAAGGCAAGGTGTAAGGTTTTGCATAAAATCAAGTTTGAAAAGAATAAATTGATACTACAATGTTTTTAATTTTTTACATTTTTTTAAATTCAAAGACAGTTTACAATGTTATGATTATCCCCACAACAGTCACCCTGTGAGGTGAGTGGGGCTGAAAGAGCTCCAAGAAGCTGTGACTGACCCAAGGTCACCCAGCTGACCTTCAAGTGGAGAAGTGGGGAATCAAACCCAGTTCTCCAGATTAGAGTCCCACGCTCTTAACCACTACACCAAACTGGTGTATGAATTTATTATTTTCATTCCTGCACACACACCAGCCAGCAGAACCAGGTCACAACCACCTATAATCACGCTTCCTATTCCACATGATAGACTCTGCTAACGGCTCAAACATGGAATCCTTTAGTTAGGTCTCTGGGGCCTACATAACGATTTATTTATCACCCTACTTGATGCTGAGAGGAAGGCAAAAAACCTACAGAATCCTTGGCGAGTCTCACCTGAAGGGAGATTCCTTCCTGACCTCAAAGTGGCAATGAGCATTATCCTGGGCGCATGAGAAAGGGTCACGGGAGCTGACCACTGGCTCATCCCTTCTTGCCTTCTTTCTCAGAATCAACGTAAGTTCACACAGAGGCATAGAATCAGCATTGCTGACAAATGGCCACCTAACCTCTGCCTAAAGAAGGCTGTTTCACGGAAGAACTACTCTGACTGTCAGAATAGCAGAAAACTATTTTGATTTAATTTAACCTGTTGCTTCTGGCCCAGTCAAGGAGGAACAGAACGCAACTCCACTCCATCTTGTATGGGACAGCCCTTCCAAGTGTTGAAGATGACGACCATATCAACTCTCAGTCGTCTCCTCTCCAGGCTAAACATATCCAACCACGTCAAACCAAAGATTTGGTTTCCAGACTCGTCACCATCTTTGAAGCCTTCCTTTGGACATGTTCCAGCTTGTTAACATCCTTTTTAAACTATGGTGAGGAATGGATTTTGCGGCTCCGACTGCTGCACAAACTGCCTTTGCTCCCTTTCCAGCCGAGGGACATTGGCAAGGCGCGTGTCCAGGCAACCTCTTCACTTTTTCCACCTTAATAAAATATGTGCTGAGAAACAACAAACTGCCTGTCTGTTTGCCTGCCAGCAGATGACAGTAGGCCCCCCCCAACTCCCCGTAGGGATGTCTCTCCACACATCCCAGTGAAGGATTCCTGGCTCAGGGCTGGGACGGATGGGCTGGGCTCTGTGGCCAGAAGGGTGTCCAGTGGCACCCTGGGGCCCCGTCCAGCTTCCTCCTCAATGTGACTCCAGACAGTGGGGTGGGAATTGTAGTGCGGCTTGTGTATGTCGGGCCGTGACAGCACCGTGAGAGGTGGGGGGCAGGAGGGCACCACTGAGGATTCTCGTTCTCTGACAGACAGACCTGCTGGTGTCTAATACATCAGGCAGATGACCGCTGCATGCAGCTGGGAGGTGAGGGGTGTGGAGCGACATCTTGGGGTCTCTGGGGCTGCTCCTCTGGGAGAAAGGGCCACCCTCCTTGTTGTTGTTTGCAGAGAAAGGGACAGACTTGGGAAATCTGGCGCAGGGAGAGGGTGGACGATGGCCCCCAAGCAGCTTCTCTAGCATCACAGGCCTCCAGTCCACTCTGGGGAGCATCGCCCCAGGACCACAGCGTGGCTCTCGAGGTCCGACCTGCATTCTCCTCACATCCTTGTGATGCAACGATGTGTTCAAATGGTGCTGCTGCACGTCCGTGGGCATTTCTCTCTCCCGTCACCTCCCAGAGGCCTTCTGACCTCTCGTGTGGTTTCCAGGGGCCATTCCTGTCACTCATTGAAGAGCTTGCCCCACCCCCTGCCTCTCTGGGGCCTGATCCCAAGTTCTGCAGGCTGTGAGTGTGGCCCTTGATGGCCTTTGCCCTCTTCGTGGAGGGTGCGGTGAGGGTGGCAGAGTTTGCAAGGGAGCGGTGCCCCCTGTTGGGAATGGGATTGGACAAGCGAGTGGGCAAGAATCCCACCTGCACTCTTAGTGTCCTGAGGGTGGGAGGGCTCCTCTCAGGGCAGTCACCTCCGTTGGGGTGCAGCAAGGCCAATCACAGGAGCCTCTCCCTGTGGGCTCAGGGGGTGGCACCTGGGGGTGGGAGACACAGCCTGCATCTGGCTACGCCTTCTCCTGCCTCTCACAGCACTGTCAGCTGCTGCCGCCCTGTAATGGGTTGGTCCTGGTGGCGTTGGCTGGGCAATGACTACGCCTTCACTCGTGGCTGTGTGTCAGAGTGTCAGTTTGCTTGTCAGTTCTCAGGCCAGAGCTATGCCATGTTCTCATGTTATAATCTGTAGCTGTTTAGTTCTCTCCCTCCAGGCCCAGGTGCTGCCCAGGCCACCTATATCCATGGGAGCGAAGAATTCTTATCAACCCGTTCCGGCCGACCTTGACGTCCTCGCCTTCCCAGGCCTTCTAGACAGGACTAAGGGGGGAGGCTGGGAATGGGTGTTTGAAGTGTTGTAACTTTCATTTTGTGTGTCATTCTCAACAAAGCTTTCGTTCAGCCAAGGCTTTCCTAGTCCTTGGAATATGGCTACTTGTATCCTGAGTATTGTCGTTCAATAAACCTTTGAGCTTCTTGCAGAAGGGGGGAGACGAACTCTAGATAACTGGGATTCCATAGTCTGACACTTGTGTTTGCTAGGATTGGGTGGCTGGTCCAGCTCTCCCATGAAAATCTTTGGGAAGTTGATGAGTTGTGCTGCATTTACACTGACGCACGCCAGATGGGGCTTTAGGATTGGATTGTTATTGTTGCATTCATTAATCAAATGAATTAATCAAAGAAATAAAGGCAACAAAACAGGCTCCCAAGAGCTTCTACTCTTTATGTGTCAGAAAAAGAAGAAAAAGGAGAAAAACAATATAAAACACATAAATAAGATGGCGGCGCGGGGCAGGAGCTGTTTTGCTAGCTCCTACTCCTGCTGACCTCCTTTTAAATTTCTGTTTTATATCGTTCCCTGCTATTTTTATTATTTTTACCAGCAACAGTTGCCTTATTAGTAGCAGCTAATTCTACTAGTATTAGTTAACTTCGTAGCTGCTACCAATATTTTTTACTATTTTACTGCTTTTACCTGTACTCGTATTCCTCGCCCATAACGTGGAGTTGGAGGTACAGTGTGGAGAGGGATTAGAGAAGAACTGAGAGCAGGTCCACAAGTGACGCCTGACACAGGTTGGACACTGGTCAGCTTCCCTCAAGTTTTGATGGGAAATGTAGGCATCCTGGTCTCGCAGCTTCGCTCTCTGACTGCTGCCCAATGGACTTTTCAACTGTCACTTGTCCAACATTCCGCCAAGCTGCCTACATTTCCCGCCAAAACTTGAGGGAAGCTGGCAAGTGTCCAACCTGTGTCAGGCGTCACTTGTGGTCCCGCTCTGAGAAGAGCAACTAACAGAACAACAACAACAAGCCGGAGTGATTAGGCTGACTGTGGCGCAAACTGGGGGCAACGTCAGAATGAGGCTGAGCGAGGCCTTTCCCCTCCTGTCCCCCGAAGCTGTATGAGAGCAACCGGGGAAAGCAAAGACAAGTGAGAGCAGAGCCAAGTGAAATTGATTTACTTAACATTAGACTCTGCGTCCAAGCTGAGTATCGAACTGGGTTATCTGACGGCAAAAGCGTGCAACTGGGTCGAGCCGATTTCAGCCCCCCCCCCCATACACACGTAGAGCCGTGCATCCAAGCTGACCTCAGGCTGAGCTGGTAGCTAAGTTGTGTTGATGCAGACATCCGACCAGCGAGTTGAGCCAAGCCGATGCGGAAATCTGACGCCGAGTCAAGCTCAGCCAAGTGGTGAGGCGACCTGCTGCTGACTGCCCAGATCTGTCAGCTACCTGATTGCCCAGAAGCCAGGAGACTCGAAGCCCCTAGGTGTTTCTGGAGATTCGGGAGCTGGCATGCTGGAGGGTTGGAGCCGGATGACAGCATCCAGGAGAGGCGCCTGGTTGATTGATGCAGGGAGTGGAGAGGAGAGGAGAGAACATGTTACTTGGGTCGTTGGAACTGGGCTGCAAAGCGAAAGTCTAAGGAGAGTAATTTGGGGGAAATGTTGGGCTCGTGTGGTGGGCAGGGTCCATTGTCAGGCCCACCTGCTCCTGGAACAGCTGGCACTAGACTGCCTCTGAAGAACTATCAGAGGCGGACCTTGGAAATTCGGCTGCCTCATTGCCCCAGAGCTGGAACTGTGGATCGCTCTTCAAACTGGCTGAGGGATTGTGGATTTGTTAGCAGCTGCAAGCTGGAAATTTTGCTTGGGGCCATTGGAATTTTGTATTGGGAGATTGATTCATCTCTAGAGGTTGAAGATGTGGGGATTTGAAGGACTTCCTTGCAGCGGCTTGTCTCTTTTCTCCACGGTCGGGGACAGAGAGTGGTGCTGGGGGAGAGGTTATCAGCATGCCAACCATTGGTATGCTGCGTCCCACAGGGGGTGTTTCTCTCCCCTTTGTTGCTCAATCTTTAGATGCACCCTCTCGCCCAGCTGGCACGGAGGTTCAGACTGGGTTGCCATCAGTATGCAACCCAGTCTGAAGCCCCAGTTGTATCTGTTGATGGACAGCCGGCCTGGCTCTGCTCCCTATGCACTAATTAGAGTGTTGGGTGAAGCAAAGCAAACGGAAGTTGAACCCCACAAAGACAGAGGTCCTGTACTTGGGCCGTGTGGGAGTAGATGTGGGTATTCAGCTCCTGGCCTTTGACGGGGCACCACTTGTGCCCATCTCATCGGTCCAGAGTCTTGGCATGATGCTGGATTCCTCCTCGTCTATGGAGGCCCGGGTCATGGCAGCAGCCCGTACTGCCTTTTTCCACCTCCAACCACTCAGGCAGCTGGCCCCCTATATCTCAACCTGTGACCTAGCGACAGTGATCCATGCAATGGCCACCTCTAGATTGGATTGCTGTAACTTGCTCTACGCAGGGCTTCCCTTGGGTTTGACCTGGAAATGGCAGCGGGTCCAAAATGCTGCTGCTCGTGTCCTGACAGGAATTTCATTCAGGACATATGTGACCCCCTCCTCTGCAGCAGCTACATTGGCTCCCCGTGGAGTTCTGGATCAGGTCCAAGGTTTTGGTCTTGACCTATAAAGCTCTAAATGGACTGGGATCAGCATACCTGAGGGACCGCCTCTCCCCGCATGCACCCCGGAGAGCCCTTAGATTGGCAAGTAAACATCTACTAGTGGTCCCTGGCCCCAGGGAGGCTCGGTTGGCCTTGACTAGGGCCAGGGCATTTGCCGTCCTGGCTCTGACCTGGTAGAACTCTCTGTCGGAAGACACTTGGGCCCGCCAAAACAGTATATCTTTTCAGTGGGCCGGTAAGACGGAGATGTTCCACCAGGCATATGGTTGAGGCCAGTATTTGGATCCATTCTAAGTAGCCTCCCTGCCGGTCTCCTACTACTGGGGGGAACTATATTGTCTATCTGCCCCCCATGTGCCAGGGAGTTAGAGTTTACCAGCCACACCTCTGCCCTCTTTCCCCCCTGTGTGTATGGTGTGCAGGGAAAGGGGAGTGGCACCCCACTTGGGATACTGAAATGTATGCTGCTATATTAAGATGTGAATTTATTGTTTGACTGTTTTATCTGTTTAACTCTGTTATCTATCTATTGCTGTAACCCACCCTGAGCTCGCTTGTGGGGAGGGCGGGCTAGAAATGTAATCAATCAATCAATCATAAACGAAGCTAGAACTGTAGAATGTGTAACCAACCCGACTGATCAATGCAGAGTATATCCCAGAGGTTGGAACTAAAAATCATGGAGCGGGAAGGGACATAAGGTCACCTAGTACCACCCCCTGCAGAATTCAGGAAACTCACAGCAACTCCCCACACCCCAGGGACCCCTGCGCAATGCCCTGAGGCAGGCACAAACCCTCAAGAATCCCTGGCAAGCCTGGCTTAAAACTCCTTCCTGACTCCAGAGTGGCAATTACCGCGGGCACATAAGGAAGCTTCACAGGAGCTGAGTCCTTGCTCATGCCTTCCTGCCTTCCCTCTCGGTTCATACAGAGTCATCGAATCAGCACTGCTGACAAATGGCCAACTCACCTCTGATTAAATCCTCTAATGAAGGAAAGCCCACAATCTCCGAAGGAGGCCTGTTCCACTGAGGAACCAGTCTAAATGTCAGGACGTTCTTTCTATGTTTAGCAGAAAACTATTTGGGTTTAATGTTAACCTGTTGCTTCTGGTCCAATCCTATCGGGAGCAGTAGAAAACAACTCCACACAATCCTGTTTGTGACAGCCCTTCAAATTGTTGAAGATAGCTATCATATCAACTCTCTGTTGTCTCCTATCCGGACTAAACATATCCAACCCCTTCCAATATTCTTTGTACGAGTTGGTTTCCAGACCCTCACCATCTCTGTGGCCTTCCTTGGGATACGTTCCAGCTTGTCAACATCCTTTTAAAACTGTGGTGCCCCAAACTGAACACAATGCTCCCAAGTGAGTTGTAACCAGAGCAGACCAAAGCGAAACCATCACTTCACCTGATCTGGACACTATACTTCTGTTGATGCCACCCATAGTCACGTTTGGATATGGGACGCCAGTGGTGTACTGGTTAGGGTGTCAAACTAGGATCTGGGAATTTGAGGTTTGATACCCCCACTCTGCCATGGAAGCTCACTAGTTGACCGTCAGCTTACTAGTTAACACACTCTCAGCCTATCCTATCTCACAGGGCTGTTGTGATGATAAAATGATGATAAAATGTAGGAAATGAGGAAAATGAAAGTTCCTTTGGGCCCCCACTGGGGAGAAGGGAGGTGTATAAACAAAACAAAAGTACAAAAAAAATATCCCTTTTTAGCTGCTATATCACACAGCTGGACTCCTGCTCAGTGTATGGTCTACTACGTTCACTAGATCCTTTCCACACGTACTGCTACCAAGAGAAGACTCATCCACCCTATAATTATGTATTTGATTTTTTCCCTACCTAGATACAGAATGTTACACCTTTTCTGTTGAAATTCATTTCATTATTTTTAGTTTTCCAGCCTCCCCAACCAATTTTTTGCCATCATTACCAAGGATAGTTGCTGTAGTAAGGAGGAGAGATGAGATTCAGCAAAAAGCTGAAAATCCCATGTACTGTGACCTCACAAGTGTCTTACTTAAGAGTCTTATCACCCCTTGCAGGAAACTACATGTGGCTGATATATCAATGGAATTTTCTCCAAGGCCTCTTCACAGGAGATATTCCCCAAGAACAACGGACTTCATTTCTGACTTCTTCACTGATACTTATCACTGGTTTTGTATTTGGTTTACTTTCTATCTAACACTGCACCAAGAGGATTTGCATAACTACTTAAAACTATCATAGACTCTGGTACCAAGGCCTGCAACAAACCAAGATGCCAACTTTGCTCTCATATAGATCCGAGCAACACCATCAGTGAACCAACAACATCAGCCGTACCCTCTCGGGTTCATACTCCTGCTCATCCTCCCATGTGATTTACACCACCACGTACCACCCTGCCCCTCCACTCTCTACATTGGACAAACTGGCCAGTCTCTTTGACAAAGAATTAATGGACATAAGTCTGACATCAGAAACCAAAATATTCAAAAACCGGTGGGGGATCATTTTAACCTTCCAGGACATTCAGTTGCTGACCTAAAAGTAGCAGTTATCCTGCAGAGGAATTTCTAAGGGAGATTAGAAAGCGAGACCGCTCAATTGCAACTGATAACAAAGCTCAAGACAATGCATCCACCTGGACTGAATCAAGACTTAGGCTTCCGGTCTCATTACCAATGCTAACTTCTCCACACTGACTACCCCTTTGCATACCCCACCCTATTCAATCATGCCTGCCATTGTTATCCACCGGCTATTATCATTAGGATTCTATCATCACTCCACTCTCCAAGATGTAAGAAAGGACAGATGGACTCACATTCTAGTTGTATCTGAGGAAGTGAGCTGTGGCTCACAAAAGCTCATAGCCTACCAGAAATTTTGTTAGTCTTATAGGTGTTATTGGACTCTTGTTATTTTCTTATGTAATCATATTCCTTTACACTTAAAAACCCCCACACAAAACATAATTTCATTCAATCAAGTAGAGTCGCCATTCACTTCATTCCTACGGACAATCCCCATTCATCTGTGATGCAAGCAAAGCTGAATACCTTTAACTCAGAGAGAGCCGTCCCGTTGGGGATACGGCTGCTCCCGGACCCCAGACCTTGTAGTGGGGAGTGGGAGAGCAGTGGGCTTTGAAGCAGCCTGACACCCCGTCTGCTTTGCATTCAGTGTCGGGGGTTGGGGGAGGAAGACTCTACGGGAACGGGTGTCCATTTGCCCCCCTCTCTTTTGATACTCAGCAAAGGAGACAATATTAAATGATTTTCAACATGTTGAAAGTTTACTTTAATTGTTTAAACATATTGTACGTGTAATGTGGTAAACAATACTACTATAGTCATGAAACGGAACATTTCTGTAACAAAGGAAAGCATATACATCACAAATTAATTTATCGTTCACGAAGGTCACTCCATAGTGACTCCAGAGGGCACTGGTGGGTTACACAGACTGCAGATCCTTCCGGCCTCCTTGCTACTCTTACGAAGCAAGTCGCAAGGCACTGCGGCCTTGGTGGCAAAAGCCCTAGTTCAATTCACACCTGGATGCCTTACACCTAGATGGGGGGGAAGCCAAAATTAAACTGAAGGTTAGATTTGCTGGGTCCCCTCTGGCAACCAGTAGGAGGGCAGGCGGCAGCAGATACTCACCCCTGTTGCTTTTGGCGTGTTCTTCAGTGTACACACATGCCTGCCAATGACATAACTTCCAGTGTGACCAGAAGCGACATCTTCATGCCATCACACTCAAACATCGTGTTCTTGCTGCGTTTGGGGCTGATTCTTCAAGAACTGGCCCTGGTGCAATGTTGCCTCTTCCAGTCACACTGGAAGTGATGTCACTGGGAGAAGCACAGCAGCCATTTCTCCAGCCTGCTTGCTGATGGTTGGCAATTTCCAGGTGGCTGGCCTCCTCCCAGTCATTGCCAGCAGTTGGCAGGCAGAAATCCCTAAGAGATTGTCCACCACTAGCAGACACCTGGGGACCCTCCTGAACGCCGAGGCAAACTGTGCAGGTACAGGCGGAATTCGTTTTTGTAATACTCCATAGTATTATAAAAATGCCGGGGGAGCAGTCATCGGCTACACAAGTTGGAGGACACAAGAGGATGGGAAGAACTTCGCTATACCCCGGACTGCTTCTGGGATGGCTGTGACAACTGATCAACACTGCATGTGTAAATATGCCGCGACTGTAGCTTTAAACTGCTGTCTGAGTTGAGACCACCGGTATGTTTGATATTCCAATATATGGTTCTGGAGTGTAATCCTGAGCTTCTTACTTACTACTTACTTGCTTGGTAGAAAATGTCTGGCAAATTTACTGTTCAAGTGAAGACGGGAGCTGGTAGATATGGGAATGGGACTTACCAGAAATGACCAGCATCGAGCAGTAATGGTCACTGCTTATCCAACCTCTCTAGAATTCCACCTGCTGACAATGGGGCCACTTCCACCCCTACACTAATCCTGTGCAATATCAAATGTTAGGAACAAGTTTGCATACATTGCTGGGATGTAGCAGGATGAGAACATAGAAGTGGCTTGCCTAACAGAGACGTGGCTGCAGGAAAATGACAAGGTGTGTCTGTCCCAACTAACTCCCCCTGGCTATGCGGGCGGTCCTACTCCAATCTCGCTATAGTAGCCGGGGAGGAGGGGTTGCTCTTATCCTTCGTGAGTCCTTCAGCTTCCGCAGATCTCCAGTACAAGCTATGGCTGGTCTTCACTGCCTGTTCCTGTCTCTGGGAATTAAAGATAGACTGGGGGTATCCTGCTTGTGTAGAGACCACCCAGCTCCCCCATAAGCCCCCTTTCTGAGTTGGCAGAGCTGCTGGCAGACACGGTGTTGGAGACCCCTAGACTTACTGTTCTGAGGGGCTTCAACATCCATGCTGAGTGTTCAGAGTCAGGCCTGGTAACCCTGGGCCTCTCCCAAATAGTGTCAGGCCCCACACATGAAAGAGGCCACACACTAGACTGAATAATTTGCACGGAGCCTTTGAGGGAAAACCTGGTTTCAGCGTTGCAGATTCAGCCTGAACCACGGCCAGACCATCATCTACTGAGGGAAAAAGTGAGTATAGCCCCAGCACCTCACAAAATGGGGGCCCCAGTTAAAATGATTCACCCACAAAGGCTCATGGGCCCAAAACGCCTTGGGGGATTTTAGAATCCCAGACACATGCCCCATGGTAGCTGCTGTAGGAGTGTGGAATGCAAAGCTCCTTGAAGCTATTGACACCATTGCTCCTTGTTGACTGCTCCGACCCTTGGGATGGACGCCAGCCCCATGGTTTACCACAGAGCCGGCTGACTTAAAGAGGGTTGGAAGATGTCTAGAAAGACTCTGGTGAAAAAGTCATGCGGAAACAGATACAGCATGCTACAGAACCCACTGGAATATCTATGAAGGGGAAGTGAAAGCGGCAAAGAAGCATTATTTCTCTCACCACCATCCCAATTGTTTAAGATATCCAGTCACCAGTCCTAACCCCTAAATCTGATTCTTTACAGTTACAAGAACAGACAATTAGCTGCAAGGCCTTTGCTAAGTTTTTCGCTGATAATAGCACGAATACGCTCTGATCTAGATGCTACGAGTTATACTGGATCAGCAGCACTATTACTAGAAAAAGAAGTTAAGGCAGTGGCAAAAAATGCTTTCTAAAACCTCACTCTAGCCTGGAAGATGGCTTCTTATCTCGACACAGCCGACCTGGTCACCTGGCTCCATGCTTGACTATTGTAATGCACTATACATTGGTCTCCCATCTAAGTTAACTAGGAGGCTCCAGTTGGTGCAAAATGCTGCAGCTCGACTGTTAGCAGGAGCGAGCAGGAGCATGAACATCACTCCCATCCTACAGTCGCTCCATTGGCTACCTATCAGTTACCGTGCTCAATTCAAGATATTGGTTATTACATACAAGGCTCTTCATAGCTTTGGCTTGGCATACCTATGGGACCGCCTCCCTCCCTATGTCCCTCCACGGCAGCTTTGCTCATCTGAACAGGTGAAGTCAGCAGCATCCCATACCTGGGCTTTCTCTGTGGTGGCCCCTATCCTGTGGAACAACCTGCCCACGTTCCTGGCTTTCCACAAACGATCCAAAACCAAACTGTTCAAAAAGGCTTTTTACTCAAATAGGAGGGCTGTATGGTAAGGATGGGGTCTCAGATGCTTTGCTAATGAGTTAGGGACCATAGACTTCACCACTACGTTGCCTTACATATTATCTGTTGCTTTAAATATGTACTACCTGTGCGCCATGTTGTCTAATGTCAGTCCTAGAACTGATTATGTTCTGTTTCAGTATTTCTTCTACTCTGTATTGGATTCTTGCTAATGTTATGTCTTTTCAAACTTGTATTTATTTATCCACTGGCATTGTTTATTGAAATGTCCTTGATACTGTATGGAAATGTACTTGATACTTGATACATACTGATTGTACTAATCTCATACTGTGTAATCCGCCTTGAATCTCAGTGAGAAAGGTAAACTATAAATGACATAAATAAGTAAATAAATTTGAAAGAAGATAGAAAGGCGAGAGTGAACCCACAGAATGAAGTAGGAATCTACTCGCTCCTAACCTGGTGGCTCATGGTGGCCACAGAAGCCACCCGAGGGACCAGCCACAGCAAAGGCAGGGAGTTTGACCTCCTCTGGGACTCTTCAGGTATCTGGAAAAACAGGATTTTGTAAAATGGCCTGACAAGGACAAAGGGTGTTGTAGGCAGCCCAGGTTCGAGCCTGCTGGGGGAATTTGCCTCAGTCATACATCCTCTCAGCCTAAACTACCTCACAGGGTTGTTGTGAGGGTAAAATGGAGGTGAGGAGAAGGATGTAAGGTGCTTTGGGTCCCCTCCAGGAAAGAAAGGGGGGTATAAATGAAGCAAGCTAGCAAGCAAATAAATTCTGGGAGAAGTTACTTGAAGGGGGGAAACAGCGGGGAGAATTAATCTACTCAAGTCTCTGAGAACACAAGAAATCCTCAAGGGGGAGATTTGGAAGAGAAGATTCACATTATCCTGCCCTTCCATGATTCTTCGCACGCCCCAACTTGTAATTCCACCTTCAAGTAGTCAAAATTTCCCAGTTCTGACCTGTCCAGCCCCTGCCGCTTCGGCCATCTGCCACCATCTCTCCTTTGCTCATTTGATGTACCTGACCCTCTGCTTGAAATTGGCGGTGGTGGAGAGATGCTCTCAAGTCATAGCTGACTGATGGCGACCCCCGGCAGGGTTTTCATGGCAAGAGACTAAGAGAGGTGGTTGGCCATTGCCTGCCTCTGCAACCCCAGTCTTCTGTGGAGGTCTCCCATCCAATTACTAACCAAGGCCGACCCTGCTTAGCTTCTGAGATCTGATGAGATCGGGCTTGCCTGGGCTAGCCAAGCCAGAGCCTGCTTGAAATTGCTCCATAGCATATTGATCTGAGATGAAACCAAAACGAGCCCCATAGCCTTAGCCTTGAAAACTGACGTCAAGATGAATTCTCCTGGCCTGCCTCAGCTCTTGGGCTTGGTCCTGTGCCTACAGAGATGACAGTTCCCTGAAATTCTGCGGATGTAGGAATTACTGGATGCAACTATGCAGATCCCCCTGAAGAAGCATGGAAGAAACATATAAGGGCAGAACATGAAATAAAAACTATATTCCCTACTGCACAATGGCAAGGGATTTGCTCTGTTCTTTTGCTTAGGCTATGGTAACGGCCAAAGACTGACCACTGAACTATGCAACTAAACATAAATGAGTGTCTCTGGTGGTGGTGACAGATGTTTATCTGAGAGGTAGGTCAAGGTAGTCCCCTGTGCAAGCACCCAGTCATTCCTGGCCCATGGAGGGATGTTGCATCATGACGTTTTCTCGACAGATTTTGCCATTGCCTTCCCCGTTATCTGAGTGACTCTGTGACAAAATAATCAGAAATGAGGACTTTGCCCTCTAGGTGGTTATGCAAGATTAAGCATTCAGTTTATCTCACTATAATTTTATATTTCAATTTATAAACTGCCCATCCTCAGGGGCTCTGGGCAGTGAACAAGTTAAAATCAATAAAAAAAGAAGAAAACAACCATTCTAAAATCAACATACAATAAACAATAATGAAATAAATTAACCAGGTGCAATGGTGGGGAGAACCCCCCACCCACCCCAAAGGTGGGAGGCCTTCAACCACCAAACACCTGGCGGAACAGCTGTCTTACAGGCCCGGCGAAACGATAGTATGTCCTGCTGGGCCCGGGTCTCCATTGACAGAGCGTTCCACCAGGCTACAAGAAAATGTCCTTATTGGCATATACCGATATTACTGTAAGTACTCCATCTAATACTTTAGAATGTATTAAATACCAGGTAAACTGCTGGGGTTTTTTTGGTATGGTTGCACTCAAGAGTTATTTTTTTGTTAAAGTTGTATTTTATTAATTGTTAAAAAGTTTAAAAGAGAAAAAAAGTTATTTCTTAAAATTTTGTGAAAGTTGCTTTCTAAGCCCCATAGAACCCATGAAAAGAGGTTACATAAGCTTCCATGAATCAGAGCTCACTTCATAAGATGCACAGAGTGTATACCTGTTTGAAATATTTATACTCCAAGCTGTATACAATATAAAGGTTGGGAGGGAGCTGTTACAAAACAGACCAGATGAAAACAATATCCAGTCAGAAACACAATCAATTCACTTGGAGCAGATGAGAACCACTCCCAGCGGGATAGATCGGAATCTCATATAGGGTGAGCCAAGATATGCAGATACATGATATGCAAATCCAAGTACAAAAGTATAATAAAACTTAGCAGAACTAATTAATGTCTATGGGGGGTGAGATGAGCTGGTAGGAATGGCAGTAAAGGGGACTGCATTTTGAATAAATATTTCCAGGAATTTCTCTTGGACTTCCATTTGTGAATCTGTTCCTTGTTAATCTATCATGTAAACAAAGAAGCCGTCTTTTACAGTATTCCTATCATGGCCATCAAAGGAGCTCAGCTCTTTAGCACGGGGACAGACTTGGCATCTATCCCAACAGCTCTAACTTTGCACGTCTGTAGGATGGCTGGCTGAAAAAAAGGAATTAAAGTAGTGACGCAGCCCAGGAAGAATTAGAAGTGCTCACAGCACAATTTTCATCGTGCCACATGAAATGTTTTCTTCTAACTAAAAAAGAGTCTTTTTGTAAATGAATAATAACAAGATGTCATCAACAGCACAGTAAGCACCCAGAGAAAAGTTGGAAGCATGAATACACGGATTCTTTGGCAAGATGAGTTGGTTTCTCTAAGTACTAAAAAAGCAATCCTAAAACCACATTCTTGGGAGTAAGCCCCATTGAATAGACCTGATTAGGATTCTAAGTAGACCTGCTTGGGATAGCTCTCAAAGTTTTACTCAGATACTTTTCTATGCCAGCACATTTTCATAAACATGGCTGCAGGATTGTGATCTAAACCTCTATGGAACATACATGCTTTTAAGAATAGCAGGAACAGGACTACTCTTTTGAGCAATGGGTCAGATCTCTCCGAGCAGCGGGTGCCACTAGAAAATGGCTGCACTGCAGGCAGGGCCAATCAAAAGGGTTGATTTGCTGGCCACAGCCTCTTGCTTCCTGGGCATCCTGTAGATGATATCAAGATGATGTCTCCTGGGTTCTCCTGAAATATCACTTGTACTGAAGAGGCAGAAGAAAAATGGGACTGACTTTTTGCTCTTAGGAAGAGATGTTGTTAGGTTTGCATTTACAAAGAAAGAGAACTGATTTCTCCCTGTGCAGCCATAGGGAGAGGTTTCCACGCCTGGAGACATCAGAAAGTACCCAAGCCAACGGTTCATGGCTGTGCAACACCCACCTGGGATAATCTCAGTGCTTTGCCAGTCAGTCAGCTGCATTTTTCTATCCAATGTAAGATCCTTTGAATTGTATCCCAAGACTCACAAAGCAATTCGGCATCAGGAAATATAGTCCAGTGCCACGTTGGGGATCGCTTCTGTACAGTGAAGCCTAAGTAGGGATCCCAGGTGGGGGCAGAGACCCTCCGCTTCCACCCTCCACCTCCAACTCCACGTATCTGGCCAGTGGGAGAGAAAGGTGTGAGAATGGGACTCTTGGGTGCGCTCTCGGGGCAGCACGACAACATCACTTCCCGGTAGTGACATCATCGTGTCACCCTGAGAGCGCTCTCCTATTTCACAGCAGGCCGATTTGGGCCCCATTCAGCTCATTCAGGGCCCAAGCCATCCCGCTGCAAAGTGCATCTGTGCCTCTGGGCCTGCTTAATGACATCACTTCAAGGAGGACACCCAGGGTGACATGAAGAAGATGAGGGCTGGGTCTCCCCCCTTCCACCAGGGGGGTAAGGGGACCTGGCAGCCCTAGGCCTAAGCCATTCCCCGCTGCTTCCAAGGACTCACATCTCTCCCGCGTTTTCAGACCAGGCCTTTTTCTGCAGAAGACCAGCACATTGCAATCGCCTACCTTCCCTTCCCACTTCTGGTGAATGGAGCAGAGTTGGCATTGACAGACAGGTGCTCAGGGAGGTACTCGTGGTCGGCAGGGACCCAGCCCATGCCATATGAAATGCAGGTTGGTCTCGTGTCCAAGAGACCAATCTATCTGTTGCATCTACTTTGCCAGTTCTTTCCTTTCTCAAACTCAGCTGACCAGCCATGCTAATCTATGCTTTTGTACCCTTGTGATTGGGTTACTGTAATGTGCTCTTTGTTGGAGCTACGAAATAAAAACTGCAGTTAGTTCAAAATGCAGCAGCCTGATAATTGGCATTTTAGCCAATGGGAACATATCTGGCCTATTTTACAACAGCTAAACTGGCTGCCAACTCATTTCCAAGTTCAATTCAAGGTACTGGTTATTATGACTTTTAAGTCCTTCGTGGCTTAGGTCCAACAAGGACCGTCTCTCTCCCCAGATGTCCACGAGTGCCAATTACAGTCTTCCAGTTGCCGCCTACTGACTGTTCCTGTGTTTAAGTTAACCCAACCTGGCATGGACAGGGAGGGAGGGAGAAGGGGCGCAAGGGTGGGTGCTAGGGTTGCCAGGTCCCCTTACCCTCCTGGTGGGAGGGGGGAGACACCCGGCTCTTACCTCCTTTGGGTATGCAGCTGTGTGACGACATCATTTCCGGTGATGTCACCATGCAGGCACAGAAGTGCTCCTGTGCTTCTCAGCAGGCCTATTTGGACCTCAAATGGGCTCAATTCAGCCCGTTTGGGGCCCAAATCAGCCTGTGGCAAAGTGCAGGACTGCTCTCGGAGTGGTGCAATGATGTCAGGGACGTCACCATGCCGCCTCGGGAGTGCGCTCGGGAGGCCTGTTCCTGTGCCTTCTTCCCCCACCGGCCAAGTAAGTGGAGGCAGGGAGTGGAGGGTGAAAGAGGGGGATCCCCGGCCCCCACCGGGGGAGTGGGATCCCTAGTGGGTGCTCTACTCCTTGTATTGTCCTCCTCAGCGCTCTCTTCGTGTGCATGCCTCCATTCCCTGCAGCAATGACATCACTTCCAGAAATGACATCGTTGTGTGGGAGGCAGGAGCATGTACACGTTTTGCACCAGGGCTGGTTCCTTATGAATTAGCCCAAAAAGCAGCAGGGAGCAGAGGCTTGTATACCCATTTGCCCGGGTTGCCTACTGCGGGCAGGTGATCACCAGACGGCTTGCCTCCTCCCATCAATCACCAGCAATTGGCGGGCAGGCGTGCAAATATTCAGGAGTTTGCCTGCCACTGGAAGACCCCTGGCGGCAACCCTAACCGGAGCCCCTGATTTAAGCCCCCAAATAATTAACAATTACTTTCACACTTCCCGTCCCCTCCCCACATCTTTCTAATTCATAAACACAATGGCATCCATGACTGGAATGTAAAATAATTCAAATTAGAACAATAGAACTCTTCAAGAATTGTAATTGGTTTCTTTTGACCTTCCCTCCCAGAAAAGAACCTTCTCAGATTAGTAAGCAATCATATAAAGCACATCCACCCAAATATCACACTGTTCATACCTAGAAAATCCCTAGAGTATTATGGGAGGGGCATTGATGTGATGAGCAAAGACGGCAGTGATAGGAAAGGTACCCTGCCAAGTGGCAAGAGGCCATCCCGTGGAGCATCTGCCCCCGTCCCGTTCATCACAGTCATCACGTGCATTACAAGTTACCACCACCCAATTTTACCTTTAGTGAAATCACAGGGGTATGGCAGGGGCCCTGCCTGTGTGAAGAAGTCAAAAGGCACAGCCAAACAGTATAATTAAGATGTAATGTAAAATCTCCTTGTGTGTTTATAAGTATAATGTAAACTTCCCAGTACATTTCAAGATTCTTCCTTAGTGGGATCGATAAATATATGGGAAATGATACAACCTGAAGAAATACATTAAAATATCACCACCACAGAATAATTTAAAAAGAGTCCAGTAGCACCTTTAAGACTAACCAATTTTATTGTAGCATAAGCTTTTGAGAATCAAGTTCTCTTCGTCAGATGCATGATCCAAACTGGTCAAATACAGAAGAGGAGGGGAGATAGGGGAGAGAAGGAGACATATATCAGAAGGGGACAGGATGCAATTAGCGGGGAGGCAACCAAAACATTCCTTTGCTAGTAATAATTTAAAAATTTAATTTAATTTGCACCTTTTGTCTTCTTCGGTATTTATGGTTCTCCTCATCTTTCCTTTGGTTCCTGCTTGGTGGAAAGAATTCCAAGGCTCCCCCTCAGGCAAAACATCTGAGGAATGCCAAGGGAAACCCAAAGTGTTTCGATAAGGCTAGTGAAATTTCTCCAGGCTCCTGCATATCACATGCTGCGGCTGGCAAACTAGAAGCATCCCTTCACGCTCAAAGAAAGGAATCGAACAAGTTGTTTACAAGGCATTTTTTTTCCCGACAAGGTCATGCCAGGGTCCAATCTATATCAGCAGATGAAATTGCTATTTCTTGCAAAGCTCTAAAAGCAGTTTGGGGTGCTGATGTTACAAAACATAGCTTTCTAGCTGAGAGTAACTTTTTGATGCATATGAATATTGTAATCAGCACAGGAAGGGGCTTATACCCCAGCTTCAGTTGCCTGGAGGGGACTTTGCCACTAGGTGCCCAGAACGAGCTGGCTGGGTTTAAAGGTCCCTTTCTGTGCCACTGCACTGCGGCATGGAAAGGGGCATTTAAACCTTGGCTTCCGCTGCCTGGCCAGGCACTTGATGCGAGCCGGATGGGTTTAAATGCCCCTTTCCATGCCACTGTGGCATGGAAAGGGGAATTTAAACCCTGGCTTTTCAGCTGCCTGGCGGGGACTTCCCCACCAGGCACCTGAAGCAAACCAGCTGGGCACTGCTAAAGAGCCTGACTCCGTGAGCTGCCAGTGGGAGGAAACAGGATGAGGTGGGCGGGGCCACCAGACACGTGATCTCTTTGGAGAACTGCCAGAATGTCATTCCCCCACATTCCAGCTGAAAAAAAGTCCTGATTGTAATACAGTTTACCAATACTTGCAAACCAATGTCACATGGAGTCAGTTTGGCCATCTTATTGCAAGTAGATGTGCTCAAACACCCGGTGGTTTGGTTCATATTCTGCTTGCCAGTCACAAGAAGAGAGCCAATTTTTCATTGAGCTGTTAGGTTGTTTGTGGGCAGCTTGAGCCTGTTCAGTAGGCTACTTTCGACATATTCAAACAGGACTGTACAGGGCAATCAGCAGCTTTTCATGCATGTGCAGTCTTATAGAGCCCAAGGGGAGTTCTAATTTTCCCTACCCTGCGGACCACTCAGCAGCCAGTTATTTAAATAAAGAGAGAGCTAACCTCTTGGTCAACCAGTGATTATGACTAAACACTGTTCATCTGCTTCTACAGCTTCAGATTTCCTCTTCTTCCTGTGAGGGCCTTCCTTGCTAGGGGACAGCCTGCCTCCTCCTCCTCCCCCCATGCCCGGCGGGGCCCAGGCCAGGCAGGTGCAGGTGGCGCTGAGGTGGGCAGAGGGCACGCACTCGTGCTGCAGGCGGCTGCTGGGTGTCTCCCACACACAGAGCCACCTGCCGGCCCGGAGAGGGCCAGCAAGCGCCGCTCATTGGGAAAGAAGGCACAGGGGGTCCCCACCACAAAGGCGGTGACGGTCGCTGCTGAGGCCGATGCCTCTCACTCACCGCCGCACACTGCAACTCCCACTCCTGCCGTCGCCAAGGTGCTCCTGACTTCTGTTTTAACTGAGCTTGTATATAAGTTTAGAGATGATCCAGAGAGAAGTTCATGTTTGCAAGGGTAAGGATTTAAAAACAAAATAACGAAAGGAAGGACAGATGCGTGTGAATATGTAACACAAAGCCTATACATTTATTATGAATTTTTAATCTTAGGGGCAGAAATAAGGTTGCTATTAGTTCAGTTAAGGTTAATCAGTATAAACAATTTATAAGAACAAGGTTAGGTAACAGTTTTGAGCCATTCACCAATTAAATGTACAGTTATATTTGTCTATAATTGGAGCTGTTGCAACCAAATAGTGACTGAACAGTGTGTTTTATAGCAAGGTCTACCATTTGGTGTTTATCTATGTCAGTGTTATTTACTTATTTCACTTATACCCCAATGAGGACCTAAAGTGGCTTGGGGTATAATCTGAATAAAAATAAATAAATACATTTCCCCCTTCTCTGTTTTATCCTCACAACAGCCCTGTGAGGTAGGTTAGGCAGAGTGTGCGTGACTGGATCAAGGTTCCACGGCAGAGTTGCTATTCAAACTCAGGTCTCCCAGATCCTAGACCAACACACCAACCATCCCTTCACACTGTACCAGAGGAAGCTGCCATATTGGCTGGAACATAACTGCAGGATCCCACCCATTACCTATCAAGTGTCTACACAGTCCCTCGGGCCAGTGAGGTTTTGCCTCTAGTCTGTTGAACAGGCAGCAAGTCAGTGCAGGAGAGGGAGGCAGAAGACCGGACTTTATGACATAGGGCCACAGTCAGACCTAGTTGTACCTCTGATTGGGTGTGCCACAAATCCCTCCCGCCTTTCCCATTTCTGGCACTTGAGCTGCAAACTGGTCACTCAGTGGAGCAGACCCTTCCAACGCCATGGAGATTTTTTGAAAGGCAGAAGTACTTCCTGCCTCCCACGTGCTTACACTAGGTTCTTGCGCTCCCTTTCCAGCAGAGGAAGGACTGATTGAACAAGATGTCCTGTGGGATGAACCATCCTATCTGCCAAGAGATTTCCTAGAGGGAAGGGAAAGGATGGATCACTGGTAAAAAATTCCACAGGTAAAAATTATTAATTTATTTGGATATTTATGCTCCACTTTTCCCACCAGTGAGAATCCCAGGCAGTTTTCATTGTCCTCCTCTCCTCCAGTTTATCCTCACAACAACTCTGTGAGGTTGGTAAGGTTGAGAATGTCCGAATGCCCCGAAGTCATCCAGTGAACTTCCACGACAGAGTAGGGATTCGAACCTGGGTCTCCCAGATTCTAGTCACTATGCTACTTTTCTAACAATGGAATCCTATGCAGAGCGACTCCATTCTAAATCTGCTGATTCCCATGGCATCAGACTGCACAGCATTGAACTGTAGATGTTGTCAGGAACCATTAGAAATTTAACATACAACACAACACACACACACGTACATACATACATACATACATACATATATAAAAAATATTATTATTATTATTATTATTGAGCATGGCCCTCCCAAGGCACTGCAGAGGGTCTCAGCGCTGCACTGAGCTTTCCCGCAGCGGAGGCGGGCTCCTCCGCAACAACAGGCTCCTCTCCGGCAGCAGCGGGCTCCTGGGAAGCCCCAAGGCAGCGGGAAGGCCCAGCACTGCGCAGTCACTCTGGGCCTTTCCAGGTCTCTGAAGGCCCTGAGGAGGCAGTGGGAAGGCATATTGTTTTGCCCCGACTCGCTTCTTATCCCTGAGTACTGCGCCTGCACAGAGATAAGAAGTGAGTCTTCAGGAACACGGTTTGCCCATTATATAGTAGGATAAGTGTCAGTTCCTGGCAGGTAGATCCTTCAGCCCCTCTCCAGTGAGCACACATGGGTTCCAACAGAAAAGGCTTTATTCAGGATTTTACAGTTCAGGTCTGAACTCCATCATGGAGCTTGGTAGAAGTGACAATTCAAAACAACAGGCCAATATAGTTTTCCCACGTTCCAGCAACGGTTACGTTTTGGTGCACAGGGTTACACTGGTTCTGTGAGAACCCATTATAGTTATGGCTAAAGAGAGAGTACACAATAATGAATTCCCAGCATCTGGGCAAAGTAACAAAGGCAAGCGTCTGGAATCTCCAAGGTTGTTTCTAGCTCGGAGATGCATAGTTCTGTAAGATAACATGAGGCCCATCCTGGCTTGAGGAATAACAGTTATAATATGACAAGAATATGGCTACTGAGAGAATATAGCAGGTTAGACATCAGACATTCAATGTACTGTGGCATCAGCGGCAGAACAAACAAACATGGCATGGATATACAGAGACGTGACATTCTGCCCCTCCAAAGATACTCTCCTCTCTCCTCACAGGGGTCCAGGCTTGTCAGGATACAGTTCATGGAACTTCTTGATGAGCCTGGGGGCTTTCATGTCAGAGCTTTTAATCCATTCCTGGTAAGCAGGGTCAAAGTCTTTCCATCTTACCAGGTAAAACAACCGATTGTGCTTGATTTTAGAGTCCAAGATGCTTTCTATTTCATGATGTACTTGGCCATCCACTAGAATAGGATGAGGGGCTTCCCTTTCAGGATGCCATTTGTCAGGTGGGGGAGCCTTCTTTAAAAGACTGAAGTGGAAGACTGGGTGGGTTTGACGTAGGTTCTTTGGTAATTCCTCCTCTGCGGTCACCTCATTGATCAGTTTTTTCACAAGAAAGGGCCCTAAGAACTTCCAGCCGAGTTTTTTACTAGGTTTCTCCACCCTCAGGTTTTTGGTGGAAATGTACACAAATGTACACAAAGTATCCTGGTTGCAGCTTCCAAGGAGAAGAGCTTTTCCTATCAGCAAAATATTTATAGTCCTCTTTAGCTTTGTTTTGGGTTTTTTGAATAACTTCCCACTGGGATGTTAAAGTAGTCCACCACTTCCCCAGATCTCCCGGTTGCTGAGATTTTGGGGCTTGAGCAAAAGGCATCGCTGTTCCTTCATAGCCCTGTGCTATTTTGAAGGGAGATGCTCCTGTGGAACTGTGGGCTGAGTTGTTATATGAATATTCAGCAAAAACCAGAAAATGGCTCCAATTATCTTGCTAATAATTAATGTAGCATCTTAGGAATTGTTCTAACACCTGGTTCGTTTTTTCTGTTTGTCCATCAGTTTCTGGATGATGGACGGAGCTAAGTCCTTGTTCAGTTCCTATTACTTGGAGTAGCTCCCGCTAGAAGTTGGCAACGAATTGTACCCCGCGGTCAGAAATGACCTTATTAGGAAATGAGTGCAGCCTGCCGACATGCTGCATAAACAAAGATAAAAGCTGCTTTGCTGTGGGAATGGTGGTGCAGGGTATGAAATGAGCTTGTTTGGAAAACAAATCCACCACCACCCAGATTACTGAATTCCCCTTGAAGGGAGGGAGGGAGGTGATAAAATCCATCGAGATTACCAACCAGGGTCTAGCAGGGGTTTCTAGTGGCTGCAGTAATCCTGGTAGTTTTCCTTCCCTGGATTTCTCCATGATGCAGATTTGACAAGAAGATAAATATTGGGAAATATCTTTTCTCATATTTGGCCACCAGAATTGCCTTTGTGCCAGGTGCAATGTTTTCAAATATCCAAAATGTGCAGCCAAAGGAGAATCGTGGCATTGTTTCAGTACCTCTCCTCTAAAGCTAGCTGGGATGTACAATTTATTATTTTTGTACCGGATGCCATCTTTCCCTTCTTTTAGATCGGCTTTTGGCACATTCTCCCCCTCTTTCTCTGTTTCTGCCTTAACTTTTTTCCCCCAGTCGGGGAAGTTAGGCGGGAGAGGGGGTTGGCTTTGTGCTTGGCTGTGGATAGTTACAGCCCCTCCCAACTGGGTGGGCAAAAACATGGTGTTGATCACGTCCTCCCTTTTGCTTTCATGTTGGGGCATGCGCGAGAGAGCGTTGGCCAGGAAATTTGTTTTGCCAGGGAGGTGTTTCAACGTAAAGTTGAATTTGGAGAAGAACTCCGCCCACTGCAGTTGCTGAGCACCTAGTCTGAGGGGGTTGCGCAAAGCTTCTAAGTTTTTGTGATCAGTCCAAACTTCAAACGGCACCCTCACTACTTCTAGCCAGTGCCTCCATGTAGACAGTGCTAATTTAATAGCTCCCTCCTCCTTATCCCAGACCGCCCAATGGCGTTCAGTTTCAGAGAACTTTTTGGACACGAAAGCACAGGGGTGGAGCTTTCCTGCATCATCTGCCTGTAACATGACTCCTCCCATGGCTACGTCACTAGCATCCACTTGCACAATGAACTTACGGTTCTCATCTGGGTGCTGCAGAGCCGGTTCTGACGTGAACGCTTTTTTCAACTGATCGAACGCCTCCTGGCATTCTGGGGACCAGTTTAATTTTGCACTTGGTTTTGCCCCTTGTGACCCTTTCCCCTTGGTTTTGAGTAAGTCAGTTAAAGGTAGGGACATCTGGGTGGATTTTTTTATGAAGGGGCGGTAGAACTTTTGTGAATCCCAGGAAGGATTGCAACTGTCTCCTGGTTTTGGGGGGTTCCCAGTACTGCTTGGATTTTCTGTGGGTCCATCTTCAACCCCTGCCCTGAGACTCAGTAGCCTAAGAAGTCCAATTCCTCTTTATGGAATTCGCCTTTGGACAACTTTACAGGCAAATTATTGTCTTTTAGGGCTTTTAGCACTTTTCTGACCAGTTCGACACGTGACTTTTTATCAGGAGAATAGATCAACACGACTTCCGGTTTGGGATTCATGGAGGTCTAACGCAGCTCCATTTGCGGAGCTGACCGGATTGCCGTTTTAACCGGCCGGAGGGGTGAAAATAACCCGCGGCCGACTGCTCTCAGGCGGGGAGCAGGCAAAGAACGCTCAAGACCCTAGGGTGAGCTAGATCTCGGACGAGGGGGGGCTCTACACAAGGAGTCTCCCCCCCGATCCTTGAGGTCCCACCCTGCGACGGGTCGGCTATAATCTCTGCGGCAATTTTGGGGCCAATTCGGCTGGCATAAGACCTACATACCCAAGCTTCGATCGGGGAGGGAAGTCGAGAGGAGAATTTAAGATCGAAACAGCGATTACAACCCGAGAAAGTTGAAGAGAAGGTAAAGATCGCTATCTCTTGAAACGGGACAGATTGACAAAAACAGAGAGGAAAGAAAGTAGATTTTTAAACTGCAACAGACTAGTGAAAAGGAGGTGAAGACTCGGCAGGAGTTGTATTTTAAAAGAGACTAAGTTTAAAGAAGTTATTACAAAAAACGGACTATTGTTTTGAATACCTGTGGTTTTGGAGCTGTGGGAAAAAGACACCATCGCGAGACCTGCTGTGGGAAGACGGGAGACAGGAAGTGCGTAACAACAATAGAGTGGCTGGAGGGAAGCGGCCCTTGCCAAGGGACAGGAAGTGGGGAATCGCCATTTTTGAAAGTGGAAGGGTCGTGGCTTCAGCGGAAGAGGAAGTAGGCCATCTTGGATTATAATAACATAGAGAAACCATAGAGAAAAGACGCCCGACATTTTGGATATAAAAAATTAATTTTGGCAAAGATTGGGACATTTGAAAAAAAGGAAAACGTTTAATTATACGCCACGGAGCTGAGGAAGAGAGCAGATTCGTGGGAGCGAGCTAAAGCAAGCCCCACGATGTCGAAAAAAGAGTGGCAATCGGCAATAGAAAATTTGGACAAAAAACTTATAGACATGATGAAAGAACTTAAGGATACGAAATTGGAGCTTATTAAAGAGGTCAAAGAAGTTACACAGACAGTAAAGTCGGAGCTGTCAGAAGTGAAAAAAGGCGTGGAAACGATTAGCAGTGAATTACAAGGAACGAAACAGAGAGTCAAAACAGTAGAAGACGCGATGGAGAATTTAATAGAAACGCAACAAACAGAGATGAGATTGGTAAAGGGGAGGATGTCAGTTGCAGAAACTAAACACATGGAGAAGCAGCTTCGTTTTCGTGGTCTGCCAGAAGTTGAAGGGAAGTCAGCGCAAGAACAGATGACTGAGGTGTTGGCTGAATACCTGGGGAAGGAGGAGGAGGAAATTGTGGCTATCCTAGATGTGGCGTATCGTGTGAACTCGAGAATTGCAACCCAGAGGAAACTACCAAGGGATGTGATCGTGCAGTTTACAACTAGAAATATGAAAGAGAGGATTGTGACAAAACAATTTCAAGATCCATTGGAGATTGATGGCAAGACGATTATTATAATGAAGGAATTGCCCAGATCAGTGTTACTGGACAGGAAAAAATATAGAGTGTTAATTCAGACTTTGAAGGACATGAACATTAGGTACAGATGGGAGTTACCGGAAGGAGTGTCCTTTGAGTTTGGAGGGGCAAAAAAGCGTATCAGATCTGAGCGGGAGATGGAGAGATTTATTAAGGACAATGAAAAAGACTTACCAACAAAACCATGAATATGGAGTGTAAAGTATTATCTTGGAATGTAAATGGACTAAACTCACCGAATAAGAGAAAAAATATTTTTCATTGGCTACTAAAACAAAAATGTGATATTGTTTGTTTGCAGGAGACCCATATTAGAAAACAGGATGTAAAATATTTAAAATCTGGAAAATTGGGCAAAGAATTTGTAGCGGCTTCCAACAAGAAAAAAAGAGGAGTGGTGTTGTATATAAAAGAGGAGCTGCAGCCAAAATTTGTTATGAGAGATGTGGAAGCTAGATTTGTAGCAGTGGAATGTAATTGGAACTTAAAGAGAGTGTTGGTAGTCGGACTTTATGCACCTAACGGTGCAAAGGAAAGCTTCTTTGAGGACTTAAGGAAGCACTTAGACGATCTTGTATATGACCAGATAATTCTTGCTGGAGATTTCAATGGAGTGACAGATTTGGAACTAGACAAAAAGACTACAAAAGCACAAAAGAAAAGAGGACTATTGCCAAAGTTTTTTTTTGAGTTGATTCAACAAGAGACTCTCGAAGACGTATGGAGGAGAGAATATCCTAAAACCAGACAGTTTACTTTTTATTCTGCAAGGCATTTTACATTATCAAGAATTGATATGATCTGGGCCTCAAAGGACTTAGCGTTATGGACTAAGGAGGTAGAAATAATGCCGATGGTAGGCTCAGATCACAACCCAATTATGTGGAAATTTGGAAAAAGGAGAAAAAGGAAAGCCTGGAGAATAAATGAGGACTTGTTACAGGAAAGTGAGAATATGGAAACATTGAGAAGAGAGACTAAGTTTTTTATACAATACAACGTGAATAAAGAAGTACCAACCAGTAAAGTTTGGGACGCGTATAAGGCGGTTGTAAGGGGCATACTAATGGACTTAAATGGTAGAGCAAGGAAAAAGAAAGAGGAGAAAAGACAAGAGATTGAGGAGAAAATAAAGGCCAAAGAAGTACAGTTAAAAAAGAGACCAGGGAAAAAGAAAATACATCAGGAAATCAAAATTCTTCAAGAACAGTTAACAGCAATGAGTAATAAAGAATTGGAGTGGAACCTTAAAAGACTGAATCAAAAAGCTTTTGAGGGTGCTAATAAACCTGGGAAATATTTGGCATGGCAATTAAAGAAGAAAAGGGAAAAGAAAATAATAAATAAAATTTGTGAAGAAAACAAAACGTATTTGGAGCAGACTACCATTAGCAGAGCCTTTTATAAATTTTACGCTAAGCTGTATAATAAAAAAGAAGTAAACAAAGAATCAATAGCATCATATTTGGAGAAAACCAAACTTCCAGAGATCTCGGAAGCTTGGAGAAATAAGTTGAACAGTGAAGTAACTGACGAGGAAATAAGTATGGCAATACAATCCGCAAATCTAGGAAAGGCGCCAGGGCCAGATGGACTTACGGCTAAATTTTATAAGACAATGGCCAACGAACTGGCACCATTCCTAAAAGAGGTGATGAACGGAGTTTTTAGGGATCAAAGAATTCCAGACACTTGGAGTGAAGCGAATATATCATTGATCCCAAAAGAGGGCCAAGATCTGACTAGCGTGAAAAATTACAGGCCTATATCATTACTTAACAATGATTATAAAATTTTTGCAAAGATATTGGCGGAGAGACTGAAGGGGTGGCTCTCGGAAGTTATAGAGGAAGAACAAGCAGGTTTTTTGCCGGACAGACAAATAAGAGACAATTTAAGGACAGTGATCAATGCTATTGAATATTATGACAAGCGTTGTGACAAGGAGGTTGGTTTCTTCTTTGTTGATGCTGAAAAGGCGTTTGACAATTTAAACTGGGACTTTATGTTTGCCACTATGGAAAAGCTACAACTGGGAGAAAGATTCATCAGAGCAATTAAAGAAATATATAGGGACCAGACTGCAGCAATTGTAGTGAATGATGAACTGACCAAGAAATTGACGATTAGTAAAGGAACAAGACAAGGTTGCCCGTTATCTCCATTGTTGTTCATATTAGTATTGGAGATTCTGATGATACAAATACGACAAGACGAGGAAATACGAGGAATAAAAATAAAGGACTATTCATACAAGGTTAGAGCATTTGCAGATGACATAATGTTAATTGTAGAAGATCCATTGGAGAACATGCCAAAAGTGATAGATAAGATTAAGGAGTTTGGTGACTTGGCAGGTTTCTTCATTAATAAAAAGAAGTCAAAGATACTATGTAAAAACATGACTAAGCAGAAACAACAATTGTTAATGGAAACAACGGACTGTGAAGTAACTAGTAAGGTGAAATATTTGGGAGTTGAGCTGACTGCAAAAAATATAGATTTGTTCAAGAATAATTATGAAAAATTATGGACTCAGATAGAGAGAGACTTGATCAAATGGAATAGACTGAATTTGTCATGGTTGGGCAGGATTGCAGCAGTTAAGATGAATGTGTTACCAAGAGTAATGTTTTTGTTACAGACAATACCAATCATCAGAGACTCTAAACAATTTGAAAAATGGCAGAGGAAAATATCAGATTTTGTTTGGGCAGGCAAGAAGCCTCGAGTGAAAGTAAAAGTTCTACAAGATGCAAAGGAGAGAGGCGGAATGCAACTGCCCAATCTGAGACTTTACCATGATGCAATCTGCCTAGTTTGGCTAAAAGAGTGGATGACATTAAAGAATAAGAAACTATTAGCCCTAGAGGGATATAAAAAATTTTTTGGATGGCACGCATACCTATGGCATGACAAAGTAAAGGTCAACTCGATGTTCCTGCATCATTTTGTAAGGAGAAGTCTATATACAATCTGGAAGAAGTACAGAACTTACCTACAAGAAGGAACCCCCTTGTGGGTGGTTCCATATGAGGTGATAGATCCGAGAGCTGTGGATAATGAACAACAATGTTTAACGTACAAAGAAATAACTAAGATTGAAGTATCTAAACTTAGAATAAAGACGCAAGAGGAACTATCACCTAACTATGATTGGTTCCAGTATAGACAGATTAGAGACTTATACAACTCGGACTTTGCAAAAGGGGGCATACGAATAGAGAACTCGGAACTAGAGCAGACCCTTCTTAAAGAAGACAAGAAAAGAATATCCAAGGTATACCAAGTACTGTTGAAATGGTATACTGAGGATGAGATAGTTAAAACACAGATGGTGAAATGGGCTATAAATTTCAATAAAGAAATAACAATGGAGGCATGGGAATACTTGTGGAAAACTACAATGAAGACAACGACATGCATTAATATTAAAGAGAACATTTTCAAAATGATCTATCGTTGGTACATGACACCAAAGAAGATTGCGCTAGGGAACTTGAATACTTCTAATAAATGCTGGAAATGTAAGAAACATGAGGGCTCCCTCTATCATATGTGGTGGTCGTGTGAGGTAGCTAGGCAGTTCTGGGGGGAAATAATAAGAGAAATGAGTGAAATTTTACAGTTTCAAATAAATAAGAACCCAGAACTCCTGCTGCTAAACTTGGGAATGGAGGGAATTCCAGCCCATCATAGGACGTTGATTTTTTATATGACTGCAGCAGCTAGACTTTTGTACGCGCAGAAATGGAAAGTACAAGAAGTGCCAACTATTGAAGATTGGATTTACAAATTGCTGTATATGGCTGAAATGGACAAGATGACAAGAAAACTGAGAGATCTGGACTCAGGGCAGTTTAACACAGACTGGGAGAAGCTGAAACAATATCTGGAGAAGAAATGGGAGGTGGGAGGAAAACTGTGGCAGTTTGAGAACTACTGAAGTATAATAAAAGTATAAAAGAGAGGGGTGACTTTACCGGGGGAGGAAGAGAAATGTGAATTTATAAGCAGTTAGATTAATTGATTGAGATATATATAGATATGTATAGGTTAACTGATAGAACATTGATAGAGAATAATTAATGATAAGGTTTAAACATGAGGATTGAGTAAATAACAATATTTTCTTTCTTTGATAAGATTTATATGCACCAAACTGAATGTACAGAAGAGTTAAATTGATTGATTATGCGAGGAGTTATATAGAATTACCATAAAAAGTTGAAATGAGTAATATATAGAGAACAAATCAAATTGTTTGATTTAAATGTGGGAAATTTTTATGGTTTATGATATATAGGTTTATATAGAAATATTCAAAACTGGAAAATGGGATAAATTGTTTATCTAAAGACGTATAGTTTGGGTGTATAATAAGTAAAGGAGTTAAAGATGTACTGCTTAATATAATGGAGAATGTATATCTCTTTTAGACAGAGGAATTTAATAGAAGTAAGGGAAAAGGGACAGAGGGTGGGAAAGCTGTTGGAAGTCAACAAAAGGGGGGGAAAGGGAGGGGGTTAGAAACGAAAAATTAGGGGAAAATTGACTGTAATGTAAAAATAAAAATGTTCTAACCCAATAAAAAATTTTTCTAAAAATGAGAATAGATCAACACATCATCTAGGTAAACAACAACACCTTTGTATAGGTGTTCATGCAGTACTTCATTAATTACATTCATAAAAACTCCCAGGGCCCCTTGGAGACCGAACAGCATTACCCGGTACTCAAATTAACCCAAAGGGGTGTTGAAAGCAGTTTTCCGTTGATCCCCTTCCCTAATTCTTACCCAGAAGTCTTTTAAGTCCAGTTTGGAGTTTTCTCTTGGGCAACTATGCTTAGCAAATCCTTGATGAGAGGGAGGGGGTACGCATTTGACATGGAAACAGCATTTGTTCCTCTGTAGTCTGTGCAGAGTCTCAGTCTCCCATCTTTTTTCTCGCTAAACAAGACTGGAGCAGCATGGGGGAAGCTGGCTAGGTGGCTGAATCCTCGCACCAGTTTTTTGTCAATGAACTCTGAGCTCTTTCTGCGCTTCTCTGTTCATTGAGTACAATTTCCCTTTGGGGAGTTTTTTCCCTGGGATGAGTTTGATGGTGTAATCCATTGCACGGTGGGGGGGAGCTCGTTGGCTTTTTCCTCTTCAAACACTTGTTTTAGATCCCGATACTCTGGGGGGATTTGTTCTATCTGCTCCTGGGTAAGCAGCACTGGTTCTAAAAGAGGGGAGCATTTCGGTCCCATTCCTGAGCCCATCCGTGCGCTCGATAGTCCCCTTTCTCGAACACTAGCAATCCCGTTTTCCAGTTGATTTGGGGATCGTGATCCCATAGCCATCTGATCCCCAGTGCCAAAGGGTAGGTGGTGGCTGGGCTTACTATAAAAGTCCTGGATTCCCAGTGATTCCCCATGCCCATTACCGGGTTCCCCTTTCATTTGGGATCCATCCATTTGTTCAAACACAATGGGTTTTTCCAGTCGGTTACATCCAATCCCAGTCCTGTCACCAGGGCCAGAGATACCAGATCTCGGCCACAGCCCAAATCTATTAACGTTTGCACACGCATGTGCATCCCCTTCTTTGGGTTTACTAAACTTACTGGCATAAAAAGAAGGGCCCCTTTTTGTCTCACCTTCGACATTGGTTGAGCTGGGACCTGCCGGCGGGACCTTTTTACACCACACCATCGGCGTTTCCCCATTGCAGGGTGGCTTGCTCTTCCTCCTCTCCCGAGGGTGTTTCAGCAGTCATTTCCACAACCTCGCGTCTACTCCATGTCTGGGGAGCTTTTCCCAGCATTGGTGTCGTAGATGGTGCCGCCTCATCTGGGGTCGGGGGGTTCCCCATGGGGCCTCTTCTGCTGATGCACTCTGCTGCAAAATGTCCAAAACTCCCACATTGAATACATTGGCCTCGTTGCCAGCGCAACTTCCTCTCCCCTGTTGGGGCTTGGGAGCTGAGTTCTGGTCCGTCCTTTGCCCCCATACTCATACGCGCTGGTTGGGAGCCTCCTCGCTACTCTATTTTGAGAAGTTTTACTATGTGACACCGGTTTTCAACTTCGCATGCAAGTCGGATCATCCCAGCAGGGTACTCGGGTTGTCTTGTACCAAGGCTTTCGCGACCAATTCTGTATTTAGGCCATCCCAGAAAAGTTCTTTCTTCATCTCTTCTGTCCAACCATGTATTTTGGCCGCACACCGCCTGAACTCTGCCACATACTTGCGCACCAATCGTTGTCCTTGCCAGATCGATTTGAGTTTGGTTCTCGCCCTCTCCTCTTCCAGAGGGTCTTCAAACTGAACTCTCAATGCCTGCATAAATGTATGTAGAGATCCCAACTCGGGTGCATTGACTTCATGCAGGGTTACATACCAAGTGGCCGTGGCTCCCTCCAGGCAGGATCCCAAGTGATTGACCCGAATGGGTTCATTTGGGAATAGGTGGCCCTAGGTCCAGAAGAACTCCAATGCTTGTATGGGGAAGAATCCTAGTCTCTCTGGGGCCCCATTGAAATTCGCTTCCAACCCCGGCCCCATCGGATGTATGCCACGTGCAAGGGGTCCGTCCCCCTCCTTGGGGTGTCCCTGGACCACAGACTCAGCCGGCTTGAGGACCTGGTGTGGGATGTATTGGCCATCAGATCAGGAGAGATGGACATGCTGGAGACCCCCCCCCCAAGGTCCCAGTCCAGGATGATAGGGACTCGGGCCCCTATGAAAGTGTCGGTGGAGGAGAGTTTGTGGTGGCCAGGCCATTGGTTGCTGCATTGGAATTCATACTTGTGCATAGTGAGGGACCAGGGCCATAAGTGTCCTTACATTCAGCAGTGCCCCAGGGGTCCTTGAGGACAGTAGTCCCTGCTATGCGGGTGGTCCCAGTGCGCCGCTCAGTACTATCTAGTGTTGATTTGGAGTCATTAGAGGCGCCACTGCAGGGATTGGTCTGGGAGTTGTCTCCAGCTTCAGCCCTGGTTGACTTGCTCTTTGAATTTCCCGATTCCTCTGAAGATGCTCAGGTTGTAACCTTCCACTTGGAGGTACTGGTAATCCAATCTGTTGTGTGGTAGTAGAACCCATTTGTAATCCAATCTGCTATGTAGTAGCAGGTCCCATTTGTAATCCAGATTGCGGTGTTTCGAACTTTGATAAGGGAACTTTTGCGGCTGACTCCCCTTAGCGTGGGGCAGTGAATGGACTCCCACTGCTTCTGGTTACTGATGGCTCGGCTTGAAATGAAGTTTCTGAAGTTCCTTGTAACCATCTCGTTGGTGGGTCCCTCACCTCCAACGTTGCCTTCAAAAGCGGTTGAGTGGTCGCCCCTGTCGTCATCTTCACTGTGAGGGTAGCGTTCCTCTGGGTCTTGGTGGTAGCTGTTTTGTACACTATCTGTTGTAGATCATTTACCCGTTGCCTCATGTCTTGCCAGAATTCATCCAGCTCCACTCGCATAATCTTCAGTTCCTGCGATTCAGGCTCAGCACCCTCCCCCCCTTCAGAGGTCGAGTTGGATGGTGGCGTTGGTCCACTTTTCGCTTCAAGTTCTGGGGATGCTCCCCTGCTCGAAACTCCTGGCAGCAAACTTCCGTCTCCATTTGGGCATCTCATCCAGCGAGGCTTCCCCTTTGGTGGATCCATTAGAGGCCAACTGCTTTTACGCTTTTCCCCGCGACTTCCAACTGAGGAATTCTCCCTGCTTCAGGTGGCTCCTTCAGTTCTTCCACTTCTTCTGGGAGGTCCGGAATCAGGGTATTTGTAATATCCGCATCTTCCAGCTTCAGCAAGGAGAGTGATCCAAACAATATTAAAAGTCTCTCTAGCTCCCTTCCTTCCAGGTTTGGCTCAGACAACATGATGTCAGTAGTTAGTCCCAGAAGCCGGGTGGTAAGAGAGAAAGAAGAGGACTTCTACCAAAATGTCAGTTCCTGGCAGGTAGATTCCTCAGACCCTCTCCAGTGAACACACATTGGTTCCAGTAGAGAAGGCTTTATTCAGGATTTCACAGTTCAGGTCTGAACTCCATCATGGAGCTTGGTAGAAGTGGCAATTCAAAACAACAGGTCAATATTATACTTGAGTTTTCCTGCATTCCAGCAACAGTTACGTTTTGGGGCACAGGGTTACACTGGTTCCGTGAGAACCCATTATAGTTATGGCTAAGCAGTGAGTACACAATACTGAATTCCCAGCATCTTGGCAAAGTAACAAAGGCAAGCGTTTGGAGTCTCCAAGGTCATTTCTAGCTCAAAGATGCATAGTTCTGTAAGATAACATGAGGCCCATCCTGGCTGGAGGAATAATAGTTATAATATGAAAAGAACATGGCTACTGAGAATACAGCAGGTTAAACATCATACATTAAACAGCAGACATTCACTATACTGTGGCATCAGAACAAATAAACAAACATGGCATGGATATACAGAGACATGACAATAGGTAAGATTTACAAATACAGATTTTAAAACATAGGCTGTTTCCACACACGTTGAATAATGCACTTTCAATGCACTTTAGTTATCCTTTAGAAGTGGATTTTGTTTCATACATGAAAACCCAGTTCCAAATGATCACTAAAGAGCATTGAAAGTGCCTTATCCAACATGTGTAGAAGCAGCCTAATAGTTCAAATTTATTCCATATTATTAAGCTATAGTCATTACCATGTTACCTGAACTCTGCCACATACTCGAGCACCAATCGTTGTCCTTGCTGGATCGATTTGAGTTTGGTTCTGACCCTCTCCTCTTCCAGAGGGTCTTCAAACTGAACTCTCAACGCCTGCATAAATGTATGTAGAGATCCCAACTCAGGTGCATTGACTTCGTGCAGGGCTACATACCAAGCGGCCGCGGCTCCCTCCAGGCAGGATCCCAAGTGACTGACATGTTAAAGAAGTCAGCCTTTTTATTATGGTAAAACATGAACCTTCTTGTACCTAATTTATAAATTGTTGCTGTTTTCCTAGGAGACGGTCAAAAATGCCCCTAATAGGATGTACAAAACTTGCTAATTTGTCTTTTGTAAGTAACAGATTCTCTGACTTAGCAGACAGATAATTGCCAATGTGCCAGATCACTGTCACCTACAGAATAACCTTCTGGGGCCAAAGAGATCCAGAAAGGCTGCCCGAGTTCAAGGAGGCACTATAATTTATCACTATGATACTTACATTGATAGCTTCAACTGCTCACATTTTGTAGATTGTATATTCAGTTGTATCAAGACTGCTTAATGTGTTCACCACCAGTTGTCCATATATTACATCATGATGTTTTTCTGCCAATTTATAATCAGTGTGCAAGTGCACATTGATGACACAGGTTTGTGGGGGGGGGGGGCAGGATGCAAACAGAAGGAACTGAGAGCTGTTAGACTGCACATACATATTCCCATTCTAGACTTCATTTTAGAAATGCTTCTAATTAACTCCAAATTTAGGAGTAGAACACAGCAAGTGAATGCATGGGGGAAATCCTCTTGTCCCTGTTTTTAAAGATCTCTTGAAAACCTGGATTCTTCATTGCATGAAAATTGTAGACAATTGTACATACATAGGCTTGAAGCAGACATGTGGAGGTCAAGATCAGGAACAGCTCACACATTCCTGCTCCCCCTTCTCCACACACATTAAAGTTCATGTGGGAAGAGAGCGAGGCTGCTTTCACATGGATATTCCTTCCCAGGTGCAACACAGCCTGCCCCTGCTTTTGAGGGGAACTTGCACACAATGTTGTGCTCTTTCCAAGCATGACATGTGAGACTCCTATAGCTTTCCCATATAAGCTAAAGCAAAGGGAAAACCTCTGTTGCTCTGACTCACAAGGAGAGATGAGCACGAACTGAAATACAAACCAAAATTAAGCATGAACCAAGCTGGTTCGTGGTTCATGAACCATCAGATCCCATTTCTGACGAACCGCCACGAACTTTTAGGCTGGTTCCTTTGGTTGGTTTTTTGGTTCGTCACTGCAGACAGCCTGTTGCCAATCAATCAGTTTCCTAGGCAACAGGGGATGGACTTCCTACAGACCTTCTGCTGACCCAGAAGTGAACTTCTGCTGGCCCGGAAGTGACCTTCTGCTGACCCAGAAGTGACAATTTTCTGACCTGGATGTGACGTTTTCACAAACCAAACAAACTGGTTTGCGAACCAGGGGCAGGTTCGTGAAAGTTCGTGGTTCATGGTTCGTGAAATTTGACGAACCATGAACCGCATGGTTCAGGTTTTTTCTGGTTCGTGCCCATCTCTACTCATGAGTGATATGGGGCGGCTCTTCCCACAGCCAGTCCAGGGGAGCGGCAGGGCTAAGCTCTGCCACCAAAAAGGCAGAGGTAAGGGCCACTTGTCTTTTGCCTCCCAGTCCTTTAATCAAATCTTCCCCTTTTTGCCCCTTTCTCGCCTGTATTGAGGAGCTTTGAGCACCATGCCTCAACTGTGAAGGAAGAAAGGGGAATTGTTAAACTGTAGAAGGGCTTAGCAAGAAATCATCAATGCCTCCATTTTTCTGTGCTGATGTAATGGTAGTGCAGTGGATAGGTAGGGCCCAGGGCTACAGACCCCTATCACGGCCTGTCTTCATCCAGCTCACTGCTGCTTCCATGGCAGGGGGCTTTCCCCCCCACACCTGTATGGCATCTGCCCTATGGATGAAGAGATGCAGAAACGAATTGAAGTGGGCTTAAGTGCACCTGATCTTCTGTTGGATTGTGATTTATGAGAACTCATTAATTTTGTAGAA